>NW_012101454.1:3754094-3759644 GCF_000951045.1 Mandrillus leucophaeus
TGTCTTTTTAACTTAGCTACTGTTTCTTAGCTAAAATTACTGAGTTCAGGGTGGAGCTCATTAAGAAGCAAAAGCACAAAGAACCAATTCTCTATGCCTGGACTCAGCACTCAGCATAGATAGCTTTGAAACAAACAAACAAACAAACAAACAAAAAAGAAGTAAACATACTTTACCCGGGGGCCTACCTTTTATAAATACTCCATCCAAGATTGCTTTCTTTTAGCCTTTTGTGTAGAATAGTAACTAAGCAAAAGTTTAGTAGATTTAATTTTTCTTACCAATCAGTTGCTTAAGCCTTTTATTTGCCTCATATAAAGAGTCTTTTTAAAAAGGCAATAAAAAGATTGAAATCTTTTTAGAAGCTTCTGCACATTAATAAGCCTCCCTGGATGAGACAAATTTGGGAACCCTCATTTTAAATACACTTCTTAAAGTGCAGTGTTGTTCATTTGGAATATTTCACAGTGATTTAAAAGTACTAATATGGACAGGAGGCAGGGAAATACCGGGTAGAAGAGGGCAGTTGCCCAGTAAAGGTCCCACTCTCAAGCCTGGAAACCTGCAGCCCTAAATGGGAAAAGGCATTCCTATTTTCATGGCCAAATATTGCCTTTTGGCCTGCCACATCCCCCTATCCTGTACTCATATAAACCCTAAACTTCAGCCTCCAGAAGCTGACAGGCAGAATAACAGATGAGTGGCCAAGTGGCATGGCAGAGAAGGAGAGAAGGAGCATCTGAACATTGAGAGGAGTCTGGCTGGGGATGGTTGGAAGGGAGATCGGCTGTGGGACCGCTGAACACCAGGGGAAGATCATCTTTCCACTCCATCCCCTTTCCAGCTCCCCATCTGTCCTGCTGAGAGCCACCTCCACCACTCAATAAAATCCCCACATTCACCATCCTTCAAGTCTGTGTGACCTGATTCTTCCTGCACGCTGGACAAGGGCCCGGGTATCAACAGGGCAGGGTGTAAAAGACTGTCACGCTGGCTCTCCACCAATCTGGTTTAACACTTAGCCATCTGCGAGTGGCAACTGCTAAGAGAGCATTAATTGTAACACACCCCTAGATGCTACCATGGGGCTGAAGCCCAAAAGTGCTCTCCCTGGCTCTTGCACCTGCCTGTCTGCATGCTCCCCCTCCTGAAAGGGGTCTGAGTGTGCAGCAGCTGAGCAAATGAGTCACACCCCCGTCACAAGTCCCGCAAGAGGCTCAGGGAACTCTCCCATTACATTATCTTTAGTAAGATTTCAACATTTTTGTAAGCATTTCCTGCTTCCAGGGTCTAATACTTATACATGCAAATGTAGGTATAGTTGGAAGGTGGAGTACTCAGTTTTTTAAGAAATTAAGAATCCCATTTTTATGTCGAATCTTGGTTTTGGCTCTTGAATCCCCTTGATCAACTTAGCCAATGATTTTTTGCTACCTAAACATGCCAGAGAAAAAAATCAAAAGAGACAGAACACAAAAATCTCTGCAAATTTCCAGAAGTCGAAGTTTGCACCCCCTGTAGTATTGCCATTTACTGCCAGTTTCTGTTTCATCCAGTCAGACATCCAAGGCCTTTAGCTGGATCCAAGCCAGTTACTTTTCAGCTCTAGTCTAATCCTAGACTCTGTCTAGTTTCTGTCCTAAGTTCCTAATCCAGTTCAGATCAAAAATTTTCTCAAACTAATTTAGATAGCTCAAAACACAAGTCCATGGAGCTTTGGAATCCAAGAGCGAACTTACCCACAATTGCCAGTTTCTGCAAGAGGGCAATGAACACAATGGGCCTGGCAGGTATTTTTCTTGGTCTCTCGGTGTTCCTGGGGGTTGCTAGGGGCTCTACTTTAGGTTCCACTTCTAATGTCATCTGTTAAAACAAAACAAAACAAAAAACTTTAGACAAGTTAAATTTAACAGAGTTTAACTGAGCAAAGAATAATTTCAGATTGGGTAGCCCCCCAAACCAGAATAGATTCAGAGCTTCTCCAGCACTGACACATGGTCAGAGAGGATTTATGGACAGAAAAAAGAAAATGACGTACAGAAAACAGAAGTGAGGTACAGAAACAACTAGATTGGTTACAGCTGGGCATTTGCCTTATTTGAATATGGTTTGAACAGTTGGCTTCCTTTAACTGGCTGAAATTTGGTGATTGTTATAAGAAAATAGGTTACAGTCTGTTGAAACATCCAGTTAGGTTATAGTTCACTATGGGTGGAGAAACCTGTAGACTGAACTTAAAATATGTAAGGAGGTAGCCTTAGGCTAAACTTTACTTAAAACCTGTCTTTATCTTCCTGTTCCTCTGTCTGGTCATTATAAGGCAGGTATCTTGAGACTAAATATTCACTGGCAACAAGTAAAGATAGTGTCCCAGCACTTTACCAGCTCTGTAAGTATAGGAAAGTTACCAGTTTGGATTATTTCTCCCTCATGTGCCTTGAACCTCAACCCTGCCCTTCCACGCAACTACCATCAATATTTCTCTAGCTTTTGGATGTGGATGGGGAATAAGGAAGTGGCCTAAAGACATACCTGGTTTCAAATCCTGGCTGTTCCTCACTAGCTGTGTGACTCTATCAGCCACACAGCTTCTGTAAGTCATGATCTCTCTTCTGTAAAAATGGATAAAAATGTGGCCTCATGCGTCTAAGTATTAACTGCAGTAATGTACATAAAGTTCTTAGTACAGGGCCTGAAACTTGCTAGGTGCTGGTAAGTAGTAGCTAATAACTTTATTATTTATATTGTGTTTATGAATGGGCTATTAGTAAACAAGTTTATTCAAAAGGCCACGTGGTTCACAAAGAAGATTATTTATAGAGTGCAATTCAATTGCTTACAGGGCTTATTAGGACAAGGAAGATTGAGGTTTTGTTTTGTTTTTCTGTGCCATGGTGGCCATAGACCTCTTTTTCTGGCCACACATTGGGACAAGCATCATGTAGATAAGAAGTAATGGGAGAGATCCGTTCCAAGACAGCCGAATAGGAACACAGGCTCTGGTCTGCAGCTCCCATTGTGATAGACGCAGAAGATGGGTGATTTCTGCATTTCCAACTGAGCTACCTGGTTCATGTCATTGGGACTGGTTGGACAGTGGGTGCAGCCCATGGAGGGTGAGCCGAAGCAGGGCAGGATGTTGCCTCACCTAGGAAGTGCAAGGGGTCAGGGGATTTCCCTTTCCTAGCCAAGGGAAGTGGTGACAGACTGTACCTGGGAAAACGGGAAATCCTGCCCATATATTGTGCTTTTCCCAAGGTCTTAGCAACTGGCAGACAGAGATTCTCTCCCATGCCTGGCTCAGCAGGTCCCACGCCCATGGAGCCTTGCTCACTGTTAGCACAGCAGTCTGAGATTGAACTGTAAGGTGGCAACCTGGCTGGGGCGGGGGACCATCCACCATTGCTGAGGCTTGAGTAGGTAAACAAAGTGGCAGGGAAGCTCAAACTGGGCGGAGCCCACCACAACTCAGCAAGGCCTCTGCCTCTATAGATTCCACCTCTGTGGGCAGGGCATAGCTGAACAAAAGGCAGCAGACAGCTTCTGCAGACTTAAATGTCCCTGTCTGACAGCTCTGAAGAGAGCAGTGGTTCTCCCAGCACAGCGTTTGAGCTCTGAGAACGGACAGATTGCTTCCTCAAATGGGTCCCTGATGCCTGTGTAGCCCAACTGGGAGACATCTCCCAGTAGGGACCAATAGACACCTCATATAGGCAGGTACCCCTCTGGGACGAAGTTTCCAGAGGAAGAACCAGGCAGCAATATTTATTGTTCTGCAATATTTGCTGTTCTACAGCCTCTGCTGGTGACACCCAGGCAAACAGGGTCTGGAGTGGAACTCCAGCAAATTCCAACAGACCTGTAGCTGAGGGACCTGACTGTTAGAAGGAAAACTAACAAACAGAAAGGAATAGCATCAACATCACCAAAAAGGACATCTACACAAAAACCCCATCCGTAGGTCACCAACATCAAAGACCAAAGGTAGATAAAACCACAAAGATGGGGAGAAACCAGAACAGAAAAGTGGAATATTCTAAAAACCAGAGCACCTCTTCTCCAAGGGATCACAGCTCCTCATCAACAATGGAACAAAGCTGGATGGAGAATGACTGATGAGTTGACAGAAGTAGGCTTCAGAAGGTCGGTAATAACAAACTTCTCCAAGCTAAAGGAGCATGTTCAAACCCATTGCAAGGAAGCTAAAAACCTTGAAAAAAGGTTCGACAAATGGCTAACTAGAATACACAGTGTAGAGAAGACCTTAAATGACCTGATGGAGCTGAAAACCATGGCATGAGAACTTCGTGATGCATGGACAAGTGTCAATAGCTGATTTGATCAAGTGGAAGAAAGGGTATCACTGATTGAAGATCAAATTAATGAAATAAAATGAGAGGACAAGGTTAGAGTAAAAAGAGTAGAAAGAAACAAACAAAGCCTCCAAGAAATATGGGACTATGTGAAAAGACCAAATCTATGTTTGATAGGTGTACCTGAAAGTGACAGGGAGAATGGAACCAAGCTGGAAAACACTCTTCAGAATATTATCCAGGAGAACTTACCCAACCTAGCAAGGCAGGTCAACATTTAAATTCAGGAAATACAGAGAACACCACAAAGATACTCCTCGAGAACAGCAACTCCAAGACACATAATAGTCAGGTTCAACAAGGTTGAAATGAAGGAAAATGTTAAGGATGGGCAGCCAGAGAGAAAGGTCGGGTTACCCAGAAAGGGAAGCCCATCAGACTAACAGCGGATCTCTCAGCAGAAACCCTATAAGCCAGAAGAGAGTGGGGGCCAATATTCAACATTCTTAAAAAAAGAATTTTCAACCCACAATTTCATATCCAGCCAAATTAAGCTGCATAAGGGAAAGAGAAATAAAATCCTTTATAGACAAGCAAATGCTGAGATATTTTGTCACCACCAGGCCTGCCTTATAAGAGCTCCTGAAGGAAGCTCTAAACATGGAAAGGAACAACTGGTACTAGCCACTGCAAACACATGCCAAATTGTAAAGACCAGAGATGCTATGAAGAAACTGCATCAATTAATGGGCAAAATAAGCAGCTAATATCATAATGACAGGATCAGATTCACACATAACAATATTAACCTTAAATGTAAATGGGCTAACTGCTCCAATTGAAAGACACAGACTGGCAAATTGGATAAGGAGTCAAGATCCATCAGTGTGCTGTATTCAGGAGACCCATCTCAACTGCACACACACACATAGGCTCAAAATAAAGGGATGAAGGAAGATCTACCAAGCAAACGGAAAGCAAAAAAAAGCAGGGGTTGCAATCCTAGTCTCTGATAAAACAGACTTTAAACCAACAAAATCAAATGAAACAAAGAAGGCCATTACATAACGGTAAAGAAGAGCTAACTACCCTAAATATAGATGCACCCCATACAGGAGCACCCAGATTCATAAGGCAAGTCCTTAGAGACCTACAAAGAGACTTAGACTCCCACACAATAATAATGGGAGATTTTTAACACCCCACTGTCAATATTAGACAGATCAATGAGACAGAA
>NW_012101454.1:3760485-3761585 GCF_000951045.1 Mandrillus leucophaeus
TAAAGGGCATATCACCACCGATCCCACAGAAATACAAACCACCATCAGAGAATACTATAAACACCTCTATGCAAATAAACTAGAAAACCTAGAAGAAATGGATAAATTCCTGGACACATACACCCTCCCAAGACTAAACCAGGAAGAAGCTGAATCTCTGAATGGACGAATAACAGGCTCTGAAATTGAGGCAATAATTAATAGTCTACCAACCAAAAAGAAATCCAGGAGCAGACAGATTCACAGACAAATTCTACCAAAGATACAAAGAGGAGCTAGTACTACTCCTTCTGAAACTATTCCAATCAATAGAAAAAGAGGAAATCCTCCCTAACTCATTTTATGACGCCAACATCATCCTGATACCAAAGCCTGGCAGAAGCACAACAAAAAAAGAGAATTTTAGATCAATATCCCTGATGAACATCAATGTAAAAATCCTCAATAAAATACTGGCAACCTGAATCCATCAGCACATCAAAAAGCTTATCCACCACGATCAAGTCAGCTTCATCCCTGGGATGCAAGGCTGGTTCAATATACACAACTCGATAAATGTAATCCATCACATAAACAGAACCAAAGACAAAAACCACATGATTATCTCAATAGATGCAGAAAAGGCGTTTGACAAAATTCAACAGTCCTTCACACTAAAAACTCTCAAAGCAGGTATTGATGGAACGTATCTCAAAATAATAAGAGCTATTTATAACAGACCCACAGTCAATATCATACTGAATGGGAAAAAACTGGAAGCATTCCATTTGAAAACTGGCACAAGACAAGGATGCCCTCTGTCACCATTCCTATTCAACACAGTGTTGGAAGTTCTGGCCAGGGCAATCAAGCAAGAGAAAGAAATAAAGGGTATTTGGTTAGGAAATGAGGAAGTCAAATTGTCCCTGTTTGCAGATGGCACGATTGTATATTTAGAAAACCCCACTGTCTCAGCCCAAAATCTCTTTAAGGTGATAAGCAAATTCAGCAAAGTCTCAGGATACAAAATCAATGTGCAAAAACCACAAGCATTCCTATACAACAATAAGAGACAAACAGCCAAATCATGAGTGAACTCCCATTCACAATTGCTACAAAGA
>NW_012101454.1:3762654-3763340 GCF_000951045.1 Mandrillus leucophaeus
ATCATTAAAAAGTCAGGAAACAACAGATGCTGGAGAGGATGTGGAGAAATAGGAACGCTTTTACACTGTTGGTGAGAGTGTAAACTAGTTCAACCATGGTGGAAGACAGTGTGGCAATTCCTCAGGTATCTAGAACTAGAAACGTCATTTGACTCTGCAATCCCATTGCTGGGTATGTACCCAAAGGATTATATATCATGCTGCTATAAAGACATAGCACATGTAGGTTTATTGCAGCACTATTCACAATAGCAAAGAATTGGAACGTGAAGGGGTGACCAGCCCCTCCACAACCTGTGGGTGTTTCTTGTCAGGTGGGATGAGAGACTGAGGAAAGAAATAAGAGACAGAGACAAAGTATAGAGAAAGAAAAGTGGGCCCAGGGGACCAGCGCTTAGCATACAGAGGACCCATGTCAGCACTGGTCTCTGAGTTCCCTCAGTATTAATTGATCATTATCTCTACCATCTTGGAGAGCGGATGTGGCAGAACAATAGGGTAATAGTGGGGAGAGGTTCAGCAAGAAAACATGTGAACAAAGGTCTCTGTGTCATAAATAAGTTTAAGGAAAGGTGCTGTGCCTTGATGTGCACGTATACAAACATCTTGGTGCAATAAAAAGCAGTATTGCTGCCAGCATGTCTCACCTCCAGCCCTAAGTTGGTTTTCTCCTATCTCAGTAAATA
>NW_012101454.1:3764810-3769132 GCF_000951045.1 Mandrillus leucophaeus
CTGGAGCTTGTCAGGGGTTGGGGGGCTGGGGGAGGGATAGCATTAGGGGAAATACCTAATGTAAATGATGAGTTGATGGGTGCAGCAAACCAACATGGCACATGTATACCTTTGTATCAAACCTGCATGTTGTGCACATGTACCCTAGAACTTAAAGTATAATAAATAATTTAAAAAAAGAAGTGATGTCTGAGACCAAGCACAGAAAAATCATTTTTCCTAGGCAAATGTTTTCTAGGAAAACTTATCTCACCAAGCAATGAACTATATATTAGAAATGGTTTCTGTAGGAAATGATTTCCTACACCTTTATTAGAAAAATCATTTCCTAGAATAATCATTTCAAGTTTGGAAGATAAATCACTTTTTTTCCTTGAAGTATCTTCCATCATACATTGGAAATAGGTCTCAGATGGTATTCTTTTCCTCAGTGCCTGTGGAGGTAGTTTTAGCTGCAAGAAGCCAACTCATTTAGCTTACCTCAAGCTAGGATTCCTAAGGCAGTAAGATGGAGAGGAATCCTGGTCAGGATTCACAGAACTCTACACAGTCCTGCCCCTCTACCCTAACATGACTTGGCTGCTCTTTCCTTCTCTCTACCACAATTGCCAGTTGTTTAAATCTTTCCCATTTCAAATTTCCAAAGAAAAATTCCAGTTTGTCTATTGACCATTATCTCTGTTTGAGGAGAGCTTATTATGGCATAGCATAGCACAGCATAGCATGGACATAGAACTCAAAATCACAAGCCCCAGACAGCCTTGCATAGAGGTAGAGTTGATGACAGGGGTGGCACGTCTCCATCAATGTTGAATGAAGGGACTTGAAGAAACAAAGAGATTCTTGGTGCTGGTGTTCTGCACTCTCCAAGAGTTAGCGTTTGCATTTCCTTTCGAGTCAGGAAAGAAGTTGGAAGTCCATTTATAAATCAGCTGCCTTAAAGACACTCAGAGTGTAAGGCTGAAATGAGGATGCTTTCTTTTCAGATTTCTATCTTTTCTGTATCTTGTCATCATAAAATGAGTGCTGCATAGTTTATTTGCAAGATATTTCCCAAAAACTCTATTTTACCTACAATGGTTTATTGCATATTGCCCTTAACCTTGATTTTATGATACTTGTTTACCTACTGAATGTGGGAAATTACAGTTACTCTTGTGTGTTTGTTATGGAAAATTCTATTTAAATTTATTCATCAACCTTATAGTAGTTAACCCTTTGACTATTGTTTTACTGATCAACAAAGAGGTCAGAGTGGCTGGAACCCAGTCAGCAAGAAGAGAGAAGTCAAGGATGAGGTTAGACAGGTCAAGGGGCAGGCACCCTTGTATATTAATTCAGTCAGTATAAAAGCCTATTTAGACTCCCCTGGAGTTGGGAGTAGGGCTGGGGAACTAACACCTGTTTTCTGTATAGTTATGATATAAATAAAGATAAATGATATGTTTAGTCAAATAGTTTTAAAACTTCTCACCAGTTTCACTGCCACTGTCCTCGTACAAGCAACTATCATCTTTGGTCTATGAATTTTTGCAAAAACATCCTATATAGGCCAGGTGCAGTGACTCACGCCTGTAATCCCATCTCTTTGGGAGGCCAAGGCAGGTGGATTGCTTGAGCCCAGGAGTTTGAGAACAGCCTGGGCAACATGGTGAAACTCCACCTCTACTAAAAGTATAAAAAATTAGCTTGGCATAGTGGTGTTTACTTGTAGTCCCAGCTACTCGGGAGACTGGGTGGGAGAATCAAATGAGCTCGAGAAGCTGAGGCTGCAGTGAGCCATGATCATGACACCGCACTCCAGCCTGAGCAACGGGAACGAGACTTGTCTCAACAAAAGTCAAAACAAACAAATAAAACCTTCTATCTGATCTCTTGCTTTTTCCCTTGCCTTCTTGCAGTCTGGTCAACACAACAATAGGGTGTGGCTGTTAAATAAGTCTGCTTTCTTTCAGTGGCTTCTCATGTCTCTCAGAGAAAAATCTCAATCCCTCCATGGTCAGTGTGGTGCTTGCCCCTTGACCTCTCTAACCTCCCCCTTGACTTCTCTCTCCTTGCTCACTAGGTTCTAGCCACTCTGGCCTCTTTGCTGTTCTTCAGACACAGTAGGAGTCTCCTGCCTTAGGGCTCTTCTACTTCTGTTCTTGCTGTGTGGAGTGTTTCCTGTTCAGATATCTACATGGCTTCCTTCCTCTCCTTTTCAGGTCTGTACTCAGTGGTTACCTTCTCAGTGTGGCTTTCCCTGGCTATACGCTATCCCTCTCCAAGACATGAATCTCTCCACACCCCTACGCTGCTTTATTTTATTACTTTATTATTTTATTTTTTTTTGAGACAGAATCTCACTCTGTCACTCAGGCTGGAGTGCAGCGGCCCAATCTCGGCTCACTGCAACCTCCGCCTCTCAGGTTCAAGTGATTCTCCTCTCTTAGCCTCCCAAGTAGCTAGGATTACAGGCATGCACCACCATGCCTGGCTAATTTTTGTATTTGTAGTAGAGATGGGGTTTCACCATGTTGGCCAGGCTAGTTTCGAACTCTTGACCTCAAGTGATCCACCTGCCTTGGCCTCCCAAAGTTCTGGGATTACAGGCATGAAGCACCATGCCTGGCCTCCCTGATTTATTTTTGTTTATAGTAATCACCAACTAACATGTACACATTTTACTTGCTTATGTTATCATGCGTTTTGCCTCAGTAGCAGGAGATTCCATTACAGCAGGGATATTTTTCTCACCAGCTCCTGCCTTGTACTGCTGAATTTCTAGCACCTAGACGAATTCCTGACACATGGTCGGTACTGAATCAATGTTTGTTAAATAAACAAATGAAAATACAGATCTTAATTTTTTCCTTAGTAGAGGATACTGGGCATCCTATTGAATAGTTGATCTTATGTTGGGGGCCCCTCAAGGTCTGCAACAGGGCAGTTTATCTCACAAAGATTGCGGCTGTAACAGGATTGAGCCAAGTGACCCAACTCCTTTGGCTAAAGATATGGTGATTAAGTCACCACATTGTGATTAAGTCAAAGTCATAGGAAAACTGCACTCAGTGAGATAATGTTGGAGTTTCCTTGGATGCTTGCTTGAAAAATGTGGGAGCATCTCAGGGTCCCTCAAGGACATGAAATTGAGTGCACTTTCAGTCTTGCAGATAACTTTGACTGGTCACAAGCTGATTCACCAAGACAGCAGGTAGATCAATTCCAATTCATTCCAACCCCTGGAGAAACAGCTCACGGCTCTTCTGATTCCAAGTCTGGAGCAGAGCCTCAGCCTGCTGGCAGGTAGGAAAGTCTACAGAGAGGAATGTTTTAAGGGAATACAGGAGGATCTTGCTTAAAATACACTCCTTCCATAACAACTTTCATAGCCTCTAGAAAGCTGCCATTAGGAATCTATTCCTATTAGAACTGGAATTTTTTTCATTTTATATAGTGTCTTCTCAAGATGCTCTTATGCCTAGAGCACATAATATGTAAACAAAGACTATACTTTGTGGAAAATGTCTATTCTTAATAGCTACCTCTTACAAAGGTTGCAGAAATTGATCACTGACTACTTGCCTGGAAAGAGGAAAGCAAGAGAAGGTAGTTAAAGAATACAATCAGGAGGAAAATCATCCTGAAATAATACGATAAGAAAACTTAACTCTCCCAAATAAATATTCCTGCACCTGATACTAGTCATAGGCATACACACAATCCAAACTGCCCTATGGGGAAAGCAAGCCACTTCTGCTGCAACTACTTTTTGATAGGCAAAGAACAGAGAAGCCTCTTCGTGAATTTTGCTTTGTGACACACATTTAAACCTTAGCCTCTAGATCAGAACCAACCAAGAACAAAGGCACACATGTACTTTGTCACTCGTGTGTTGAGTCTTTGGTGGAATAAAGCAGTTTCCAGCAAAGGGAAGTCTCTCACATTACATAATAACTGTTTACATCTAAGAGGCACACATAACCCCCAGAGGCTTCTGTGTATCTTTTATTTTTTTGTATTTTCCCCCTGAAGACACGTCCCTGTCTCTGAGCTAAAAGAGGCTGTTCCCTGTGGGATCTGAGACTAAGAAAGCCTAGAAATTGGGCACTTGGGCATAGATGGGGCCAACTATGGTAATAAGTTATTTGGAGGCAGAGAGGGGTGTCTGTGTCTCTCTCTCTCATACTGGCAGATAAGGATAGGCAGGGAAAGAGGACATCCTGCGGGACAGATAAAGAATTATCTGCAGGATGATGGATTTTGCCTAAAGAAAGGGAAAATTATTTTGTAACTTGATTCCCTATACCTCAACCAACAGCCACCTCATTTATTTCGAG
>NW_012101454.1:3769747-3773734 GCF_000951045.1 Mandrillus leucophaeus
CGTATACTGTATATTGCCAACATCTTTAATTGCTTATCTAAATAATTTTTAACAGCCACATAGTATTTTAATATATGTGGGTATCAATATTTGACTATTCTGCATTGTTAGACATTTAGGCTTTTTTCTATTGCAATGTGAACATTTGCTTTAATGTAAATAGAAATAAAAAACTACACGTGCATTTTTAAATAAAGTTACATTTCTTCTTTTTGAGACCTTAACTCACTACACATTGAAAATGTTCCTTGGCTATTGCCTGAAGGCAGGAATCTTTCTTGGCTGTGTTGAAGAGGGTTTTTCAGACAGTTTTTAGGAAGGAGAGAGTTGGGGTGGGGTTATTTAGTGGGGCAGGGCATGAGGGTGGGTCTTATTAGTAATTAGTCATGGAGTTAAATCTTAATGCTTGAGACATTTAGAAGTCAAAATCATGAGTACATGAACTCCAAGGTAGGGGTATGTCTGTGGGTGCGTGTGTGTGCGCGCACGCGTGCATGTGTTCGTGCAGTTGGCAAGTGGGATGGGGTTAGTTGGTGTAAATGTGATTTAATCAGAATGAAATTAATGTGCTGAGGTTGAAGGTGGGTTAGATAAATCCTATTCTTTTTCTTTTCTTTTTTTTTTTTTGAGACAGAGTCTCAGCTCACTGCAATCTCCGCCTCCTGGGTTCAAGCAATTCTCTTTGCCTCAGTCTTCCAAGTAGCTGGGATGACAAGCGCCCGCCACCATGCCCAGCTAATTTTTGTATCTTTTTAGTAGAGATAGGGTTTCGCCATGTTGGCCAGGCTGGTCTTGAACTCCTGACCTCAGGTGATCTGCCTGCCTCACCCTCCCAAAGTGCTGGGATTACAAGCGTGAGCCACCGCACCCAACCTGATAAATCCTATTCTTAATTGACTATGGGCAGGTCACTATTTTGCAAGCCACTACTTTGCTTTCACTTAGCAATTCCCTTCTTTCTCTTTTTCTCCCTCCCCTAAACCTCTGACATTGCAGATGGTGAACATTAAAACTCATAGCAGGAAAGGGATTGGAGCAACTACTTCTCTATCTAGGCCAAGGTCAGTTTGTCACACTAGACCCAGAGTTTCTTGTCTCTGGATCTCAGTGCCAGAAACTTCCTCTTTTCTGAAATATTAGAGTTCACTATTTTAGACACCTTCTTTGTTAAACTCTCCCAGGTCTCTCGTCTAAATGAATTATTCTTTCATGGGCATGCCCACTTACTTGCAATTGTTCAGAATTCATTTTCTTTTGTCTTACTTTATAAAAAGTGATTTGTTTATGTCCCCCAGTGGCTGAGTTCAAGACTCTTGTCTTCTTCATTGTCGTGCTTCTTATGCCTGGCACAGAGCCTAACTTAGGTGCTCAGCAAATATTTGCAATGATATCAGACAGAAGAAATAAAACCCCAGGAGATAAGATAAAGCGCTTGGACCTCATATACTTCCTTCACTTTTAATTTCCTTCTGTTTTCTTTTTTTTTTGCTCACCTGTTTGTTGTTTCCATTCTCCTTATCAATTACTCAGGGTTAGGATATTTAATTTAAAGTTTATTTATTCAGAGTCTTTGCACTCTAAGGGGGAAAGAAACTACAAGAACAGAAACCAATTAAATATGTAACATTAGGTTGATAAATCATGTTAAACATTAACTATAACCAATAATAAATAAAAGAACATAAATACTCTTTGATTCAAACCTCAGCAGATCAAAGGCTGGTCATTTTTGATGAGTTAGTCTTTTTTTCTGGGTATGTTCACATATCCAGGTTTACAGAAGAACTGAAGGGAGAGCTGGTATGTATGAGGTTAATTCCTATGTGAGGTGAAAAGGATTTCCTAGTGGATATAAATGTGCTCTTTTGTCTGTAGAGAATTTTGCTGCTAGATTTAATTGAATTTGTTTTTTGTACAGTACTTGAAGCCCAAGAGAAATTTTGCTTGTTTAATAAAGAAACAGGATTTTATATAAATCCCAAGTGATTTGATAAACACACAGTATAAAACATGTCTATTCTTAAGCTTAATTCAATTCAATAAATGTTTATGGCACATTCATTATATGTGAGGTGCTCTACAAGATGGTAGGAGACCAGGAAGGAGAAAAGATGGCTCCTGCCCTCAGGAAGTTAATGGTTTGGTATACTCCTATATGTAAATTGCCACCTAATATACACATTTTGATGTAATAAGGGCTAGGTAGTGTTTTCCTGCCCAAAATACATACTTTACAAAAGGAGAATCTGAAGGCTGAGTGGAGAAATGTAGCTGGCCCTGGCTGGATGAGATGAGCAGGCACTTCTTGGTTGGGTTGACTCTTACTACTTGGACCACTCTAACCCTTTCTAGCCACAGCAAACACTCCTATCGTGTTTCTCCCAGACTTCACCACGCCTCCCACAGGTGGAGGAAGAAGACCTGGAATATGACGACTCTCTTAAAGGTGCAGCTATACCCCTGACAACTTACAGAAGAGACAGAGGCCACAGTTTTAAAGCTATTTTGGATTATACATACCTTTGAGAATCTAATAAAAACTTGGAGCTTGTCCTCAGAAAACTGCAGAATGTTCCCACAGACAATGCCATGAGCAATTTCTAGATTCCCTGAGGCACACCTATGGTTATAGCTGAATCCACATCTTCCCTTGCACTGACTAGCTCTTCTCCTTCTGGTCTACAACACAAATGAGCTAGATAGCTACTGAAAGCAAGTAAAGTGACTCAGGAAACAGATTCAAATGCTCATGCTCAACCAGTCAGAAAGGAAGCAAATAAGGAACAAGAAATAATGACTCTCTATCTCTAGCTTGATGTAGACATTAAGTGATTTTTTAATTAGAGAAAGTTGAAGTTTTAATTGTTACAACATTAAAAAATCTATAATGGTAGCAAAATCTCTGCAAATAATGTAAAATAAAAATATTACGCAATGTCAACAGGAGGTTTCTGTTTGAAATATAATGACTTTTCACATGGTGGATAGATTCAGGAATTTGTAGGGATAATGGAAAGTAGTATGAATGACGTGTATTATGAAAACAAAGACTTATTTGTGATAAAGGAGAGGCACTTTGGTTATTCTATTAATCTTTTCCCTTATGTTATTCTGTCTTTCCTTTCCCATTCATCCTTGCTTTTCCTTTCTACATTTGAGCTCAAGTTGTTGATATAGGAGAGACTAAATATTTATTAAGCTATCAAAAAGAAATAACTTTATGAAATGTCAAGCAAAGTTGATGAGAAAAAAAATCCCCCTAAGCTAAAACAGTAGTTTGAAAATGTGATCTTTTAGAAAATAGCAAAGACTTTTAAGAAAATAAGCTGATTATTTTGATTTAAATTTGACTTGTTAAATATATATATATAGCGCTACAAACCAAACTCAACCACCATCTGTGTAAACTTTTCTTCCATACTAAGTAGAAATATCCTTCATCAGAAATGCTTTAATGCAGAGTTTTGTTTGGCTTTTTAAATGATGAATTTTGACCTTACGTTGATTTTCTAATTTTCTTCTTCTTAGCTGCCCAAACCCAAGGTTATGAGTACAGAGAATTACCAAAGGACAAGTGTGAAAATCCTCCACATTTAAGACCTTATACAGAGATAGCACTGGAGATAAATTCTATGGACATATTTTATTACACTGAATTGGTATACCTGGCAGACTTGTAGCAGTATTTTCATTTGAGCTCTAATCTGTACGTAACAATTGAAACAAAAAGATGCAATCACCTACAGAACTTACACTGAGGCCAGGGCCATACTCTGAGTACACGTGGAACATTTATGTGGTCAAAGCTGCCACAGTAATTACAAAAGAAGCCCTGCGGGGCCAGGCACAGTGGCTCATTCCTGTAATCCCAGAACTTTGGGAGGCCGAGGCGGGCAGATCACGAGGTCAGGAGAATGACACCATCCTGGCTAACATGGTGAAACCCCGTCTCTACTAAAAATACAAAAATTTAGCCAGGCGTAGTGA
>NW_012101454.1:3773954-3776952 GCF_000951045.1 Mandrillus leucophaeus
TGGATATGGCAGAGACTGCTAATACCCCCTCCAGTGCCCAGTCTCTTTTCCTTTTAAAAACAGAATCGTTCATGTTTTAATTGGATACATAGCCACCTATGTAGAGACTATTATTTCCCAGATTTCCATGCTCTGGGCATGGCCATAGGATGGGAATGGAAGTACCATTTATAACGTAATCAAATACGTTAAATTTATAAATGCAGGTCAAAATATCTAAAGGATCTAATTAGTTTATAATTGGGACCAATAATTAATCAGAAACCTCTTAAAATCATGATTAAACTTTGCCATATTTGTAAAATAATACAGCTTGTAAGAAAATAAAAACACCTAGGGTTTTGAGTTTTGAATATATTTATTATCAAATATAAATTTAGTATTAAATTACTGATTAAAATGTAACTTGTATTCAGGGCTGCAAGCCTGTTTTGGGTATCCTACGCTGTTAACACTTCAGATTTTCAACTAGGCATGACAAATGAGATGTGACCTTCCAATGGGTCTGAATCACTGGCTAATTTACTGATACCCACACTTTTATATACTCTATTCATCAAATCCTCAGGCAGATGACGGCTACCCGAGAAAAGAGATAATAATAAATTGTTCTTTACAAAGACAATGGAAGCTGTATCCAGTGTCAATTGACTCATCTTTTTGTTGTTGTTATTGTTCCTGGAGAACAAGCGGGGGCTTTTCAGTTCAGAGATCACAGCTGCATATCTCTGAGGTCTTTAATAATTTCAGACTGATCATGGATACCACATTCTTTGATTAACTGACCTTTAGTGAAAAGAGAGACAAATGAATGAAAATGAATAATCTTGGCAGTTCACAGATCTGTTTTAGGCATTGCTTTTCTCATATATGTGAGACAAAATATTGATCAAAATGCACAAATAAATCATGAAGAAATAAAATAATTTCTTAGTGCCATGCCATCTTTTTTGGGAACACGAGCTGGTCACTTATCTCCACCTAATACTTAATGTTCAACTAGATTGTAGGGAGTTTCCATTTTCCCTAACACTTCACGACTTAGGTAGAGTTCCCACCATGCTTTCAGAATATTGAAGCCATCAGAGTGCACCAAGTTTGATTCTGGGAGGCCAAGGTAGTGTGACAGGATGGGCCTGGGCTTCACCCAGCCACCAGTTGGTAAAAGTGCTGGCTTAGGAGTCAGGAGAAGTGAGCTTGACTCCCAGATCTTCCACTTGCTAGCTGGGTCAGTTTAATCAAGTCATGTCAGCAATTTGAGCCTGAGTTTCTGCATTTAGAAGAGTTTTTGTAAGAATCAGATGACTTGATGTGTAGGAAAGGGTTTTGCAAACTAAAGTGTGCCATCTAAATATAAGGAACTCTACAGGTTGCAGTGTACTGAATAAAGTCCAGAAAAGCATGATCTATAAGTGGAAATTTTTAAAATGGAGTAAAGTACATATATTTAGGTGTGACCTTTACATTTGTAAAGAAGGCTTGTAATAGGGCAAAGATAAATTTTGGTTGAATTAGAAAAAAGTGTTTTTAAAAGTCCAGACTAAAGCCTGGGGTGATCAGATTCCAAGGACTGGAAAAATCCTTTTTTTTTTTTAATTGAGGCGGAGTCTCACTCTTGTCCCCCAGTCTGGAGTACAATGGCGCGATCTCGGCCCACTGCAACCTCCACCTCCCGGGTTCAAGTGATTCTCCTGCCTCAGCCTCCTGAGTAGCTGGGATTATAGGCGCCTGACGCCATGCCCAGCTAATTTTTGTATTTTCAGTAGGGGGTTTCACCATGTTGGCCAGTCTGGTCCCAAACTCCTGACCTCGGTAATCTGCCTGCTTCAGCCTCCCAAAGTGCTGGGACTACAGGCATGAGCCACTGCGCCCAGCTGGACTGAAAAATTCTGAAATATCCAGCTGCCTTCTTATGCAGATAGATGGTATTCCATAATATTGCAGTTGATGTCACCAAGATGGATGACTATATGCTAATGACTATTTTCAGGCTAAACTTTTACCTTAAGTTCAGATTTTTTTTTTTCAACTATCTGTTGAGCATCTTCCCTGGAGACTACACAGGCACCACTGTCTTCATCTTCTAGGCCTTCTTCTAATTTCTCCCCGACCCCTGACTACATCTGTCTGTGCCTCTGAACAAAACCACTAGAGTTCCTCTAGTCTGTGTTTATGTTGGCCGTTGGTGGCTCTACTACAACTAAAACCTAGGATAACCCCCCCAGACAATGCACAAGGACAACAGCAAATGAGTTGTGCTGTGTCCAGAATTGGCGGGTTCTTGGTCTCACTGACTTCAAGAATGAAGCCATGGACCCTCGCAGTGAGTGTTATAGTTCTTAAAGATGGTGTGTCCGGAGTTTGTTCTTTCAGAGGTTCAGCTGTGTCTGGAGCTTCTTCCTTCTGGTGGGTTCATGGTCTCACTGTCAGGAGTGAGGCTACAGACCTTCATGGTGAGTGCTATAGCTCATAAAGGAAGGCAGCGTGGACCCAACGACTGCGCAGCAGCAAGATTTATTGCAAAAAGCCAAAGAACAAACGTTCTACAGCGTGGAAGGGTACCCTAGCAGGTTGCCGCTGGCTGGGTTGGGCAGCCTGCTTTTATTCCCTTATCCGACCCCATCCACATCCTGCTGATTGGTCCATTTTACAGAGAGCTGATTGGTCTATTTTACAGAGAGCTGATTGGTACATTTTGACACAGCGCTGATTGGTGCCTTTACAATCTTTGAGCTAGGCACAGAGTTACAGAGTGCTAGTCCTCCAAGTCTCCACTAGGTTAGCTAAATACAGAGTACCAATTGGTGTATTCACAGATCCTGAGCTAGACACAAAGTGCTGATTGGTGTATTTACAAACGCTGAGCTAGACAGAGTGCTGATTGGTGCATTTACAATCCTTGAGCTAGACACAGAGTGCTAGATGGAAAAGCTCTCCAAGTCCCCACTAGGTTAGCTAGATACACAGTGCTGATTGGTGCACATAGGATCCTCCCGCT
>NW_012101454.1:3777632-3779634 GCF_000951045.1 Mandrillus leucophaeus
AGGCCTCTCCCTCCACACCTCCTGGCAAGCAGAGGGAGGAGGCTCTGGTCTCAGTCATCCCAAAGAGGGGCTCCCACGGTGCCGTGTGGGGCTGAAGGGCTCCTCAAGTGCCGCCAGAGTGGACTCTGAGGCTGGAGGCCGAGGAGGTGCTGAGAGTGAGGGCTGCTAGCACATTGTCACCTCTCAGTGCTGTCAAAGACCAGAAACCTGGGAAGCACCCTGCACTGCATTCTTTCCACCACCCCACATCCATTCCGTCAATCGCCAAATCTAGTTGACTTTATTTAGATGAAAGACTGTCTACATATATTCTAGCTGAATTCTCATTACAAAACTGTAAATTATGTATTAGCATCTCCATTGTATAAGGGATAACTCTCAGGCTCACAGATATCAAACAACCTTCACACAAGTAGTAGGTGTCAGAACTGGGATTTTCCCAACTCTTTGCTTTTTCTACTACACTGTCATTTTCTTATATTGTGGATATTATTTACAGCTCTCTCTCTTCCGTTGAAAAGAAGCTTCTCCTGCCAGGGCCTCAGTACGGTTAATCTTCATATTCTCATATATAATGTCTAGTATGCAGTGCCCAATAAATGCTTGTTGAATTTGAGGAAATAAGTCATTCTGTGGTTAAGTGCCATACGGGTGAGTTTCTATGCTGTTCTGGTACCAGTTTCTTGGTTTGATGTTGAGCTCCTGTAGAGCAGGGACCTGACCTTATTTATCTTTGTTTCCCTAAGTTCTAGAAATTGGCTAACTCATACATAGCAGACACTCAATAAACATTTGGTAGATCTACTTAAAATACCGGCACATTACCTTAATAGTTTGTGTCTTTGGAACACAGGCTGTTTTCTTCTGTTTTTTCCAATCCCCTAGACCAAAGTGGAATTGATTTAGAGTTTTCTTTAAAAACTAAGTTTTGCCTCAGAGAGCATCTAAAAAAAATAGAACAACACTGACAAAAAGAAGCTGCTGAAACTGGTACCTGGTGCCAAAAAGGTTGGGGACTGCTGCTGTAGTACATCTATGGTATAGATGTACATATGGTTTGTGTATGCAATTGTACATGTGCATGCATTACCATATATGTATTATAGCAGCAGTCCCCAACCTTTGTCGTAAAAACTCACACCTGGGCAGCTCTTTTTTTTTGTTTAAAAAGATACTCTTACAATATGGAAGAAAATCTTCAGGATCTAGGGCTAGGGGAAAAGTTGTTTTTTTGGTTTTGTTTGTTTGCTTGTTTTTTGAGACAGAGTCTTGCTCTGTCATCTAGGCTGGAGTGCAATCATGCGATCTCGACTCACTGCAACCTCCGCCTCCCGGGTTCAAGCAATTATCCTGCCTCAGCCACCAGAGTAGCTGGGATTATAGGTGCATGCCATGCTGGACTCATTTTTTGTATTTTTAGTAGAGACGGGGTTTTACCATGTTGGCCAGGCTGGTTTCAAACTGCTGACCTCCAGTGATCTGCCTGCCTCGGCCTCTCAAAATGCTAGGATTACAGGCGCGAGCTACCGTGCCTGGCCTAGGGGAAAAGTTTTTAGCCTTCACATCCAAAGCAAAATCCAATAGAGGAAAATTGCTAGATTAGGCCTCCTCAAAATTCAAAACTTTTGCTCTGCAAAAGATCTTGTGAAGATAATGAAAAGACAAGCTATAGACTAGGCAAAAATATTTTCAAACCACATATTCAGCAAAGGACTAAAATCTAGAATATGTAAAGGACTCTCAATATTTTACAGTAAGACATCCAAACAATCCAATTAGAAATGGGCAGAAGACATGAAAAGACACTTCACAACAGGATATGCAAGTGAGCACATGAAAAGCTGTTCAATATCATTTTCATTAGGAAAATGTAAATTAAAACCATGAAGAAATATTATACAATTATCAGAACAGCTAGAACAAAAACATAGTCATAATACCAAATTCTGGGGAATATGCAGAAACTTGAGCCCTCAACATTGTTAGTGGGAATGGAAAATGA
>NW_012101454.1:3779684-3821242 GCF_000951045.1 Mandrillus leucophaeus
TTTAGCCTTCACATCCAAAGCAAAATCCAATAGAGGAAAATTGCTAGATTAGGCCTCCTCAAAATTCAAAACTTTTGCTCTGCAAAAGATCTTGTGAAGATAATGAAAAGACAAGCTATAGACTAGGCAAAAATATTTTCAAACCACATATTCAGCAAAGGACTAAAATCTAGAATATGTAAAGGACTCTCAATATTTTACAGTAAGACATCCAAACAATCCAATTAGAAATGGGCAGAAGACATGAAAAGACACTTCACAACAGGATATGCAAATGAGCACATGAAAAGCTGTTCAATATCATTTTCATTAGGAAAATGTAAATTAAAACCATGAAGAAATATTATACAATTATCAGAACAGCTAGAACAAAAACATAGTCATAATACCAAATTCTGGGGAATATGCAGAAACTTGAGCCCTCAACATTGTTAGTGGGAATGGAAAATGAACAGTTACTCTGGAAAAGAGTATGGCAGTTTCCTTCAAAACTAAACATTTTTAACATATGATTCAGCAATTGCTATTTTACATATTTATCTCAGAAAAATAAAAACTAATATTCACACAAAAACCTGTATGTGAATGTTGATAGCAGCTTTATTCATAATAGCCAAACACTGGAAAAGCTCCTCAAATGTCCTTCAATGAGCAAATGATTAAATAATCTGTAGTACGCGGGTCCCCAACCGCTGAGCTGTGGACCGGTACTGGTCAGTGGTCTGTTAGGAACTGGGTCGCACAGCAGGGAGTGAGGGGTGGGCAAGAAAGCATTACCACCTGAGTTCCTCCTATCAGATCAGCAGCAGCATTAGATTCTCAGAGGAGTGCAAATCTTATTGTAAACTGTACACGCAAGGGATCGAGGTTGCGGGCAAGCAAGCATTACCACCTGAGCTCCGTTTCCTATCAGATCAGCAGCAGCATTAGATTCTCAGAGGAGTGCAAACCCTATTGTGAACTATACATGCAAGGGATTGAGGTTGCATGATCCTATGAGAGTCTAATGCCTGAAGATCTGAGGTGGAATATTTTCATCCCTAAACCATATCCCCAACCTTGTCTGTAGAAATATTGTCTTCCATGAAACTGGTACCTGGTGCCAAAAAGGTTGGGGACTGCTGCTGTAGTACATCTATGGCATAGATGTACATATGGTATATGTATGCAGTTGTACGTGTGCATGCATTACCATAGATGTACTACACCAGCAGTCCCCAGGCTTTGTTGTAATAAAAAGCAACTATTGATACATAAAACAAGTTGGATAGATCTCAAGGGAATTATGTTGAGTGAAAATAGTCAATACCAAAAGATTATATACTGTAAGTCTCATTTATACAGCATTCTTGTAGTAGCAAACTTTTAGAGATGGAAAATAGGTTTGTGGTTGGCAGGGAGGGGATGGGAGGTAGGTAGTGGTGGCTATAAAAGTAGAATGAAGGATCGTTTTAATGGACCTGTTCTATATTTTGACTGTAGTGGTAGTCACATAGATCTACATATGGGATAAAATTGCATAAAACTAAATACACATACAAGCTGGGCATAGTGGCTCACACCTGTAATTCTAGCACTTTGGGAGGCAGAGGCAGAGGATCACCTGAGGTCAGGAGTTCAAGACCAGCCTGACCAACATGGAGAAACCCTGTCTCTACTAAAAATACAAAAATTAGATGGGCGTGGTGGCACATATCTGTAATCCCAGATACTCAGGAGGCTGAGGCAGGAGAATCGCTTGAACCCAGGAGGCAGAGGTTGCAGTGAGCCGAGATCATGCCATTGCACTCCAGCCTGGGCAACAAGAATGAAACTCTGACTCAAATAAAAAAAAGTATTAAACTCACATACAAACACACAGATGAATGAAAATGGCTGAAATCTGAATAAGTTTGGTCAATTATATCAATGCCAATTTCCTGGTTGTGACATTATTTTATAATTTTTCAAGATATTGCCATTGGAGGAAAACTGAATAAAGGCTACATAGAATTCCTCTGTATTGTATCTTACATGTTCATGCAAATCTTCAATGATCTCAAAATAAAAAGTTAAAAAGATTGTCTGAAATGAGACCGAATGATGCTATTCATTATTTTATAGGAAAAGAGAGTAAGGCTCAGATAAATTAGATATCTTATCTAAGATCATTCAAATACAGAGTGTAGACAGTGAATCAGAACTCAAGTTTCTCTGACTTTAAATTTGTGTCTCTCTTTTTTCATTATTTTATACTTACAGAAATGATACCAGAAATTTTATTTTCCATGGATGTTCACAATCAAAATGAACACATTAGCATGGATTGTTAGTTTTTTTTTATAGAGAGATTTAGTTAGTCCTTTAAGGAAAAGGGTTGGAATGCAAAGCAGGTAAGAGGTAGGACAGGCCTGGGAGCTTGTTGGTGAATAAAATAAGGAACATCATCAAAGATTATCATTGCTTACTTCACTCTTGCACCCATGACAAGCTCTGTTAAGCACTGATTTTGGAACCCAGAATCTTTGGGAGGGTGGAAGATGGGGTACCATGTGGCCTTTGGTCTCCCAAACTGGAGTTAAAACGGAGAAGTTTAAAGAAGACCTTTTCTGCAATTTGCTAAGCACTCTGGACCAGGTAGTTGGCCAGAGAATTCTGGGGTTCTTTAGAATAAAATCGAGGACCATTTTTGTGTCTTCTGGAGACGTAAGTGCTTTCCTGGGTGTTCTGGCAATGTGTGTACTGTTTTTATGAGTTAATGCTCCCTCTCATCAAAGTTTTTATAACCAAGAAGAGCTTTCCATGATGTGTCAGATTTTCAGATAGCAGAGTTGGGTGCAATGCCCATTCCTGTAATTGCTTAATACATATTTACTGCCGGATTTACAAGGTCATTTTAATCTATCCTGAATATTAAGTAGAAGTCAAGCTGGAATCATTGTTCACCATATCAATATTTCTACAAACTTCCTCTCAAGGTCTAGGGCTGGCTCTCCTCTTGGAGCTGGGTTTCATAATATGGAAGGTTGCTGTTTAGATCAAAATACATCTTATCTCTGGAATTCTCAGGTACAATACAGTATAATGAATATTCAATCTTGTAATTCTTTGACAGTTGATGCAAATTGTGTGTAGTGAGTAGTGAGGAACACAGAAGAATGTGATTTTATTTTCTTTGAGCATGAAACATAGGCTAGTATCCAACTTAAGGTGAATATCAAATATGAATCCCCAGTCCCAACACACACATACAGACACGTGCGTGTGCATACATTCCGTCTATATTATGAATGACTTAGGTGAAACATGCTTGCCTTTGGGCAGGAATATTACAAAAATTCTACTGTGTCCATAAAAGATATATAGTGGAATTTTCTTTAGTTGGTCAATAAAAAGGACTTGCTAAGTAATGTTAGTGAGTAAACAGTCATGTGAGATTGGGTGTATCAAGAGCTTTAAACAAACACTGACTGAAGCATTTGTAATGCTATCCAACCTAGGCATTGTGGATGGACATCGACAGAATGAATACAAAGATGTCCTGATTTGCAGTTATTTGCAATAGAGGGTTTTGAAAAATTCTAGGACGGAAATCTGGATTTTCCTTGTACTTTTGTAACTTTTATAAAGTTAACAGTTCTATTTGTTTGGAAGAAAAGTTTATAGTGCCTGAAGCTATGACAGATGAGCTATGGTAGGTAAAGAGATAAAAGTGATTTTTCTTCTCAAGTAATAGAAATATTCTCAAATTGGAGGTAATGGGGGAGGACCACGCACACTTAAGGGAAAAGGACTGAAAGTTAGTGGAGGTGGTGAAGGCAGCACAGCTTTGTGCTCAGTATTGGAAAGCTGCAGCCCTTTGCTTTCTCAGAGGAATGGCAAATGCTACTTTATTAAACTTACCCCGTAGGAACTTGGATGAGATGAGAACCTGAGGCTTTGTGGAGTCCCAAAGTGGGACTACCTCAAACACTACTTAACAAGGTCTACAGTAAAGCAAAGGCTCTCATCCAAGCCATAAGGGACCTGAGGGGTTTGTGAGCAAAATGTCGACATAGATAATAGCATGGATTTGGAAACCTGACAAATTTGGTAGTCTGCCATAAGGCATTTTTCTCACTGAATAAAACTTTGTTATCTGACCTTATGTTACCTTTCAAAAAATGTTTGTTCTTAATTTGCAGAAAAACATCTTAACATGTTTACATTTTAGACTTTGTTTTCCTCATCACAGTGTACTATTTATCTCCTTTGGTTTAGTAAGACAGTATTTGTCACAATCTGTACTAGATGGAAGCTACTTTCCTTTTAATTGCATTACTCTTAATGTCAGTATTTAAGACAAATATCCATCTCCCTTAGACAAATAATTCAGTTGTTTTTGTTCTGAATAAATGATGAGGTTTTGGTTTCCAGTGCTTTCTGTCTCTAAAAGGTTACAATCCATAAATTCTTGTATATTTAAAGACGAAGTAGCTTACATGTTAATGTGCTGAAGAGTAAAAGAAAGCTATCCTAAGATTTAAAATCTGTGTAAACAAATCTCAAAGGATATCACCGTCTTCAAGTTAAATTCTGACATGTGACAGCAGCATTTGATGACTAGGGTACCTAGCAAGCATCTTTGCTATTCCTATGTGAATAATTCCTAGTCCATAAAGGTCTACAAAGTAGGTCAAATCTCTTTTAGTTGCAAGGGTCAGAAAACCAACTTGAACTTGTTTAGGCATTAGCTGAGACCTTTGACTAAGCTCTAGGGAAGGTAGAAGTGGGACTGGCTTCAGGAATAAAGAGACTGAAGACTTCAGTGCAAATAGGACTTGTCTAATACATTTGAGGAATGGCCACTGACAACTTTCAGACTTACCTCTTCAAGCTTCTCCAACCAAAAAGATAGGGCTGCCCTTTCTCTCTCCTCTTACTCTTTTCTTCCCATTTATTCCTCTTTTTCCTTCCTTCCTCTCACTTCTTTCCTTTTTTCCCTCTCCTCTACTCTTATCCTTTTTGATAACTGCAATTACATCAAGTAATTTGGAGTCTGATTGTACAATTCAAGGTTGGTAATTATTTTCTCTCATCTTTCTTAAGATTTTGTTCTATAGTCTTTGGGCATCTGTTGTGGCTGTTGAGAAGAGAATTGTATGCGTAATTGTCATTTTTCTTGTAGGTATTTTTTTTCTCACCTTACTTTTAAAGATCTTTTATCTTTGATGTTTTATAAATCTAGTGTGAATTTGGTTTTATTTATTATACTCAGGGCTCTTAGTTATTGATTCTGATGCTTTGTGGCTTCTGTAATTATGGGAATTCTAAACGAATGTCCCTTTAACGACTTCTGTGTTCACATTCTATTTATTATTCTTTCTTGATAGACCCTCTTTTAGATTTAAGTTGTTCATTTTACTTTATCCTCCGAACTTTTGAATTTATCTTTCATACTTTCCATCTTTTTTATCTTGCTATATTGTTTTAGTTTCTTTTCAGGTATGTCTTACAATTCACTATTTTTCTCTTCAGCTGTATCTAGCCTGCTCTCTAACCTACTCTATGAGTGAATGGCCACATTTTTCATTTCTTGAAAGATTTTACTTTTCAAATCTGTTATTTTTATAAAATCCTGGTCTTTTTATATTTCATTTTGTATTTTTAAATTATTTTAGGCCTACTTATTTTGTAGTCTCAGGCTAATAATTATTTTTGTTTGTTTGTTCTCTTTCCCTCCTTTCATTTTGGATTGTGGAAATACTTGTGACCTTGGTTAAAGGGAGTTTACTCAGCTAAATTTTTCATTTGCTTTTGGTATGCACCTCATTGATTTTATCAGCCTAGTACCAGTTTTTATGTTAAGTACTTGTGATGGCATTTATTATTTGATATTTAATATCAGACTCCCTTGGGCACAAGGATACTCAAGGGACAGATGCAGACCTTCACAGGTAGGGGTGCTGCTCTGCAACTCAGCACATGTACACCTGCTGCCCAATTTCCCATCCCACCAGCCACTAGACTGACATGCCTTGCTCCATCCAGGGGTGGGGAAGTTGAGCTAGGTATCTACCCTTCCCATGGACCCACCATACCAACCAATGGCGGATGGGTAACCCCCAATATTATTGTTATCTCCGTGATAGGGTATGCAAGGTACCTGATGCAAGGTAGTTAGGAGGCTTGCCCTGCTGAATTTTCTGCTGAACATACTATGGTGCCACTAGTCTAAAGTGGGGATAGGTATCTTGAGATGCCACAGAGTACATATGCCCAACCCTGAATCTCCCAACAGTCAAGCCCAGGCTCTTGTGGGATAAAGTGTGGCAGTAGTTGCTGAGCAGGAGCAAGGAGTGGGGGGAAGGTGGAAGGGCCCTGGGCACCAGGGTAGGGGGAGTAGGTGGCTGACACCCCTTCCTGGGAAGGCAGCAGGAAGAAGCATGGCCATAGGTGAGCTGAGGCTCTATGCCTCTGGTGTGTTCTCTATTGTTCCATTGGTCTTCACCTACAAATTCAAAGATAAAATTATTAAGAATCTCCAGATAGTGACACTATCATAGGGCCTCCTCAGCCTGCATATGGGAATGGAGCCAGCCCTGGGCTAATCAGGCTGATTATCTGGGGGGTTATCGCTCATGCAAAAGGCAGAGCAAAGATTTGCAACCAGAGCAAATGGACACCAGCCTATCACCCCATTCAGGAGTCTAATGAAGAAATGTATGGCAATGCAGCATGGCTTGAAAACTAATTTTCAGTCTGCAACTCATTATGAAATTGTATTGAGGTGTCCCATTTAAATTCACATAACCTTGGGTATATCTGGCTGTCTACCTGAAACAGCTCATCACAAAAAGTATATTTCCCTCAAAGGTTAAATTCTCATATCAGAGTAATTTCTACAATTTCTGGTTTTGAGATGGTATTCTAGGAACCATCACAGCTTGCATCAGCTTCATTTTCTTTTCCTTGCTTCATAAATTGGCTATATTGTCAGGCATAGGGAAAGTGTTTTTTGTTTGTTTGACTCACTCTATAGTTATTTAATGAGAGAAGTAGACGATTGGGAATCTCTGATCCCAAATTCCAGATATTAGCTTTAAATATGCAACTAAAATAAAATTGAAGTTCTTATTCTCTCCTCCATCTCCCTCTTTCTCTCTTTCTTTCTCTGACTTAAAGGTAATTTTACAGTTACCCAAAAACGATGACACAAAAAAAGGAAAAGGAAATTAACAACCGACAATGAAAGAAAATTGGTAAGGCAGAATGTAAAAAATCTTTTATTTTCTTTCTTGTAAAAATATAACACAAGATATTTACACTAGAATAAATTAAGAAAATTTAGAAGTATATAATCTAGAAAGTGACAGTCCTTCATCACCACTCCATTTCCCAATCTTATTCTTCTCTTCAGGGGTAACCACTATTAAGAGTTTGGCCGGGTGCGGTGGCTCATGCCTGTAATCCCAGCATTTTGGGAGGCCGAGGCAGTCGGATCACTTGACATCGGGAGTTTGAGACCAGCCTGACCAACACTGAGAAACCCATCCCTACAGAAAATACAAAATTAGCTGGGCGTGGTGGCATACTCCTGTAATGCCAGCTACTTAGGAGGCTGAGGCAGGAGAATTGCTTGAACCTGGGAGGTGGAGGTTGCAGTGGGCTGAGATCACACCACTGTACTCCAGCCTGGGCAACAAGAGTGAAACTCCATCTCAAATAAAAAAAGAGAGTTAGATGCACATTTTTTTCCAGATATTTCTCTATGCCTTTACACAGATATATGGTACGTGGGAAATGTATACCAGAGGGAGAAATCAGGAGGGGAATATATAAGCTTTGCTTTGTATGGAAGGAGTGCAGCATCAAATTTAGTTAGTGTAGGCAAAATCAACAAGACCTTGCAAGAGACTTAAGGGGAGAAAACAACCAAAGAATGGTTTGAATTATTTTAAGTGCAAGTGTTAGGATAGACACAAGGAAGGAAGGAATTTGGCCAACTAGATTACAGCTCTTGGTAAAAGCAGCAATCTCATAATCCATTCTCCATTGCTCCAGCTATATACTATACCCCCAGTGTACAATAATGACATTCTAGTTAGATAAACCACATACGAATGTCATGGACAGTAACTGAATGTGAGGGTGGCTACAGACTCCAGTTAGGTTTACTTTGGTAATAGAGTTATTCACTTTATTTCTATCCTTACGTGTGGATGGTGTGGGGAGAAGTTTTGTAAGGGTTTGTGCCATACACACAAAATAATATCAGGAGGGAAAAGGATAAAATGAATCTAACAGGGTTGACACAGGCCTGCTCTAGTGAGCTTCTGGACACTGCAGACTTTCTCCCCTGACTGGCAGAGCTGGCAGTAAGTCATACATCAGGTAGTTGTTTATCGCTATCATAAGCACTGAGCTACCTGATTTCTGTGTTTCATAAAAATCTAGACGTTAGAAAACCAGAATTGGGAAAAATTGCTTACTCTCTGGTGCTGCAGGTAATGATTCAGAGCCCTGTACGGGTGTGTGTGTGTGTGTGTGTGTGTGTGTGTGTGTGCATGTGCGTGTGTGGACTCCTTTTATTTCCTTCCTGTTGGAAAAGCTGCTTCTAGGAAGTTTAATTGACTGAAAGGTCTATACTTTTTCATTCTTCTGTCTTTTCTTTTTCATTTGGTCTGCAACACAGATATGATGTCTTGAGCTCCAGCAGCTGCCTTCTGTCAAAGTGCCCTTCAAGAAAGAAGTCCTATGGAGTATTCTATCCAGAGATAGAAGGAACCTGGGTTCATGAGGGTCTTGGGGCACTCATATGTTTTGGACTGCCTATTGTTATCGCTCTTTTTTTTTTCTGTGAGACAGGGTCTCACTCTGCCAACTAGGCTGGAGAGCGGTGGTGCAATCTCAGCTCAGTGCAACCTCCACCTCCTGGGATAGGGTTTTGCCTCGTTGGCCAGGCTGGTCTGGAACTCCTGACCTCAAGTGATCCATCTGCCTTGGCCTTTCAAAGTGCTGAGATTACAGGCATGAGCCACCACACCCAGCCTGTTGTTATTGTTCTTTAATTTCTTTTTTTTTTTTTGAGACGGAGTCTCACTCTGTTGCCCAGGTAGCAGTGCAGTGGCATGATCTGGGCTCACTGAAAGCTCCACCTCCCAGGTTCACACCATTCTCCTGCCTCAGCCTCCCGAGTAGCTGGGACCACAGGCGCCTGCCACCACGCCCAGCTGATTTTTGGTATTTTGAGTACAGACAGGGTTTCACCGTGTTAGCCAGGATAGTCTCGATTGCCTGACCTTGTGATCTGCCCGCCTTGGCCTCCCAAAGTGCTGGGATTACAGGTGTGAGCCACCATGCCCGACCCTCTTTAATACATTTCTTAAATGTTTAATGCATTGTTATTTCAGTTTTCCTGTTATATAAAAGCCAAACTTAACCTTTGTACACCATCTATCTCTTTTTGTTTATTTTATGTTCCTTTCTTGTATGCTGTTGGATTAAGGCTTGATGTTATTTTAACTGTGTAGTGTTCCATTTTGTATCTAATGATTTTGAAGTTATACACTCTATTTCTGTCCTTATGTTAACCATTAACATTTTGAGGTACATGTTGAAACTATGTTTTTATCTTCCCGTTTAAAATGAATTCTCACTTTTATCCTTTCACTGAACAGATCAGGAACCTAATGATTTCTGACTTCCTTCCTCACATAATTCCCCATATCGACATTATTTATTACTTTAAGGTTTGAATAGTAGTAAATATTAAGACTCTCCCAGTATTATTATGAAGTTTTATTTTTAAACATCTATTTTATGATTTTTAAGGGCTATATAATGGGAGAGTTACTTACATCTCTTGATCTAACCTATGTATAATTATATGACAAAAATATTCATTAAAATGCATTGAGGAAGTAGAGGATGGGTTAACAGAACACCACAATAAAAAAACTCTCCAATCCTTTCACATTCAACTCATCAAAATTTCTTTAGCACTTATGCAAATGTATGTATTCTGTCACTTTCTATTTCTGTCTCTCTGAAAACTGTTCTCTTTGAAGTTCTCTGACACTGCTCTTCTCTGATTTTTTTCTTTTACAAAAAAATCCTTTCTCCACTTTTTACTTTTGTATTTCTTTTCTTGTACCTGTCTACCATGCAAAAGCTCCCTGGCCAAGAGACATATACAAAGAATTCTTCCACGTCAGAAAAGGTGAAAGGGGTGCTTGTAATTGCCTAAGATTTAATGTATACTTTAATGTCATACACAAATAAGAGAACCTGCTACTTAATAGAATGTCATTATTTGTTCTCATGTAAAATGCAGAATTAAACCCCAGTTTATCTCTTCATTGTTATAGATCTCAGTTTCATGATTTATGTTCCCTTTAACTATATCTATGTTAAATTATTCAAGCATAAAAGGTATTATGTTTGGAGAAACACTGAAATCCATAGTTAAATATGTAGGCAATATAGTTCAGAATAAAGGAGTTACGTAACACCCACCATACCGAACCCATTTCAACAAAGCCCAGCTAGTGTAAATATTAAAGGGAATACAGCATGCAATTCACAAAAAAATGCTCCCTTAAATCAATATTATATGCATATGACATGAAATTATTGTAAAGTTACTAGATAAAATACCACAGGGAAAAAAATCAGGTAAGTAAACATAATTACAAATATAGCATATAAGTATCATTTCCAAAAGAAAAAGTTGATAGAATCCCAGGAAATTGTTTTCTGAAAATAAAAACAGAACTCAATGTTATGCCAGAAAGAGCTTTAGAGTTTACATTTCTAAGGAGCAGTTCTTTGAAATACACAAATTAATATCAGCCTACTCTTTGGGATATGCCTGAGGTGGAGATCCTGAAGTGGACATACCAGTGGTGAGACTGTTTAGGAGTAATGAGTGCCAATAAGAACGAATGACAAGGCAACCAAGAAGCCCTTAGACCTAGGAGTTAAAGTTACATACACAAATGTTCTGGACATACAATTAGACACAATTGCTGTCCTATTTAATCAGTGTCAGCCATGTGTCAAATATAGGACTCCAAGCATAGATTGACATGATATAATTGAGAGATGAAGCAGGCTGGGCTTCTGGGTTGGATGGAGACTTGGGGAAGTTTTCTGTCTAGCTAAAGGATTGTAAATGCACCAATCAGCGCTCTGTGTCTAGCTAAAGGTTTGTAAACACACCAATAAGCACTCTGCAAAAATAGACCAATCAGCGCTCTGTGTCTAGCTAAAGGTTTGTAAACGCACCAATCAGCACTCTGTACAAACAGACCAATCAGCGCTCTGTAAAATGGACCAATTAGCTCTCTGTAAAATGGAACAATCAGCTCTCTGTAAAATGGACCAATCAGCAGGATGTGGGTGGGGCCAAATAAGGGAATAAAAGCAGGCCCCCCGAGCCAGCAGCAGCAACATGCTTGGGTCCCTTTGCATGATGTGGATGCTTTGTTCTTTTGCTCTTTGCAATAAATCTTGCTTCTGCTCACTCTTTGGGTCTGCACTACCTTTATGAGCCATAATACTCACTGTGAAGGTCTGCAGCTTCAGTCCTGAAGCCTGCAAGACCACGAACCCACCAGAAGGAAGAAACTCCAGACACATCTGAACATCTGAAGGAACAAACTCTGGACACACCATCTTTAAGAACTGTAACACTTACCACAAAGGTCCATGGCTTCATTCTTGAAGTCAGCAAGACCAATAACCCACCAGAAAGAACCAATTCCGGACACATAATGAACTGTGAACTTTTTGAGGCCAGGGATTATGCTTCATCCTGTTTGTACACAGTAGACGACAAACATTTGATATTCAAGAAAGAAAATACCAAGGTGCCCCAATAAACAGAAATGCTTCATGATTCACTCAGGGTCAGTCTAGTAAGGCTCTTTGCCCAAGTTATCTAACAAATATTAACCACCTCCAAGAAGAAATAGGTAGTTCAAATCCAGTTTTAAAGGTGGAAGACAACAGGTTTAATATTTCCATTTATAATGTGTTCTTGTGACGGTGGTGTGACAGGAAGGTACAAATGCTTCTTTTTTTGAGTGTATTTTCATGTTGGTGTGTCCACCAGGGCCCAAAGTTAGTTTAAAATGAGGTTTTCCTGGAAACTTGATTTTACCTCTAATGGGATCCAAGAAATTGGGAAAGAAAAGTGCATTCCTTATTCATAGCAGGGTTTGTACTTGAGACTACTTTCCCTGTGCTTTTCCTTATGTTAAAAATAAGATAGGCCAGTTGTGGTGGCTCACACTTGTAATCCCAGCACTTTGGGAGGACAAGGCAGGTGGATGACCTAAGGTCAGCAGTTCAAGACCAGCCTGGCCAACATGGCGAAACCCCATCTCCACTAAAAATACAAAAATTAGTTGGGTGTGGTGGTACACACTTGTAATCCCGGCTAGTAGGGAGGCTGATGCATAAGAATTGCTTGAACCCGGGAGGTGGAGGTTGCAGTGAGGCGAGATCACGCCACTGCACTCCAGTCTGGGGGATAGTGCAAGACTCTGTCTCCAAAAATAAAATAAGATAAAAGACAATAAGATGTATAAGACAAAAAGGGGAAGGGAATTTAAAAGATAAAAATAAAATTATAGAGAAAAATAGATAAAAGAGTAAAAGTAAACTATCATGGTAAAATCCATTAATCAAACAACCTAGAATAAAAACAAATCTACAGACTCAAGAGAAAAATAAAACTTAGCTGAATCTAAATGGCTAAAAATAGCTGATAAGTACCGAGTAAAAAACTAATAAGACAGAAAATCTTACATAACAGTATTGGAGGCAAAAGTCCCCAAAGATCAAGGTCCCTGTATTAGGGTTCTCCAGAGAAACAGAACCAGTTGTGTGTGTGTGTGCATGTGTGTTTGTTTCTTTTCTTCTCTTTTTTTTTGAGACAGAGTCTCGCTCTGTCACAAGACTGGAGTGCAGTGGCGCAATCTTGGCTCAGTGCAACCTCCACCTCCTGGGTTCAAGTGATTCTCCTGCCTCAGCCTCCTGAATAGCTGGGACTACAGGTGCCTGCCACCATGCCTGGCTAATTTTTGTATTTTCAGTAGAGATGGGCTTCACCATGTTGGCCAGGATGGTCTCAATCTCTTGACCACATGATCCATCCACCTTGGCCTCCCAAAGTGCTGGGTCTTTTCTTTTCCCTCCCTCCCTCCCTCCCTCCCTCCCTTCCTTGTTTCCCTTTCTTTCCTTTTCTTTCTTTCTCTCTCTCTTCTATCTATGTACCTATGTATCTTTATAATGAGGAATTGGCTCATGTTAGTATTGAGGCTGAGAAGTCCCACCATCTGCATCTGCAAGCTGAAGACCCAGCAAAGCCAGTGGTATAATTCTAGCTCAAGAACGAAGGACTGCATGTGGCTGACTAAAGGCATCTGGTACTCTCCTCTTCCACAAAGAAGAAACAAAATAGTGAGTAGATAATCACATTTCAAATAGATTATCTAAGAGAGAACACTGGCATTCAACAGAGAAGTGACAGGAAACATCTAAGGCAAGGAAAGAGAGTGAAGCCAGGCATCCTGCTCAGCCAGGATTAGCTGGGAGCCCAGAGAGGTTTCTCCATGTGGAGAAAGAGTAAGTGAGAGACCCCCAGTGGACCGTATTTCCATTGCGGACTCCTGTAAACCTATCAATGGAAATACTCCTCAACCCTCACAGGCCCTGAGACTAACATGAGGAGTTACCTGGAGACCTCATAATGGCACTGCTCCAGACAGGGAGCTCATGCTGGGTCTCATGCACTCGCCGAGCCCTAAGCAGCTACAGCACAGTGCCATTTTGAGAGCCAGCACCCACCAGATTGCATTCTGCCCTGGGGCCCAACAGCCCCTGCATCTACACATCCCTGTAGCCCCATTGACATTTCTCATCTGCACCTGCCACCTGTGGTTGGCTGCTGCCGCCAGTGCCACAAGGCAAACCATTAGCAGTGACGTTGCTGTCCCCAGCAGCTCTGCACATTTTCATGGACCCTGAGACCACAGTCTCTTGCTTGCAGCTGCTACTACTCCTGGCTGTCACGACTGGGGCTGAAGTATGAACCACTGGCAGAGACCCTGCTGCCACCAGCAGTAGAACTGCCATGCATTTACAAGTGCCCTGAGCACAGGCTACTCTGCCCATAGCCATGACCTCTGGCCAAGTGTGTGTTCCCCAGGCATCTGCCACTGAAAGCAACCCCACCCTCCCCAGCAGCAGGAGCACAATGCAGCTGCTACTGCATCCACCTAAGCATTTTGCTGAGGGCCTGGGGATCACCCTACCACTGCAACCACAGCCAGTGGCTGCATGTACCACAGGAGAGCCTGGGGACAGGCCCATGTGGTCCAGATCCTCCTTCCCCCTACAGTGACTGAGCATGCCATTTGGGGACCTCAGGACCATCAAACTCCTTCCATCACCATTGCCACCTGAGCACTCCTTTTGGGGCCAAGGTTAGGCCCACTGTGCTGACAACAACGTGCTGCTACTACTATGTTGTACAACAACATGCTGCTACTACTAAGGCTGACACCCACCCAAATGCACCATCTGAGGGACTGAGGACAGGCCCTCCCAGCCTGTTGCAGCCATCACCAACACCAGTATGGCTCATTTGGCAGCCAGAGGGTTGTCCCACCACTGCTACTGCCATGACCCATGCTATGCCTGCTGCCTGGGAGCCTAAGGACCTGCCCATCTGCCTGGTCCAAGCCACCTGGAGGCCCAAGAATTAGCCCTTCTGGACCTGCTAACACTGGTGCTGGTGTATGCCACCCTGGGGTTCAAGGACAGGCATGCTTGGTCTGCCACTGCCAACAGTGGGGTCTAAGGATTGGCCTACCTCCTGTCCCATCCCCAGTAAAAATGTACCACAGACTCCACTAACAGTTGCACCCTAAGGAAATCACAGACATCACTGGTGCTATTTACAGCCAAAGAAATCACATGGAGATTACACTATTACACATTTTTAGAATCAAAGTCAAAGAGCCCTACACAACCAACACCATAGATATATCCTCAGGAAATGTCCTCTCCTATAAAAGCAAATTCAAAAGATTGGAAGAAGCAACTGTTACATCAGACATGCAGCTATCAATGTAAGGACATAAAAACCACGAAAAAGTAAGGAAATATGACATGTTCAAAGGAACACAATATTCTTCAGCAACAGATGCCAATGAAAGAGAAACTTAAGAAATCTTGGGAAAATAATTCAAAATAATGATATTAAAGAATTAAGATACAAGAAAACATAAATAATAGGAATAAATTAGAGAAACAATTCAGGATATGATTGAGAAACTTACCAAAGACATAGATACCATAAAAAAGAACTAAAGAAATTCTGAAACTGAAAAATCCATTGAATAAAATTTAAAAATCAATTCAGAATTTTCAATAGGCTAGATCAAGCAGAAGAAAGAATCTCAGAACTTCACATTTTTGAAATAACACAGTCAGGACCGGGCACAGTGGCTCATGCCTGTAATCCCAGCACTTTGGGAGGCAGAGGCGGTTGGATCACGAGGTCAGGAGATCAAGACCATCTTGGCTAACACAGTGAAACCCCATCTCTACTAAAAATAGAAAAAATTAGCCAGGAGTGGTGGCGGGCGCCTGTAGTCCCAGCTACTCAGGAGGCTGAGGCAGGAGAATGGTGTGAACCTGGGAGGCAGAGCTCACAGTGAGCCAAGATCACGCCACTGCACTCCAGCCTGGGTGACAGAGCAAGACTACATCTCAAGAAAAAAAGAAAGAAAGAAAGAACACAGTCAGACAAAACGAAAGAAAAAAGAATACAAAAGAATGAACAAAGTCTTTGTGACATATGGGACACCAAAATCAGACAAGGACACAACTAAGAGAGAAAATGACAGACCAATATCCCTGATGAACATAGAAGAAAAATCCTCAACAAATACCAGCAAACCCAATCCAACAACACATCAAAAAGATAATACGTCATGATCAAGTGGGATTTATCCCGAGAATGCAAGGATGGTTCAACATAAGCCAATCAATAAACATAATATATCACATCAACAGAATGATGGACAAAAACCAAACAAAATTATCTCAATAAATTTATGAAAAGCATTTGATAAATTCAGTATCCTTTCATGACAAAAACTCTCAACAAAGTAGGCATAGAGGGAATATACCTCAACATAATAAAGGTCATATATGACTAACTCACAACTGACATCCTATTGAATGGGAAAATGCTGAAAGCCTTTCCTCAAAGAACTGGAACAAGACAAGAATGCCAAGTTTCATTATTTCCATTCAACACAGTACTGGAAGTCCTAGCGAGAGAAATTGGGCAAAAGAAAGAAATATAAGGAATCAAATTAAAAAGAGAAAGTCAAATGACCCCTCTCTGCAAAAGCTTCTACACAGCAAAGGAAACAACAAACAGAGTGAAGACACAGCCTGCTGAATGGAAGAAATATTTGCAAATCATTCATCCAATAAGGGACTAATATCCAAAGTATACAAGAAACTCAACAATAAAAACACATAAAAACTACTAAAAAGTGGGCAAAGGCCATGAATACGCAATTCTCCAAAGAAGACCTACAAATGGCAAACAGGTATACAAAAAAAAAAAAAAAAAAAAAAAAAAAAAAAAAAAAAAAAATTCTCAACATCCCTAATCATCAGGCAAATGCAAACTAAAATAATAACAAGATATCATCTTACTCTAGTTAGAATGGCTATTACTAAAAGACCTGACTTCAAACTATACTACAGTATTGTTTGGCTACAGTAACCAAAACAGCATAGTACTGGTACCAAAACAGAGATATAGACCAATGGAACAGAACAGAGCCCTCAGAAATAACACCACACATCCACAACCATCTGATCTCTGACAAACCTGACAAAAGTAATGCGGAAAGGATTCCCTATTTAATAAATGGTGCTGGGAAAACTGCCTAACCATACACAGAAAACTGAAACTGGACCCCTTCCTTTCACCTTATACAAAAATTAACTCAAGATATATTAAAGACTTAAACGTAAGACCTAAAACCATAAAAACCCTAGAAGAAAACCTAGGCAATACCATTCAGGACATAGGCATGGGCAAAGACTTCATGACTAAAACACCAAAAGCAATGGCAACAAAAGACAAAATTGACAGACAGGATCTAATTAAACTAAAGAGTTTCCGCAAAGCAGAAGGAACTATCATCAGAGTGAACAGACAATCTACAGAATGGGAGAAAATTTTTGCAATCTATCCACCTGACAAAGGGCTAATATTCAGAATCTACAAGGAACTTAAACAAACTTACAAGAAAAAAACAACCCCATCAAAAAGTAGGCAAAGGATATGAACACACACTTCTCAAAAGAAGACATTTATGTGGCCAACCTATGAAAAACAGCTCATCATCACTGGTCATTAGAGAAATGCAAATCAAAACCACAATGAGATACCATCTCACATCAGTTACAATGGTGATCATTAAAAAGTCAGGAAACAACAGATGCTGGAGAGGATGTGGAGAAACAGGAACGCTTTTATACTGTTGGTGGGAGTGTAAATTAGTTCAACCATTGTGGAAGACAGTGTGGCTATTCCTCAAAGATCTAGAATCAGAAATACCATTTGACCCAGCCATCCCATTACTGGGTTTATACCCAAAGGATTATAAATCATTCTACTATAAAAGACACATGCACATGTGTGTTTATTGCAGCACTGTTCACAATAGCAAAGACTTGGAAACAACCCAAATGGCCATCAATGATAGACTCGATAAAGAAAATGTGTCACATATACACCACGGAATACTATGCAGTCATAATCAAAGGATGAGTTCATGTCCTGTGTAGCGACATGAAGCTGGAAACCATCATTCTCAGCACACTAACACAAGAACAGAAAACCAAACACTGCACGTTCTCACGCATAAGTGGGAGTTGAACAATCAGAATGCAAGGACACAGGGAGTAGAACATCACACACCAGGGCCTGTTGGGGGCTGGGGGCTACGGGAGAGACAGCATTAGGAGAAATAACCAATGGAGATGATGGGTTGATGGGTGCAGCAAACCACCATGGCACATGTGTACCTGTGTAACAAACCTGCACGTTCTGCACTTGTATCCCAGAACTTAAAGTACAATTAAAAACAAACAAAACAGATGCTGGTGAGAATGCAGAGAAAAGTGAACTCTTAAACACTGTTGATGGGAATGTAAATTAGTACAGCTACTATGGAAAACAGTATAGAGATTTCTAAAAAAACTAAAAATAGAACTAATGTACAATTCAGCAAGCTCACTACTTGGTATCTATCCAAAGGAAAGAAAGTCATTATATCAAAGGGATACCTGCACCCCATGTTTATTGCAGCACTATTCACAATAGCCAAGATATGGAATCAACCTGTGTCTGTTAATGAACAAATAGATGAAGAAAATGTGGTTTATATACACAATAGAATACCATTTAGCCATAAAAAAAGAGTAAAATCCTGTAATTTGCAACAACATGGATAAGACTGGAGGTCAAGATGTTAAGTAAAATAAGCCAGGCACAGACATACAAATACCACATACTATTACTTGTATGTGGGAACTAAAGGTAGACAGTAGAATGACAGATGTCAGAGGGTGGAAAGGAAGTATATGTGGATGAGTGGGGGTTGGTTATGACCTATAGAAATAAGTTTTAATGTTCGATAGCAGAATAAGGTGATGATAGTTAACAAAAATGTATATTTCAAAATAGCTAGAAGAGGACTAGAAATGTTCCCAACACATAGAAATCATAAATATTTGAGGTGATGGATATCCTAAATACTCTACCTTTATCATTGCACATTCTACACATGTAACAAAACATCACACATACCTCACAAATGTGTAGAAATACTATGTATTATTATTTATTTTTATTTTTTATTTTTGAGATGGAGTCTTGCTCCGTCACCCAGGCTGGAGTACAGTGGCTCGATCTCGACTCACTGCAACTTCTGCCTCCTGGGTTCTCAGGCAATTCTCCTGCCTCAGTCTCCCAAGTAGCTGAGACTACAGGCGCGTGACACCACACCCAGCTAATTTTTTGTATTCTTAGTAGAGACAGGGTTTCACTGTATTAGCCAGGGTGGTCTCAATCTCCTGACCTCATGATCTGCCTGCCTCAGCCTCCCAAAGTGCTGGGATTACAGGCATGAGCCACTGCGCTCGACCTATTATTAAGTAGTATTATTATTTTTAAAACAAAGGCCTGAGAACCAGGGGGCCAAAGGTGTAAATCTTAGTCCAATGAGAACACGGATGACCCAGCTCAAGCAAGTAGGTAGGAATAAAAAGGGGTAAATTCCTCCTTCCTCCACCTTTTTTTTTTCTATTGAGGGCATCAAGACATTGAATGTTGCCCACCTTCATCGAGAAGGGCAATCTACTTTAGTGAGTCCACTGTTTCAAATGCTAATTTCACTTGGAACAACCTCACAGACACACCTGGAACTGCCATTTAATTTGCAAACCCCATGGAGCAGTCCAGTTGACATGGATACCATCCCAGTCCTCTTAACCTTCTGCAGAGCATCATCTTTCTTGGTAATCTGGACCCCTGGAAAAGTGTGTATACGCACCACATTTTTGTTGTACCCAGGGGCTCCCTGAACCCATCTGTGAGCTGGTTAAAGCCTTGGACCTGCCCTTTTAGCAAACTGTCCATGTCATGTCGCCTGCACTCTGCACCACACCAATCAGGTGTCTTTCCTTGTGCACCTCTCCCGCTTATGGCGTCATGAGGCACTTGCCACTTCTAAGGGTAAATTACTTTCTTTATTTAGTTCCTTCTCACTAATCAGATGGTGGACAATATAGAGCTAACATAAATAATAATGAAATGAACACAACCCTAGACGCCAAAAAGATTATGAACAAAGCTTACTCAGTGGGAAAAAAATCTGACACCACTAAAACTTTCTGCAGCCCTACCAGCATTACTATGAAGTGTCTGATTGGTTTTAGGCTTTCACCAAAGTTGATCCACAGTATATTTGTTTACCTGTAACTCAAGGGGACAAGTTTGGGTCGTGGTCCTTTCATATTCATCCTATGCATACAGTGGTTCCAGGTTGGGTGCCCAGGAAAATGGATGCTGAGATGGGCATTAGTGTGCAGGCTGTTTATTAGGAAGTCACTCTTTGAAAATTAACACCTGTGGAAACAAGGGGTAGAACAAGTGTGGGCACAGGGAGATGTTAAGCTGTGAGGCAGGCCTGAGGACAGCCTCTGCCAATCCTCCAGCTTGCAGTAGAGCTAAGATGGCCCTTCAGAGTTGGCCTGCATTGGGAGAAATTGGCTGTGTCCCTATACTTCCCGCCTCCGTCAATCACTGGGTGTTGGCTTCCCAGGAAAGACTTGACTTTCGACCAGGTGGCCCCCTGCAGCTGCAGCAATCCCTGAAGCAATCTACAGCAAAAGACCATCTCCTGACATCATTCTTCCAGCAGTGGGGCCACAATCCCTTTTTGAAGGGTGCATCTCTATGTCCATCACACAAATGGATCCACTTCAAGTAAGCTTCAATTCACACAAGTTTGGTTGGTTTTAAATGGAGTCCATTTCAGAAAAGCAGGGTTTCTACAATCAGAACTAATTCATTCAAATAATATTCATAAAATGCCTATGATGTGCCAGTTACTATTTTAGGTGATGATGATATGGTGGTAAAAAGCCGCTACCCTCAATCTAGTGGAGGACTTAGAAAATAAAAATATAAGGCAATAAATAAAATAATTTCAGATAATGACAAGTGCCTTGAAGAAATTAAAGCAGGGTGAGAAAAAATGACTGGGTAGGGGTGAAGGAGGTGCTAGTTTAGGTTAGTGGTCAGGGAAGGTGACATTTGAGTAGAGATTTGATTGAAAGGTAAGGCAAGTCCTGTGAAACTCTGGGGCTAAGAGTGTTTCAGGCAGAGAAAAGGAAATGTAAATACCTCGAGCATGACTGAGCTTTGCACATTTAGGGGGCAGCAAGGCCAGCTAGGGGGAGTGACAGAGAAGGGGTAGGGTCAGAGAATCAAGACCCATGGGGCCAGGGGCCCTGAAAAGGAATGGAGATTCATTTTAAATATAATTGAAAATCACTGGAGAACTTTTGACAGGAAAGAGACATAACCTACTTTACATTTTAAAATTGTCTGTGGAGAATGGGCAAGAGGACGGTGCAGAAATAAAGATAATAGAATCAATATTTTTTATTGTAGTAAAATATGCGTAACATTGAATTTACTATTTTAATGTTTTTTGAGTGTACAATTCAGTACATTCACACTTGTGCAACTGAAACCGACCCAATAGTCCCTCAGAGGGTTCTTTTGGATTAACTTAGAAATTGACCCCTCTGGTCTTACAGCTTGAAACTTAAAATTGTTTTATCTGAGTTCTTTCCTCAGGAAAGAATCCCCAGGCCTCTCAAAAAGTATCAAAGAACTGAAACTCACCAGATTACTGCATCCAGAGCCAGGCCTCTCATATTGTTTCCCTACCCTTCCCTGGTTCCGGTTCCCTCACACATTGTTACATTTTTTGCCTGCTATATAAACCCCTAATTTTAATCAGTCGGGGAGACGGATTTGAGATTGAGCTCCCATTTCCTTGGCTGCATCACCCGATTAAATCCCTCTTCCTTGGCAATACTCATCTTCTCAGTCATTGGCCTTCTGTATGGTGAGCAGCAGGAACTAGACCGAACCCTTGGTGTTTCAGGAACACAGCCATTACCACTATCCATCTCTAGAAATTTTCCATCATCCAAACAGAAGCTCTGTACCTGTTAAAACAATAACTCTTCATTTCCCTCTCCCTCCAGTTGCTGGTAACCATTATTCTAGTCTTTCTATATGAATTTGACTATTCTAGGGATCTAAGTGGAATTACACAGTATTTGTCCTTCTCTGGCTGATTTATTTCACTTAGCGTAATGTTTTCAAGGTTCATCCACGTTATAGCATGTATCAGAATTTTATTAATTTTTGAAATTGAATATTTTATTCCATGTTCATACCACATTTGTTCATGCAACCATCAGTGAAAGTTTAGGTTGCCACAGCTTCCAGTAACCAATACACCCTACAAAATGAACTTCATTGTATATTATGTTCATTGTCAATGAAAATAGGTAAAAATCCATATGTTGTCTTCTTGTTCATTTTGAATTTTGGGGATCTGTTTTCTTAAAACATCAGCTTATCATAATTCATCTCAGGTTTATAAAGATTTTGCACTGGGAGGAGAAGCGATACACAAAAGTCTGTTTTTGGTTGTTATTCAAGGAAAAACTTGCTATTTTTTTGTTAGTATTATCTTCAAAATGTACTTTACAGGAATGTTTTTAATTCACTTGCCTAGCTTGTGAGAATTAGTTAAATTAGTTAAAATTGCAAATATAATTTCTATATCCACTTAATTATTACACAACAATTCTATAAGCCCACTGCCCTTGATAGAACATATTTTCCATGTTGGCAGGAATGAGGTGTCCCAGTGACCCAGAATGAGGTCTGGCACATAGGAGATGCTCAGTGAATATTTGTTGACTGTAAAGTTTAATAACATACAGGAGGGTACCATCTAGTTGCGGCATTGTGGAGAACCTCAGCATATCTCATGACAAATGATCATAGGACGTGTGGTCACAGTGAGAATCCCAGTGTCAGTCAGTACATTAATGTGTTGGGGATAATTTCTTTTCTTTTTTAGATTAAAATAAAATGAAAATGGAAATTTTAATACTTTCTTCCTATATCCCAATGGATCATCTTGTACAGTGTATCCTTCTTGAAAACTGGTGATTTTGGACTCTAGGGGAAAATTATAATTTACTGAATTACCTTTATTTTTCTCAATTTCTTTTCAAGTATTTGTTTCAGGGAAATGTTGACTTAGCTTAGGTCTCTACTGTGAGGTGTAAATTGTGTGAAATCCTATTATATTTTATTTATTAGTGATTCTAATGACTTTAATGAAGGCAGAATATCTCATTAAACATGACTAAATGATTATCTTTGACAACAGAATTGAACTTAGGCCATAAATCAATCAATAAATTAATTGCTTGTCCCCACTGGTATTCAAAGAGATGCATTGGATCTTTACGTAAGCTGGAAATGCTTATGGGCCTGTGGCCAGTAGCATACCAAAATACTGTGTCTAGGCTGTGAGACACGGTTTAATGACCACTGCCAGAGGGTAGCTGCTGGCATTTTCTCCAATGTTCTCTCAGCTGCTGCTGCTTTTATTCAGCTGTGACAGACAATAAAGAACCTTCCAGGACCTACTGCAGCCACGGCCCCAATTATGACTCAGATGTCATCCGCAGTAAGAAAAGACAATGTGACCACAAGCTTCCATGAGATCGGTATGCATTTCAATACAAGCGCTCTACAGAGATCCTTCCTTCAAAGAAACAGCTAGAAAAACTCCAAATCCTTGATGCTACCTCTAATAAATATAAATTCTCTATATTTTCCCTTTGTTAAATTATGTATATTTAATCTGAATAATCAAGACACTTAATTCTGAGAAAACAAGTGGCCTGTTTGTGGCAACCCATTACTTCTAGCTTATTTCTCTACATATGAAATACAAAGGGCTCCTGACCCTGTGATTGGTACGGTGAACAGAAGCCTTGGTTTCTTGATGTGGAAGCTACCACACTAGTCTGCCACGTGAAATTAGAGCAAGTTAGAGCACTTGTGTGTTTCAGTTTCCTTATTTGTTGAGCCTATTTATGCTAGATTACTTAGAGAACTGATTGGTCTTTGATCCAATTGAGAAAGGATCCCCCCAAAGCAAACAGTGGCAACATGTGTTTATGTCCTGGCAGTGTTTTTAAAAAGAGGTCCTTTTAAAGAGAAAAGCAAATGTGAAATACAGGCATATTTTGTTTTATTTATTGTTTTATTCACTTTCTTTTCTTTTTTGTCTTTTTGTAGAAACAGAGTGTCACTATGTTGCCCAGGCTGGTCTCAAACTCCTGGGCCCAAGCGATCCTCCTGCCTTGGCCTCCCAAAGTGTTGGGATTACAGGTGTGAGCCACTGAATCCAGCATCCAGCCCCTGTTTTATTCACTTTATTGAGCTTTGCAGATACTACGTATTTTACAAACTGAAGGTTGTGGCAACCCTGGATAGAGCAAGCCTATTGGCATCATTTTTCTCTCTTTTTTTTTTTTGAGAGAGAGTCTCACTCTGTCACCCAGGCTAGAGTGCAGTGGCACGATCTTAGGTTCAAGTGATTCTCGTGCCTCAACCTGCTGAGTAGCTGGGATTACAGGCGTGTGCCACCACGCCTGGCTAATTTTTGTATTTTTTGTAGAGACAGGGTTTTGCCATGTTGGCCAGGCTGGCGTCGAACTCCTGGCCTCAAGTGATTCACCCGTCTTGGCCTCCCAAAGTGTTGGGATTACAGGCATAAGCCACCATGCCTGGCCTATTAGCAGCATTTTTCTAATAGCAGGTACTCACTTCACATCTCTGTGTCACATTTTGTTAATCTTCATAATATTTCAAACTTTTTAAAATTACTGTTATGGTAATCTGTGATCAGCAATCTTCGATATTACTATTATAATTGTATTAAGGCATAGTGAACTGCAACCATATTAGACAATGAACTTAATTGATAAATATGTGTGTTCTGACTGTTACACCGACTGGTCATTCCTCCAGCTCGCTCGCTCTCTCTCCGTGGGCCTCCCTATTCCCTGAGACAACAATATTGAAATTAGGCCAGTTAACAACCTTACAATGGCCTCCACACGTTCAACTGAAAGGAAGGGTCGCACATCTCTAGTCAAAAACTAGAAATTATTAAACTTAGTGTGAAAGATATGTCAAAAGCCAAGACTGACTGAAAGCTAGGCCTCTTGTGCCAAATAACCAAGTTGTGAATGCAAAGGAAAAGTTCTTGAAGAAAATTAAAAACGCTATTCTAGTATACACACAAGTGATAAGAAAGAAAAACAGCCTCATTGCTGTTATGGAGAAAGTTTCAATGGTCTAGGTGGAAGATATGGAGAAAGTTTCAATGGTCTAGGTGGAAGATCAAACCAATCAGAACATTCCCTTAAACAAAGCCTAATCCAAAACAAGGCACTAACTCTCTTCAATTCTATAACGTTTGAGACAAGTGAAGAAGCTGCAGAAGAAAATGTTATAGCTGGCAGAAGGTGGTTCATAAGGTTAAAGAAATGAAGCCATTTCCGTAACATACAATGTAAAATGAAGCAGCAAGTGCTGATGCAGAAGTTGCAGCAAGTTATCCAGAAGATCTAGCTTAGATTATTGATGAAAGTGCCTACATTACATATACACCACAGAATACAATGCAGCCATAAAAAGAACGAGACCATGTCCTTTGCAGGGACGCGGATGGAGCTGGGAGGCCTTTATCCTTAGCAAACTAACACAGGGACAGAAAAGCAAAACCTCATCTTCTCACTTATAGGTGGGAGCTGAATGATGAGAATGCATGGACACATAGAGGGGAACACACACTGGGGCCTATCAGAGGGTGGAAGGTGGGAGGAGGAAGAGAATCAGGAAAAATATCTAATGGGTAATAGCCTTACACCTGGGTGATGAAATAATCTGTACGACAAATCCCCTTGACACAAGTTTACCTATGTAACAAACCTGTACTTGTACCCCTGAACTTACATAAAAGTTGTGGCTACATTAAACAAGAGATTTTTAATGTAGATGAAACAGCTTTCTGGTGGGAGAAGATGCCATCTAGTACTGTCATAGCTAGAGAGAAGTCAATGCCTAGTTTCAAAGCTTCAAATGACAGGCCCACTCTCTTATTAGGGGCTAATGCAATTAGGGATTTTAAGTTGAAGCCATGCTCATTGATCATTCTGCAAATCCTAGGGTCCTTGAGAATTATGATAAATCTACTCTGCTTGTGTTCTACAAATGGAATAACAAATCCTGGATAACAGCATATCTGTTTATAGAACGGTTAACTGAATATTTTAAGCCCACTGTTGAGACCCCATGCTCAGAAAAAAAGATTCCCTTTCACTGTTCACCCAAGAACCTGTTCACCCAGGAACTCTGACAGAGATGTACAAGAAGATTAATGTTGTTTTGTGCCAGCTAACATAACATCCATTCTGTAATCCGTGGATCAAGAAGTATTTTCAATTTACAAGTCTTATTTAAGAAACAAATTTCATAAGGCTATAGCTGTCATAGATAGTGATTCCTCTTGTGGATCTGGAAAAAGTAAATTGAAAACCTTCTGGAAAGGATTCACTATTCTAGATGACATTAGTACATTTGTGATTCATGGAAGGAGGTCAAATATTAATATTAACAGGAGTTTAGAATAAGTTGATTCCAACCTTCATGGAAGACTTTGAGAGGTTCAAGACTTGAGCCAAGAAAGAAATTGCAGGCCGGGCGCGGTGGCTCATGCCTGTAATCCCAGCACTTTGGGAGGCCGAGGTGGGCGGATCACAAGGTAAGGAGATCAAGAGCATCCTGGCTAACACGGTGAAACCCTGTTTCTACTAAAAATCCAAAAAAACAAAAAAAACAAAAAATCTAGCCAGGCATGGTGGCGGGCACCTGTAGTCCCAGTTACTCCCAGAGGCTGAGGCAGGAGAATGGCATAAACCCAGGAGGCAGAGCTTGCAGTGAGCCAAGATCGCGCCACTGCACTCCAGCCTGGGCGACAGAGAGAGACTCAGTCTCAAAAAAAACAAAAACAAAAACAAAAAATCAAAAAAGAAATTGTAGATATGGTGAAAATGACAAAAGAACTAGAATTAGAAGTGAAGCCTAAAGATGTGACTGAACTGCTGCAATCTCATGATTAAACTTGAATGCATATGGAGTTACTTTTTTTTTTTTTTGAGGTGGAGTCTTGCTCTGTCGCCAGGCTGGAGTGCAGTGTGCCATCTTGGCTCACTGCAACCTCCATCTCCCGAGTTCAAGTGATTCCTCTGCCTCAGCCTCCCGAGTAGCTGGAACTGCAGGCATATGCCACCACGACTGGCTAATTTTTTCTATTTTACTAGAGACAGGGTTTCACCACGTTGGCCAGGATGGTCTCGATCTCTTCCCCTCGTGATTTGCCTGCCTTGGCCTCCAAAAGTGCTGGGATTATAGGCATGAGCCACTGCACCCGACCCATATGGAGTTACTTTTAAAGGATAAACAAAGAATGTGGTTTCTTAAGATGGAGACTACTCCGTTTGTTTGTTTGTTTGTTTGTTTTTTGAGACGGAGTCTCAGTTTGTTGTCCATGCTGGAGTGCGGTGGTATGATCTTGGCTCACTGCAACCTCTGCTGCCCGGATTCAAACAATTCTCCTTCCTCAGTCTCCTGAGTAGCTGGGATTACAGGTACCTGCCACCGCACCTGGCTAATTTTTGTATTTTTAGTAGAGACGGGGTTTCACCATCTTGGCCAGGCTGGTCTTGAACTCCTGACCTCATGATCCACCTACCTCGGCCTCCCAAAGTGCTGGGATTACAGGTGTGAGCCACTGCACCCGGCCAAGATGGAGACTGCTCTTGATACAGATGTGAATATTGTTGAGTTGACAACAAAGGATTTAGAATATTCCATAAACGTAGTTGATAAAGCAGTGACAGGGTTTGAGGGGTACTGACCAATTTTGAAAAAAGTTCTACTGTGGGTAAAATGCTATCAAACAGTATTGCATGCTACAGAGAAATCTCCCATGAAAGGAAAAATCAATCGGTGTGGCAAACTTCATTGTACTCTTATTTTACGAAATTACCAGAGCCACCCTAACCTTCAGCAACCACTACCCTTGATAAGTCAGCAGTCACCAACATCAAGGCAAGACCCTCCACTAACAAAGTGATTACAACTTGCTGAAGGCTCAGATGACTGTTAGCATTGTTTAGCAATGAAGTATTTTTAAATTAAGGCATGTACATTGTTTTTTAGACATAATGTAACTGCACACTTAATAGGCTACAGCAGAGTGTAAATGTAATTTTTATATCCACTGGAAAAGCAAAAAAATTGTGTGACTTGCTTTATCATGATAATTTGCTTTACTGGGGTCTGGAGCTGAACCTGCAATATCTCTGAGATATGCCTGTACTTAGTTGTAGGACTCAACATTTAATATTTGCTTTATGCTTTCCAAAAACGTTTCAGGGATATAATATTGTTTGATCTTCACAAAAGTTATGTGAAGTAAGAGGAACAGGGACTAATACTCAAATTTTATAAATACTTTATAGTTCAGAGAAGTTGAACCCAAGTGAATCCAACTGAGTTAAGGCAGACCTAAACCCTGAGCTAGGATGATTCAACTGTTAGTTGAATATTTCCTTTCAAAATATTTACCCATCTAGGCCAGATGACTTAACCCAATCTTCAATTACTTCAATTCTGAAAAATGAGAACCACATTTTCTCCATCAGGCACAAGAATGTTGTGAAGCTAAAGTGTCTGTGCATGAAGCTCTGAGGATGTCTCTGGGATGAAAGGTGGTAAGTGAATTTAACTTGTGATATGACAGCACACTGCTTTATGGCCTCATAGAAAGGATTTGGTGAGTTGGGAGTGAAGGCTGCATACAGTGGCCATGTGAACAGCGGGGTCAGCTAAATGAACATCTAGACTTAACTGGAACCAAGACATGCTTATTTGTGCAAATTGTGACTCCTTGATTTTGGGGTGATTCCATTTATGTTCTTATTTCATGGATAAGGAGCCAGACATAGAAGGCTTTTTCCTATTTATTTATTTATTTATTTATTTTTTTGAGATGGAGTCTCACTCTGTCACCCAGGCTGGAGTGCAGTGGTACAATCTCAGCTCACTGTAACCTCCGCCTCCTGGGTTCAAGTGATTCTCCTGCCTCAGCCTCCCGAGTCGCTGGGATTACAGGCACATGCCACCATGCCTGGCTAATTTTTTTGTGATGGGGTTTCACCATGTTGGTCAGATTGGTCTCGAACCTCTGACCTCAAATGATACGCCTGCCTTGGCCTCCCAAAGTGTTGGGATTACAGGCATGAGCCACCACGCCCAGATAACTGTTTAGTTGAATAGTGTCCAGCTGGAGAACCTTTTTTTTTTTTTTTTTTTAGATGGAGTCTCAGCCTGTCGCACAGGCTGGAGTGCAGTGGTGTGATCTCTGCTCAATCCAACCTCTGCCTCCTGTGCTCAAGATATTCTCCTGCCTCAGCCTCCCAGATAGCTGAGATTATAGGTGTGTGCCACTATGATCAGCTGATTTTGTATTTTTAGTGGAGACCTGGTTTCACCATGTTGGCCAGGCTGGTCTTGAACTCCTGACTTCAGGTGATCCGCCCACCTAGGCCTCCCAAAGTGCTGGGATTACAGGCGTCACCCACCGCACCTGGCCCGAAGACTTATTATCACATCAGCCCTTCTCTCATGGAATTTGGCCTCAAAAATTAACTAAACATTAAGTCAAAAGGAGAGTGAGAATATTGCTTTCTAGCCTTTCCTGTAAGATTTGCTGGTATTTAATGAGGCCTGATTCTGCCTGGTACTGTGCCAACACCCTTATTGCATGTGTTACATGGTTAATCTATCATTCACCACATTTACTGGTGAGAAAAATGATGTTCAGAGATGTAAAGTAATATGGTCTAGCTCACATAGCTTCTATGTGGTGAAGCTGGGGTTCCAACTCAGGTCTAATTCCATTAGAATCTTGCATCTTTCCTATGTACTCATGTGTACCAAGACTCAGTTAGTGCAGGAGTTGGGCAAGGTACTGAGACTACAAGGGGGAATGGGTGGTGAGTCTACTTTCTGGGTATAGTCAAATTCGTTTTCGTACCTGATCATTCATTCATCCAGTATGTATTAAGCAACTACTGTGTGCAGGCCCTTTTCTAGGTGCTGGAGAGACAACTAGGAACTACATAGAAATGGTCATTTAAGAAACCTAAGGGTTGCTAGGAAAAGCAGACAAGTGAATGATCAAAAACATAAAGTGTCATACATGCTACTCTTGAGGTACTAAAAAAATCCAACTGGATCACAGAAAAGGGAAGGACAATGTTTATGAGTGGGGAATGTTTTAAGTCATATCTGAAGTGGTTGACAAATGAAGGTAGAATGTTTAAATTCTAAAGACTTACCTCTCAGACATTTTACTATTTTTTTCCTCTAAAATTTATGTTTCTTTCTTTCTTGCACACATACACATGCGCACACACACGTACACACATATATGATATATCCTAATATAGCCGGAGACCATGGGAACAGAAGCTTCATCATCAGTTGAGTTAATGTGTGAATGGGTCGCAAGAGTTCCAGCACCACCAACAGCGGATGACCAGGTCATCTATGCTGAGTAAGAAGGTCTCCTCTTCCATGGCCTTCTCTTCATCAACAAAAGACTCTAGCCAACCAAGCTGTGCTTAGGTTTCAGACAATAAAGCTCCTACAGCCCCAAGGAAAAAATAAAATGCAACCTTCATAGCATCTTGCTATAAAGTTTCTGATCATTTCTTCTTGGATTTCTTTCACAGATTCAGCTTTCTGTCCCCTTCATAGTTACTTATTTTTCTTCGGTGTCAGTCTTGGACGGCACACTCAACATGTGGGTCCCCTTTAGATGTGCACTCATTTTTAAGAAATCTTATTTCAGAAACCAGTAGAAGCTTTAACATTATCCAGGCAGCTCATTTCCATACACTGAATTACATGTTAAGCAAATTAAAGGAAAATTCTTCTCTCAGACACATAATTCTCAAGTTTGGCCTTTGACAAAGTAAGATTATAATGTGTTTTCTCCAGTAAAAGGTAAACATTGTTTTCATTTTTGGCAATAGCAGAAAAAATGATATTGAATGTTACAACTGAATGTATAATTTTTCTTCCCAACGGATGTATTCTACAAATGAGCTAAATATTTTAAATGTCTCATAGGATTGATAAATGATGGCTAAGTTTATTTTGTGAATAATTTTATGGTCTACATTATGTTTTAGGAAAACCATAAATATCACTCTGGCATAACACTGTGGTATAAACACTATTTGTTTCTCAGAAACTAGATGAAATTTCATGTTGATGCTTTTCTCATTATTCATTCATAAGGTTTATATATTTTGAGGATCACTATATTTTGAAGAAAAGTTAAAAATTATTCACCCACTTACCTAAGAAATTACCTACCAGAGAGGATGAGCGCAAATATCTTTTTTTAAAGTAAATAAAGTTGACAACGTACTAAGCCACCCTGCAGTTTCAGATTCAGTTGTTCTTCTAAAGAGAATGTGATTCTGGCTATGCTAAGAGAGCCTGAGGCAAGTAATTGAAATCTAACTTTGACAGGTTAGCTCTGACATCTCTGGGCTTTGTGGCTCTCCAACATATACTACCGCACCTTGTTAAAATGTCAATGTAATTTACAGTGAACTTACAGAGACAACCAGTAGTAGCCTCAAGGCATATATAATTAAGCATTGCTGCAACAGAGAAAAATTATTTCTCTAACGCCAAATATCTGGAACAAAACTATCATGCCCATTGGGCAGATGCCTAAGCAAGCTACGTTATTGTTCATCCAAAGCCATATCCTTGTGCTGTAGAAAGTGATGATTTGGGCTTTATCTCCTATTGTATTAATCATTTGGCCATTTTCCTTTCCTAGACAGAAGCTTTTTATTTATTCCAAGATAGCCCCTATTTTGTAAAAAGGAAACTAACGCAGGTTAAACGTGTAACAGTCTATTTCTCTGCTTACCTCAATATTTCTAACTATAAAGTAGGTGTAGGGCACCCACTTTAAAATCATGCGATACATGGGAGGAAGAGGGAAGGACTCATGCTGGAAACAGCAGAAGGACGAGAATTCCCTATTGGTTTTTAATATTTGCCTGTCCCAGGTGCTTATTGAAACCTTGTAAATCTTCATCTTCCAAACGACTGGATTCAGTTTTTGGCAAAATAATACATTTTGGGCATCTTAACAAGGAGAGCAGGGACATAGGGAGATGAGAAATACATCTCTGGGTTTACTATGCTAAACTTTAAAGTTTTGTTTCTTTTGGAGAAAATCAATCCTCTTGATCCTTTTACCTAGTCCAGAGTTTCCCTAGGTAAGGTAGAAGTTTATCTACTTGGCAGCTGAAAAATACAATTACCACTTATCCCATTTTTTAAGCTACACAAATGTTAAAATTATCTCTACTTGAAAACTTCGGTGAATTGTTTTGAGATCTTTGAAGCAAAGTTATTGTGTGATTAATGGCCTCATTTCTGACCAGTTTGGAATGGTGGAGTCCATGGTCTGTCAGGATGAGAGAAACCAAGATGCTGGTCACACTTCTTTTTCTAATGCCACTCTCCATCCTTTAGCTGAGAAAAAGATGATTACAGGAGCATTCAGGGGGTTAGCTACAGTGTTTTCCTGACACAAAAATGGTGTCTGCTTTTCCAAAGGCCTGGGTTACAAGTTATATTCTTTTCCTTAAAAAAATTAGCCATGGAGCCTGGGGCTAACACATGCCCCTTTTCACTTGAGTTGGCAGGGAACCTTTAAAAGTTTTCTGGTGTGGCCAAGATCTGAGAATTACTTATTTATATTTACCATTTGTATATAATTATATTTAGAGTAGATTTGGCTACAGGATTCCTGTGTACCCATTAGAAAATGGCACTATTCTGACAAACTCTAGATATTTTACTATGAGTATATTTTATTTCATCAAGTCATTTATTTTATGTCTTCAAATTGTAATTTTCCTCTCTTAAAAGAAAGATAACATTTCAATTTTATCTTCAAAATCAAAACTTTGTCTGCTCCCTGAATTTGGTTCTTTACAAGTTGAATAGCATCACAAACCAGCAATTTTTCTACTTTTTTTCTTCTACTTAAATGATTTACATCTTACAGAAAATATAGGATGAAGGTTTGTCTTCTGCCCTACTCTCCCAACCCCCTGTGATAAAGGCACCAACACAAATAGAAATAAAACCTACTTGGACATTAAGAGTCTTAGCTTAATAGATTTCTCTGGGAATCATAAGAGAAGTTTCCTTCTAAAATAATGCTGTTTATTTATCAGTGGGACTAATGGTAAGCTGAAATTCATTACATATTCATGAAACTTGACTTATAGTAGAAGCAAACCTTAAAGGGAAAAATCTTGGAACTGAGACTTCCAATATTATAGCCGGTATATAATTTTTTAAACAACTAATTAATTTCAAAAAGTTTATTTTGACCTCTGAATTTGTTATACCCTTACTTTGCCTACTCTTAGAAAGTGAAAATTTCCAGATTGCTGAAGATTCTATAATATAATAATCTAATATCCATAATCTAACGGATGTGACAGAAGGATGGAAAAACTGCTATGAATGTCATTCCCTCTGGAGGCAAAAGGCTGAAATGTCTTTAGAAACAAATCATAAGTTTCCTTAGCTGGAGAAAGCAAAACATATAAAATATAAACATGAAACATTTCCAGCTGGTTGATGTAAACTTAACATTGATGGGGAAGAGACAGCTGCAAACTAGAAACCAGTGAGGGGGAAAAAAACCAAAACAACCGGAGACAGGACAATAAATGAGGAAACTGACAGTTTCATCAGGGGTCAAAGGAAATAGGTAGAAGTGTCAAAGTGTGGTCTGGGATGCTCACATCTAATAGAGGGCCTGGCTGCTCTTGTCATTTCCTTGGGGCTGTAGTGATTGAATGGAGGCTGCTTCCAGTAGCAAGCTAATTCCTCACCAGGGCAAGCAGAAGGATGGTGCAGGAAGACAGAGACTGTCAGGGACTGTTTCAGTATTAGGGAGCTACTGCCATCTAATTGTTCACATTCCAGATCCAGCCTCCAGACTAAAAGTTGACCAAATTCTTTATGGATATATATCAGTGTTCAGTTTCCTAAAGGAACTAACATGTTGGCTTTGCTAAACAACTTATGACCAAAATAATAGAGGGGAGGAAAGGAGAACAGTCCATAGCACAGTGCCTCATGAGCTTCGCTCAGTAAACAGAGCAATTAACCCCAAATTAAGACTCTGTTTTTTGCAAATAAATTTTTATTTTTTTCTTATTAAGCTTCTGTTCACATTTCTTTTTTTTTTTTTTTTTTTTTTTTTTTTTAAACTACGGTGTGAACTGACAGGAATGATGGGCAAGGGAACCAGAACAAAGAGGAGTCACCAATAGATAGGGCCCTCTATCTCTCTCCCCATATCTCTCAAAGATTTACTGTGATCCAGTTACTATGTATCACTGGCAGTCTGTCATTTGATTCTTACAACATACTAGGAAGTAAAACTGGGACTCAAAGAGCTTAAGAAACTTGGAACTTGCTGAAGGTTACACCACTGTTTAATCATGGAGTGTGCTAGGTAAGTGGAAACACCAACTTTCGGAGGTCTCCTTCCCAGGAAGATGACAGCAGGGGCTCGTGTCCTCTCTGCTGGGACATAGGCAGGGGTCACTGCAGGTGTATCCACGTCATTGTCACGTGTAACTTGCCTGTTATCAGTAGAAAGGCAATCTTTCTAGGCCTTTTCTAGACCTATAAGTAAGTAGGGCTATCCCTTTTTTGCTATCATCTCACATCCTAGAAAGTGTTATCCAATCACCAGTGCCTACTCTTTGTAGTGATGAAAAAGACACAAGTATAGAAAGTCATTTTATAGGTTATGCTTAGTTTCCTGTAAAAGGGTTTATTTGCATTCTCCTTTTGTCTCTCAGATGCTAAAGTTAGGGGTCTTTAACTCTTAGAATAAGTTTGTGATCCTTAGAACACATCCTTTTCTTCTTGCCTCTTAGTTACAGATTATAAGGAGAAATAAGTGAGCACCTTTTTTTTATAGCTGGAGAGAAGGAAGCAGGGAAATGAAACAAGGACAAACATGTATTCTTTTCAGAAACCCCAGATATTTCCAACTTTCAAGTATGTTCAGGTCATGTGCATTCAGTTTGATACCACAATTGCTAACTATGAAAAGTAATTTTGAAGCTAATATGTTATAAATAAAGGAGACAAATGATTTCTTTTCCATAAGTTAAAAATCACACAGTATGCTAAGGCTGTATTATAGAATTATATTTAACATGGGAGGCAGAAGTAAATTGATAGATACATTTTTAGATGAAAGGGGGTAAAAATAATTTGAGTGTAACTAGAAAAAGTAAACTATCTTATCCTTAAATGACTAAGTCTTTAGTCATTTTGCATATTAATGTAGTGATGGATTTTAAGATATGAAACTATAAGATGTTATGAAAATTTTTAAATAAATTAAAGAGCTTTTATATAAATACATCCCAATACAGATTAGCTTTGTTTTTTTTTTTTTTTTTGAGATGGAGTCTTGCTCTGTTGCCCAGGCTGGAGTGCACTGGTACAATCTCGGCTCACTGCAAGCTCCGCCTCCCAGGTTCCCACTCTTCTTCTGCCTCAGCCTCCCGAGTACCTGGGACTACAGGCGTCCGCCACCACGCACAGCTAATTTTTGTATTTTTAGTAGAGATGGGGTTTCACTGTGTTAGCCAGGATGGTCTCGATCTCCTGACCTCGTGATCCGCCTGCTTCAGCCTCCCAAAGTGCCGGGATTACAGGCATGAGCCACCAGGCCCGGCACATATTAATATTCTTAAGTGCAAAGTTTTAAGTAACTTGGAAATGAACATAGTGTGAGTTGATGGCAATGTTTTACATAGAAATCCTCACTCAACCTAGGGCCGGGTGCAGTGGCTCACACCTGTAATCCCAGCACTTTGGGAGGCCCAGGCAGGTGGATCACCTGAGGTCAGGAGTTCAAGGACAGCCAGGTCGACGTGATGAAACTCCATCTCTACTAAAAGTGAAAAACAACAACAACAAAAAATCAGCCAGGTGTGGTGGCGCATGCTTGTATTCCCAGATACTTGGGAGGCTGAGGCAGGAAAATTGCTTGAACCCAGGAGAGGGAGATTGCAACGAGCCAAGATTGTACCACTGCACTCCACCTTGGGCAACAGAGTAAGACCCCGTCTCAAAACAAAACACAAAAGAAATGCTCAACCCAGAACTTCTAACTTGTGCAGTATATACCAGCCAAAAGGCAAAGCTAAGCTGTGTTATGTGCAGAAGCTTATACTTACGTGAGGAGGTATAGTTAATGTGATTCTTCTCTTTTTTTTTTTTTGAGATGGAGTCTCGCTTTGTCTCTCAGGCTGAAGCGCAGTAGGTGATCTGGGTTCACTGCAACCTCCAACTCCCGGATTCAAGCAATTCTTCTGCTTCAGCCTCCTCAGTAGCTGGGATTACAGGCACATGCCACTACGCCTGGCACATTTTTTGTATTTTTAGTAGAGACAGGGTTTCACCATGTTGGTCAGGCTGGTCTCAAACTCCTGACCTCAGGTGATCCGCCCACTTTGGCCTCCCAAAGTGCTGGGATTACAGGCATGAGCCATGCCATCGTGCCAGGCCAATGTGATTCTTAATGAGCCAAGGTGTGGTATATGGCATAAGGACTTCCTGCCAGTCCTTTTCTGTGTCCTCCAGTTTATTTATGGACTTGTACCCAAAAGAATGCCCAAGCTTACTTGCAAGTGAACTTTGTCTATATGAATAACAGAAGGAACACCTTCCAAGGCGACATTTCATATTTCTCATTGGGAGGACAGTGGCATTTCTTTTGGGTACCACTGGGACATAGTAACTGGTTCCCTTCAGTTTATCTAGTGAGAGAGCCAGGCTGCACTACGGAGTTTATTCCAAAAAAGAGGAATTTCTTCTTCCTCAGTAAGCCACAAAGGAACCCAAAGGTATCTCTTCCCAGTTTTCACAATTTCCTCACTAATCCAGGCTCAGATGAAAGAATTTAGCAAGATGTAGAACAGTGGTTCTCAATAAAGAATAATTTCATTCACCAAAGGCCATTTGACAATATGGAGACCATGTTGGCACAGCTGAGGAAGAGGTGCTACTAGTGTCTAGTGGATAGAGGCAAGAGATGCTGCCAGCCCTCTTACAGTGCACAGGGCCGTGTCCCACCACAACGAATTCTCAGACCTACAATATCAATAGCGTGGAGGTTGAGAAACCTTGATGCAGACCAAATGGAGGAAGCAATGAAAAGGCAACAGAACACTACATTACCTCCAATAACTCAGGGACCATCAGTTTAAGGTAAATTTCAATAGTCCAGAGATACACAGTGGGCTCCTCCCAGACATACTGGGCGACCCCCTGGAAGGTTGCTGTGATAATTCCTTTTAATGGCCTCATATTTCTTAGGAAAACGTCCCAACTAGGATGCAGTTTTTAAAACCCATTAGTATCATCATTGTAAATGTCTTCAGTACCACACCACAGAGGAATCATGGTGTGAGTGTGTTTTAAAAAGCAGTCGCTGCTTTGTTTTATGAGAAACCACAACAACAAAATAATGTTTCATTTTTCTACCACATTTTTACAACTGTTTTTCTCTACTCTGAGGCTGAATATCTTCTTTAAAATATTCAAAGCACAGAGTGTAATTTATAACTATAAAATATCTCTGCTGACTTTAAAGTTCAGCTTTTGAAGTTGCTTTGTTTTAAATGTTTTTATATTTTTGCATTTCACACTAAATTAGACTTGAGTTGCCCACTGATTATCTTTAAGCTAATATAGCCTTGGTTTCATCATGCAAATAGGAAAAAAACAAAGTATTAATTATGTTTATACCCATATGGACATATGTCCAGATGATTTTTTGAGCTTTAATTTCTAAATGGTAAACATAGCATATGAACACATTTATTATTAAAAATTCAAAAGCACGGCTGGGCGCGGTGGCTCACTCCTGTAATCCCAGCACTTTGGGAGGCCAAGGCAGGCAGATCATGAAGTCAAGAGATCGAGACCATTCTGGCCAACATGGTGAAATACTAAAAAAATACAAAAAACTAGCTGGACATGGTGGCATGTGCCTGTAGTCTCAGCTACTCGGGAGGAGAATCCCTTGAATGCGGGAGGCGGAGGTTGCAGTGAGTCTAGATCATGCCACTGCACTCCAGCCTGGCAACAGAGTGAGACTCCATCTCAAAAAAAAAGAAAGAGAAAAAAAAAATTTAAAAGCACACATATCTATAAGGCAGAGTATGGGTTTATACTTTTTCATTTTTAATTTTTAAAATAATTTTTGCTTGGGAAACATACATGGTTCAAAATTCAAAAGTTACCAGAGGGCTTATAGATAAAATGAAGTCTCTTTCCCATTCTCAGCAATTCAGTTCCCCCTTCTGGAGGCAAATCCTCTTACCAGTTTGTGTATTTGTGGTATTTATTCTTCCCATAATACTCCATGCAGTTATTGACATACACATGTTAATAATGCTAAACTACCATTGTTTATGTCCAAAATGCCAAGGATTTCATATATATTATTTCATTTAATCCTCACATCAGATTTGAGGATCAGAAAATATCTGAATTAAATATTTAAGAAAGACTCGAATTATTTAAGAATTATATGCAATTATAAAACATGAAATATATGAAATTTCATAGATCAAAAGTAGTCATAAGGTGGGACCTTATATTAGGTTAGTGGGACATTTTCTTTTTCTGCAGCAAGAGGGAATATATAGCTTGAGAACTTTCCTGCTATAAAACACCTTGAATTGCACAGCTGAGTTTGCAAGAAAGAAAGGGAAATTCCCAGGAGGCAAGCACAAATTGGGAAATGAAATCCGCCAGAAATCCTTGAAGAAGGTTAAAGTTAAACGTCCTTAACAGATAAAGAAATAAGCCCCTGGGCTCAAAGGGCCTGGGCAAGAAGTAGAATTGAAATCCTCATAAAAAGTAGTGCCTTTGGATAACTATTCCCTCAGTAAAGGGGAAGTCTAGAGTAAATATCTCCCCTTCAGCATTAATAGGCAACACAGAAATTCGTCCTTCTTGGCCTCAGCTCCAGGGGTAGAGAGTAAAATGAGTTCCCTGAGAGTTCTTTACCCCAGGGGTAGTTTTTCCTAGAGTTTGAGATTCATATCTCTGCTTCCCACATAGAACGGGAAATTACAGCTACAAAAGTTGCACAAAAGACCAGTCAGAATGGCTATTACTTATTAAAAAGTAAAAAAATAACAGATGCTGGTGAGGATGCAGAGAAAAAGGACTGCTTATATACTGTTGCAAATTAGCTCAGCCCCTGTGGAAAGCAGTTTGGAGATTTCTCAAAGAATTAGAAATAGAACTACCATTCAACCCAGAAATCCCATTACTAGGTGTATAACCAAAGGAATATAAATTATTCTACCAAAAAGACACATGGACTCCTATGCTCATTGCAGCACGATTCACAATAGCAGACATGGAACCAACCTAGGTGCCCAGCAATGGTGGATTGGATAAAGAAAATGTGATACATATACACCATGGAATGCTATACAGCCATGAAAAAGAATGAGAACATATCCTTGGCAACAACGTGGATGCAGCTGGAGGCTGTTATTCTAAGTAAACTAACACAGAAACAGAAAACCAAATATTGCATGCTCTTACTTATAAATGGGAGCCAAATCTTGGGTTCACCAGACATAAAGACAAGAACAATAGACACTGGAGACTCCAAAAGGAGGCAAGGAGAAGAGCAAGGACTGAAAAACTATCTATTTGGTACTATGTTCACTATCTGGGTGACAGGATCAATAGAAGCCCAAACCTCAGCACCATGCAATACACCCTTGTAACAAAGCCGCACATGTGCCCCCCGAATCTCAAACAAAAAAAGAAAAATTTTAAAAAACAGTTGTGTAAAAGGGGCTTGGGGATAAGAAAAAACTTGATTCATCTGTCAGAAGCAAGCACAAAATCACCTTAGAGAGAAACCTCTTCAACCCAGTGCAGAAAATATTCCCTAGGATAAAACTTCACTTATCATGAAATGAATAAAAACATAAGAAAAGTAAAAAAGACACTATGAAAAAAACTAAGATTTACAAACAAACAGAACTTATTTAAAATAAATGATAATTGAAATAAAAAGTCTCAATGGGAAGGTCAAACAGCAAGTTATACACGACTGAACAGAAAATGATTGAAATGAAAGATGGAATTGACGAAAGATAAAGATAGGGAAAATGTAAAAGAGAGAGTAAGGTGCATGGAGTATATAAAGAGAAGGTTCAATTTGCATTGAAAGTGAACTGTAGGTAAAAAGAATAGCCAATATGTAAAGAAATAATGGCTGAGAATGTCCAGAACAGATAAAAGACAAAAATCTTCATGCTTAGAAAACTTGAGTCCCAAGCAAGATAGAAATCTACATACCTCATAGAAAAACTGCTGAAGATGAAGGGCAAAGATCTTTAGAATAGCTAAAAAAAAAAAAAAGTAAAGAGAAAGTTTATAATTTATTGGAGATTACAAGTCCAGCAACCAGCAAAAACGGGTTTGTTCTCACATCTCTTAGACTCCAAAGCTCATGTATCCTGCAGTTGCTCTATTCCGCTCCCTAGTGTACTTAATTTCTGACTTTTTTCATCTACTGCTGAGTTATTCTCAGCTTATATGAAATGCCCTTAGAAATAATTTCTTTTTCTGTCCTAAACCACTGCTTTTAGTTTTTATTTTCTGCTTTTTAAACTTTAAACGTGTTATTTATTTATTATTTTATTTTTTTCTTGAGACGGAGTGTCTCTCTGTCACCCAGGCTGTAGTACAATGGTGTGATCTTGGTTCACTGCAACTGCCGCCTCCCAGGTTTCTGAAGCGATTCTCTTGCCTCAGCCTCCCAAGTAGCTGAGACTGCAGGCACATGCTACCACACCAGGCTAGTTTTTGTATTTTTAGTAGAGATGGGTTTTCGCCATGTTGGCCAGGCTGGTCTCAAACTCCTCACCTCAGGTGATCCACCTGCCTTGGAGGTGATCCACCTGCCTTGGTCTCCCAAAGTGCTAGGATTACAAGTGTGATCCTACCGCACCCAGCCTAAACATGTTATTTATTCATTTAACAAATATTTATTGAGCAACTACTGTGTGCAAGGCATTGCTCTAGGATAAAAAACAAAAACCTGTATAAAGCAAAATAAAGATTGTAGCTGGGACTACCAGTTTTATTAGGTTGCACTGATACAGGCCTAAACTCATGAACCTGTTACAGGTAGTTAGACCCACTAGGAACATCAGGTGATGGTTCAGCAATTAGCACACTGACTCTCTAAAAGAGATAAATTGGCAGTTGGCACCAGGGAGAGGCCATTTTCTGATGATTCACACCTATTAACATCAAAATGTTAACTGAATGCAGACCCTAGGGAGAAGAAATGTCCTGGGCATGTACGTTAAGAGACAGAATGGCAAAGTATGATGTTCCGGGGATACTTTCCACCGGGAAAGGGAAGAAAAACTCAGATGGGCATGTGTACAACTTCCTAAACACACCATGTGTGCTCAGTTCCTAAGTGTAAGGAGGGCACTGCGCATGTGGGAGGCCCACCTAAAGGAGGAATCATGGGAAAGAGCTGAGCCTATCAAGTCCCAGGTGTGTTTTGTTTTGCTTTGTTTCGTGTTTTTTTTTTTTTTTTTTTTTT
>NW_012101454.1:3821700-3829805 GCF_000951045.1 Mandrillus leucophaeus
TTTTTTTTGGATTTTTTAGTAGAAATGGGGTTTCACCATGTTGGCCAGGCTAGTCACGAACTCCTGACCTCAAAGTGCTGGGATTACAAGGCGTGAATCACCATGCCTGGCCTAGGATCAAGTTTAAACGTTCTCTTTTCTCTCTTGTACTGCAGCACCCACTTGGATCTCTTCCAAGTGAACTATCCTTTTTTTTCTTTTCTAAAGGCTTTTAAAATAAACTTACACTCCTGCTCTGAAACTTGCCCTCAATCTCTTTTTCTGCTTTATGCCCCTCAGTCGAATTCTTTCTTCTGAGAAGGCAGGGACTGAAGTTGCTGCGAACCCATATGGATATGCCACTGGTAACATGGATTCCTGCCACTGCTAACAATCCCAGCCTGGTAATATTTTTTTTTTTTGTAGACATCCTCATTCTGTTTGCCAGGCTGGAGTGCAGTGGTGCTGAAACCAACCCAATAGTCCCATAGACAGTGGTTTTTTGGATAAACATAGAAATTGACTCTCTTCTGGTCTTAAAGCTTGAAACTTACATATGTTTTATCTGAGTTCCTTCCTCAGGAAAGGACCCTCAAGATTCTCAAAAAGTATCTAAGAACTGAAACTCACTGGGTAATGGCATCCAGACAATGAGATACCAGGCCTCTTATTCATCATGATTGCTTCCTTACCCCTCCCAAGTTCCTGATTTTTTCACACATAGTTACATTTCTTCCCTGCTATATAAATCCCTGATTTTAGTTGGTTAGGGAGATGGATTTGAGACTTATCTTCCATCTCCTTGGCTGCAGCACCTGATTAAAGCTTTCTTCCTTGGCAATACTCATTGTCTCAGAAACTGGCTTTCTGTGCAGCAAGCAGCAGGACTTAGACTGAACCCCTAGTGTTTTGGTAACAGTGCCGTCATAGCTCACTTGTAGCCTCAACCTCCTGGGCTCAAGCATTCCTCCTGCCTCAGCCTCCTGAGTAGCTGGGACTACTAGTAGCATGTGCCACCACATCTGGCTAATTTTTGTACTTTTGCAGCGACTATGTTGCCGAGACTGGTCTCCAATTCCTGAACTCAAGTGATGCTCCCACCTCAGCCTCCCAAAGTGCTGGGATTACAGGCATGAGCTAGTGTGCCCTGCCAAAAAAGCCTCATTTTTGCTGGGGAGGTGGAAGATACCGAACTGGGCAAACTCTTTGACTTTTTAGTTTAGTGGGATGTGCTTTAATTACTTTGTTTATTTGGTGAAACCTGTTTCTCTTCTCTTCCTACATTTGTATCATATAACAGGAATCCCTAGTTTATTCTGCAAAGATACTTGATGTTCTATTCCCATCTCTGTGCCTCTCAATCATTTTGCTTTGGTACTATCAAAACAAAACCAAAAATAAACAAAAAAAAGAAATAGGCTTAACCAAGATTTCAGAGGATAACCATCGAATTTGATCTTTGGCCACATTCTATTTAGTCAAAAACAGTGATTCTACCTACCCTTTAAAATATATTCCATGTATATATTACCTTGCATTTGTATAGGTATATTATCTTTAAACACTTTCATATGCATCATCTTAAAATTCATACATATGGACATGTTTGTCAGAAATAAATTTTAAAAATAATTTGATGAAAAACATATAGTTTAGACTTTCAGGGAGTAATTAAAAATACATATAATTTTGCAACACAAGGAAGCAGTACAAATTATTGGACAATAGGAAAAACATGAATCCATTAGTTTCTTTATAAAAGCCAAACTAAGTACCTAACATAAACTGTTGTTTTAAATTGCATTTTATAAAACATTTTATTTGTGTTGAAGGATAACAATCTACCAACTCCAATATGCCACTTTGGCATAAGTATTATTTTGAGAGCTAAAGGCACTTGAAAGACAGCAGCTGCAAGAGGGGCACTCTGACCTTTCCTTCTCTTCCTGAAAGCAAGAAATAAAACTCCCATCTTAAAGATGCCCTCTTGGCCAGGCACGGTGGCTCACGCCTGTAATCCCAGCACTTTGGGAGGCCGAGGCGGGCGGATCACGAGGTCAGGAGATCAAGACCATCCTGGTTAACACGGTGAAACCCTGTCTCTACTAAAAATACAAAAGATTAGCCCGGCGAGGTGGCAGGGCCTGTAGTCCCAGCTACTCGGGAGGCTGAGGCAGGAGAATGGCGTGAACCCAGGAGGCAGAGCTTGCAGCGAGCGGAGATTGCGCCACTGCACTCCAGCCTGGGAAACATCGTCCGAGACTCCATCTCAAAAAAATAAAAATAAAAAAGATGCCCTCTGTATTCCAAGAGGAAACATTCTTGTCACCAGAGTGAGGCCAAGATAATTCTGTACAAACAAACCTTGTTAAAATAACTTTTTTCCCCTCAAGACAGAGTCTACAGCCTCTGCCTCACAGGCTCATGCCATCTTCTCACCTCAGCCTCTCAAGCAGCTGAGACTACGGGCACGCACCACCATGCCTGGCTAATTTTTTGTATTTTTAGTAGAGATGGGGTTTCACCATGCTGCCCAGGCTGGTCTCAAACTCCTGGGCTCAAGCAATCTGCCTGCCTCAGCCTCCCAAAGTGCTGGGATTACAGGTGTGAGCCACTGTGCCCAACTTAAAATAGCTATCTTCTTTTGGTCTCCTCATACATTTTAGTTATGAAACTGGCCCAATTGCCTCATAGAACTGATGTCTGTGGTTTCTTTTGAATTAACATAGAAATGGACCCTCCAATCTTAAAACCTGAGAAAGTTACATTTATCTTATCTGAGATCCTCTCTCAGGAAATCAACCATCAGGCCTTCCAGATAGTATTAAGGAATTGAAACTTACCAAATAACCGAATCTGCACAATAAGGCACCAACCCCCTTACCCATCATTATTGCCTAACTGACCACCTGCTTCCTGTTGAACAACTTCTCTTCCTTATCCCTCCCTAATTCCTATTTTCTCATACATGGTTACATTTTTTCCCTGCTATATAAATCCCTAATTTTAGTCCTGCCGAGGAGATGAATTGGAGACTGATCTTGTATCTCCTTGGGTGCAACACCCGAATAAATACTTTTCTCTGGCACTACTCATCATCTCAGTGATTAGGTTTCTGTGTGGTGAGTAACAGGGCCTAGACTGAACCTCTGGTGTTTCAATAACAGTTACTTTTCCACAATTGCTTCTCTTTGTTCTACCCAGCACATAAGCACTTAGGTTTTGCCACTTCTTTGGGTCTTTATTTTTCTATTGGGCTCCCAGGTATATAATAAAAATCTATAAGCTTTTTTCTTGTTAATCTATCTATGTTAATTTAATTCTCGGGGCTACCTGGAGACCAGAAGAGGGTAGAAGAAACATTTTGCCTCGCCTACAATGTAAATAAAGGCATAAAATAACAGAAAAGAAACATCCTGTGCTTGCCAGCTAGCTTAAGAAATAGAACAGTACCAATATATTTGAAGACTCCTGTGTGCTCGTTCATGATGATCTCTCTCTCCTTTGCAAAGACAGCCACTATCCTGAATTTTGTGATCATCTCTCCATTCCTTTTCTTTATATTTTAATCACATACATGTGTCTCTAAACAACATATTTAGACTTTCCTATTTTTGAGCTTGATATGAACCAAACTATACTTCTGTATTTTTTCTTAGTTTGCTTTTTGAGTTCAAAATTATTTTTCCTGAGATTCAATCATGCTGGTGCATATAGCTGTAGTTCATTCATCTTCACTACTGTATCATCTTTACTTGTATAATTATATTACAATTTTTAAAACCTATTCTACTTTCATAGACAAATTGGGCTGTTTTCTAGTGTTTGTTCCTATCATAAACAATGCTACTATGAACATTCTCATACATGTTTCCTGATGCACATGTGCAAAGATCTCTCTAGGATATATTCCCTGAAGTGGAACTGCTTGGACAAGGGTTATAGGCATGTTCACCTTCATTGGTAGATATATTTTTTTCCCAAGATGTTTGTGCCAATTTATTATTATTATTATTTTTGAGACGGAATCTCGCTCTGTTGGCCCAGGTTGGAGTGCAGTGGCATGATCTCGGCTCACTGCAAGCTCCACTTCCCAGGTTCACACCATTTTCCTGCCTCAGCCTCCCGAGTAGCTGGGACTACAGGTGCCTGCCACTACGCCCGGCTAATTTTTTGTATTTTTAGTAGAGAAGGGGTTCCCCCATGTTAGCCAGGATGGTCTCAATCTCCTGACCTCATGATCTGCCCGCCTTGGCCTCCCAAAGTGCTGGGATTATAGGCGTGAGCCACCGCGCCTGGCCTGTGCCAATTTAAACTCTTATTTGCTTTGAGAAATTCTATTGCTCCATTTCCTTCCCATTTGTCAGGGTTTAATTTTTGGTTTTGTAAGGCTTTATTTTTTTTCCAGTCTGGTGGCTGTGAATTGGTATACCAATGAAATTTATATGTTCACTCATACTAATGATATGGAGAATCATTGGCTATTTACTGGCTCTCCATACTACTCATGAGGCATGACTATTCAGTACAAAAAGTTTGATTATTTGTATTGTCCTACTGATACACAACATTTTTATATATTACGAAACTAGTTTTTTATGTTTTATTTTACAGGAGTCACAAAAATATTTTCCAAGTTTGTAGTTTAACACTCTTTATGGGGTCTTTTAGTGAATAGTTATTAATTACAACAAGATTACATTTCTTAGTATTTTATTACAGTTTACATTATTTATTTATGAGATCCCTAAGGAGATAGTCTTTCACTTATATTTTCTTCTAAAATTTTTAATGTTTTTCCTTTCACATTTGAAATAATGTATCAGAAATTGATTTTTGTGTAAGGTATGAACTAAAGGTCAATTTTTCATTTTTTTCCTTATAGATGAATAATTCCATTTATGGAATAATCCATTCTTTCCTACTAATTCTGAATTCTGTTGTGCCATTATTCAAATTACTTATTTACATATAAATTTCTTGTTATATATAAATTTACATATAATTTTCTTGTTTCTCCATTTTGTTTCATTGCCCTATTTATCTCTGCACCAATTACACAATTTTATTACATTTTTTAGGGTAACAAAATTCTACTTGGTTCTTCATCTATAGGATTACCTTAGCTCTTTGCTTTTCCAACAGGTTTCTGAATCTAGGATTTTTATTTATTTAAATCTTGTAATTCCAATGAATATGCAGGTTTGAGGAAACACATCTTCATATTAACCTTTCCAATATGTGAACATAACATGTAAGTCCATCTATTTAGATATTCCTTAATGTCTTTGGATCCAATTTTATTATTTTATTTATTTATTTTGAGATGGAGTCTCACTCTGTCACCCAGGCTGGAGTGTGGTGGCATGATCTCAGCTCATTGCAACCTCCACCTCCCAGGTTCAAGCTATTCTCCTGCCTCAGCCTCCCAAGTAGCTGGGATTACAGGTGCATGTCACCACACCGGGCTAAGTTTTGTATTTTAGTAGAGATGGGGTTTTGCCACATTCACCAGGCTGGTCTTGAACTCCTGAACTCAAATGATCCGCCCACCTCGGCCTTCCAAAGTGCTGGGATTATAGGTGTGAGCCACCGTGCCCAGCTTTTATTATTCTCTTTATAGAGGGCTTCCATCTCTTTTGATGTGCGTATTCCTAAGTACCATCTATTTTTGGTTGTTTTTGTAAATAGTAGTACCTTTTACAAGTTTTTTTAATTTTATGTTTGTTTCTGGTATAAAGAAATGCAGTTAGCTTTTGTGCATTAATCATATATTGTACCATCCTGACAAATTCCCGTAATTCCTATACTTTGCATAACCCTTTGTATTGTTTATATAGATGGTCATTTCATCTGTGGATGACAGCTTTTTCCCTTCTTTTTCTACTCTTATACCATTTTCTCCTTGCTAAATTATTTAAGACTTCCAGTATAATGTTGAATACTAGTGATGATAGTAAGTATGCTCGCGCTGTTCCTTATGTTAAAGAAAATGCTTTTAGCATTTTGCTACTGAATATGTGTTCTCTTTCTACATACAGTTGTCCCTTGGTATCCTCTGAGGATTGATTCCAGAACCCCCCACAGATAACAAAATCTATAGTCTCAAGTTCCTGATACAAAAGGGCATAATATTTACATAACCTCTGCACATCCTACCATATATTTTAAGTCATCTCTAGATTATCTATAATATCTAATACAATGTAAATGTTATGTAAATAGTTGTTACACTGTATTGTTTAGGGAATAATGACAAGGGAAAAAGTTTGCACATGTTTAGTACACCTTTTTTCCCAAATATTTTTGATCCACAGCTGGTTGAATCCATGGATAAGAAACTCACAGATATCAAGGGCTGACTATATATTCATAAATTTGTTTTGTTTGAATTGGACTATTCACTTTATTTTTCTCTTGTGGTTTTAGTATTCAGTTTACTCATAAAACAATAATTATTTCTCCTTTGTATATTTCTTTAAAGAGTTTATAGAAAAATTGAATGATCTTTTCCTTGACTTGGTAGAACTTTCCTGTAATTCCATCTGAGCCTGGTGATTTGTGTGCAAAGAACTGACTTCCAGGTTAGTTTCTTTTAATGGCTATAGACTATTTAGATTTTCAACTTATCCTTGAGTTTATTTTAGTGATTTTACCATCTTACGTGTTTATAATGTTGGTATACAGTTCTTCATAATACCCTCTGCTTATTTTCTGCAGTGTCTGTAGTTACGTTCTTCATCTTTTCCCCAGTTTTTAATTTATGGTTTTGTTCTTTCTTCGTTTTCTTGTCAATTTGTCAATTTTCTCAGTCTTTTTGAAGAACTATATTTTGGCTTGATATTATTCTATTGAATATTTTCTATTTCACTGATTTTTATTTTTGCCTCTATTAATTCTACACATCTAATTTTTTAAAATTTATTGTTTTTCTAACTTATTAAAGTTGAATATTTAGCTTATTTATTTTTAGATTATTTTTCTTTTCTTATACAAGTAATTAAGGCTATCACACTGTTTTCTCCTAGCCTCCAAACCACCCTTCTCTGATTTGCTTTGTGATGCTGCAACAGACATTCTTCAAATCAAATTTTTCCGTTCTACTTAGTTCCCTGTTAGTTTCTTCCAGTAGCCGCTAAATGGAGATGAGGAGATTGGAGAGAAGGAAAGGAAGCTGCTCCTGCCAGTTTTGCTTCCTGTTTCTGTAAGTGGCATTTCTGCAATGCTTCTTCACTTTGGCAGCAGCATTTAGTTCCAGTTTCTTCTACAGTCTCAGAATTAGACTCATTGTGTCCCCTCAGAGATACCAGCACCAGCTGGCTGGAAGCAGCAGTGCTTTCTCTCAACCCCCAAATACCAGCTGTGAAATACTTTCTTACTAGACGTCTGGGTCCCACCTCTGCAGAATCCCGCTCCAGGCTGTTAAATTGGGAGAACCACCCCTCTTCCTTTTCACATTCAGCTCCAGGAGTAGCAGATGCTGCCTGCAACTACCATCCCTGTGTCACCTCAGTGGTCTCCTTCTGCTGTTTCAGTTTTCCTAAAGCCTCTTTAAACAATTCCTGATGTTAAAATTTTCTGCTTCCCTGAATGGACCCTGACTGATACAGTTATAGGCTATTTGGGTTTACTATTTCTTCACAGGTCAGTTTCAGTGACTTGTATCATTCTAGGTCTTGGACCATTCCACTTGTTTCAAATTTATTTCCTTATAGTTGTTCACAGTAGCTTCTGCTTGATTTCTGCAGCCTAGGTACTTATAGCACCTTTTTCATTTTTAGACTTCTTTTCTAAAGTTGTAAAACATTCCCTTAATACAAAGATGCTTTAGTTGGATCCTGGAAGTTTTTATATATAATTGCTTCATTCAGATTTGTCATTCTAATTATTTTATATTTCCATTGTAGTTTCTTCTTTTTTTTTCTTTTCCCAAAAAAAACCTGATTATCTTTCACAAATTATTTTGGCAAGGAGGGGGAAAAAAAGTACAGTGTTTGCAAGGTGATGATAGGGTAATATATTTTTGTGCAATGAAGTTTGATCGTGTGTATCAGAACTTCTCCTTCTCCTCCTCCTCCTCCTTCTTCCTCCTTCTCCTCTTTCTTTTTTCTTTTTTTTTTTTTTTT
>NW_012101454.1:3831385-3865478 GCF_000951045.1 Mandrillus leucophaeus
AATGCTAATCATCACCAGCCATCAGAGAAATGCAAATCAAAACCACAATGAGATACCATCTCACACCAGTTAGAATGGCAATCATTAAAAAATCAGGAAACAACAGGTGCTGGAGAGGATGTGGAGAAATAGGAACACTTTTACACTGTTGGTGGGACTGTAAACTAGTTCAACGGTTGTGGAAAACAGTGTGGCGATTCCTCAAGGATGTAGTTTCTTTTTTTAACCATGGGTAATTAAGGCATATGTTTAAATTCCAAATGTAGATTTGAAATATGTAGATTTTTAAAGATACCTTTCTGGTAATTATTATCTAATTTAATTATCAGGAAGTCCAATATTAAGATATGTATGATACAGGTTTTTAAAATTAGGTGACATTTCTTTAAGTACAGTTCATAATGTATTCTTTAAAAACATTCCATGTGTGCTTGAAAAGAATGTGTACTCTCAAACAGGGAGTACAGCATTCTATATATGTACATTAGATTAAGGTTTTAAATTGTGCTGCTCAAATCCTCATCCTTTGTGATTTCTCCTTGTCTACACTTTAAGTCAGTTGCTGAAATATGTCTGATATAATCTCTCGCCATGCTGGTGCATTCATTTTGTCTTTGTAATTTTGTCGAATTTTGCTCTCCGTATTTTAAGCTATGTCATTGGGTACATACGATGTCAGATTATCTCTTCTTGGTGAATTAAAAATTTCACATACCTGAGATCCTGTTATTTTCATGCTACTTTTGTCTTAAAGTCTATTTCGTTTGATAGCATTTTGCCTATACCCACAATGCTTTGGTTGGTATTTGCCTAAAGCATAATTTCCCATCTTTTCATTCACTACCTTTAAATGTCTATTTTTTTCAGGTATGTTGGAGTGTACAACTAATTTCAACAATCTAATAAATAAAATAATTTTCAATTTTTGTTTTAGCTTTTTTGCAATTTAATGTATGGAATGAATTTATTAAATTTAATTGGATTGATACCTTAATAATGTAATATGTAATATTTTTTGTAATATTTTAATAATAATATATAATAATTTAAAAATAAAATGTAATAAAGTTGTATCTGAAGACTGAGTTAGGAAAAAGTGCCAAAGGCAAACTCCTGGAACTTTAGAAAAAAAGAGTGGTGGCAAGTGTCAACAGAACTGATGCATAAAATGACAACAGGGAAATCTATACAACTATACCACTGTGGAAAATCAAATCATATAATTGAAGAAAACTGTTCTGTCATATGTCTTACATTTTAAAACTTCTCAGGAAAAGTTATTTATTTATATATTTTAAAGATATAGTGGCTTTATGTACACCCATACCTTTTCAAAATACAATGAATATAACCAGTATCTTTGCAGATGAAGCTGTGACTAAGGTTGTATCTGAGGGAAAAATTGAAAATCAGAATATCTGTTTTTTTCCAACATAGATACATTTTCAACTGGAAATTTAGTAAGTTTTCTGCTCCTAGTGACTTACCTCATGATGTATCATGTATATTCCCTTATAATCATTATTATTATTATTATTATTATTTACTTTTCAGGTTTAGAATAAATCTTCACTATTTCCTACCCAATGGCAAACACTTAAGGGAACTCACTGAAGTTTGGATAACTGATAAAGTATATAACAAACCCTGACTTTCCCGATATCCTAGCCCTATATAATGCTTTTTGGTGAAGGTCAAATGAAAAAAATTAAGGCAACAATATTTGTACTGTGACCATTCCAGGAAGATAGCGCCCTGATTTTAAAAATTCAGAATGGGATATACACTTGAACAAACACATACACTACAATAGCCTTGCTGTAGTTTCATTATAGTTATCAAAACCCACAAATATGTTTTGCATGGGTAACACGAAGTAGGAGAAATAACTTCTAAATCCTTCATATGCATAACTTGTACTTGGACAATGTTGCCAATTAATTATGAAGCAGTTTATTTTTTATTTGTAAATAGAATGTATAAGGAAAAGGAAGGAAAGTTTACTTTATACCCACAGGAAAATCGGGCCCAGAGACATATACAGCACGACCAGAAGAGGTAAGGCACAGTCGTCTAAAGGATAATAGGACAGGTTTTTGTAAGCTCACTATGTCCAGGCCAAAACCTTCCTACAATGATTATATTATAAGAAAGTAGTGACCGGGCATGGTGGGCTGATCACAAGGTCAGGAGTTTGAGACCAGCCTGGCCAACATGGTGAAACCCTGTCTCTAGTAAAAACACAACAAAATTAGCCAGGCACAGTGGCACGTGCCTATAATCCCAGCTACTTGGGAGACTGAGGCAGGAGAATCGCTTGAACCCGGGAGGTGGAGGTTGCAGTGAGCCGAGATCATGCCACTGCATCCAGCCTGGGTGACAGAGCGAGACTCCATCTCAAAAAAAAAAAAAAAAAAAAAAAAGACTAGTGAACATTTTTGCTACATTAAAAGTGCTGTCTCCTAAACGAATGAACAAAACCCAAAATATGTCTTTATTTATTTTTATTTATTTATTTTTTGAGACGGAGTCTTGCTCTGTCGCCCAGGCTGGAGTGCAGTGGCGCAATCTCGGCTCACTGCAAGCTCCACCTCCTGAAAACCCAAAATATTTCTAAAATGCACATGTTCCCTGACACTTCGACTAACTCAAAATGACTTGGCAACAATTTGAGTTACTAGTAGAAATCTCAATGGCTTTAAACTCTGAGTTTCTGGGATATTTTATCAGCATAGCATGAAAAAATATATTAAATATACGCATTTAAGTAGTAATCTATTTTAACTCTGTATGTATAGTTTTAAAAAATAGCTATCCTAAAAATGGTTTTGTTTATTGTTCCACTTATCTAAAACTTTTTATCTTATGCTTTTTTGTTTACTATGAATCTCTAGGTTCACATGGAGGACATCTAAATGCTGTAATCTGTGGTCTTGAATTTACATGTTCCCAGTATTTACATTCTGATTATTTTAAAACCTTGCTCACATTATGTGAGTATCCACAGGAGTTTTTAGGAGAAACTCATCAACTGGGATTATATATGCACTGAAAAAGATGCCATTGAAGATCAAGTTTAACTTTTTTCTGAGGTATGCTTCTCATGACTTTGGTTGTGTGCCTACCCTAGACATTAAACATTTAGCCACTGATTTGGGGACCATGACAGTTTGCTACAGATCAACCTGGCACACAAACAGAGGTTGGAGCATGATCCACTCTAAATAAACGAGCTTTGCAGACCATTGGTTCAGGAGACCCCCTTATGGCTTGAATAAGGGGCTAAACACACCTTCTGACATTCATCAAATAATTATGGGCTCTTTTTGCCTCTTGTGGGAAACAAATAGGTTTAGAAATTGTGGCTTTCATCTACGTAGAAAGTCATAAAAAAATTGGCATCTTTCCCAGAATAAAATCTTTGCATTGATGCAAGAAATGGACATGTAATGCTGACAAAATTCCTGAGAGAGGCACCTCTGTCTTAGAATTACGTTGTCTTTCAGTGTGTGGCCAGAGACCTCCCCAGTGAACCCAGCTAAATGAGGTAATATGGTGGACTATTCCCAGGGCCGTGCCTCCCCACCAGAGGGAACTGTTATGGTTCCTCTTTCTGACTCCCATTCCCAGCCTCTGAGCCCAGAGCTGTTCAGACATGTGAAAGAAAGAAAATCCCACAAAGAGCTAAAAACAATGAGGAAACCTGCAAGTGTTTCAACATTATTTTGAAGTGAGAATGAAAGGCAGCAGAAAATCCTCCTATCTCTGTCAGTTTCTACAACCTCACTGACTAGTTTCCAAAGACCCAAATTCCTGCTAGAGAAGGAAGTCAACCAGGATTTGGTCAAAGCCTAAAACAGGAATGTCTACTTTCCCCAATGGTGAACTTCTTGAAGTATCTAATTCACCTTTACATCTCCGCAGTGCCTAGTGCAGTATCTTGCTCAGCAAATACTTAGAGGCAGAGAGAGGAGGGTAAAATGCTCTTTCCTTTTCCTTCATCTGCACAGTGAAACCTTATTTGTGGTATTATCTTAAATCCAAACAGCAAGGCAGAAGGACTTGTCTACCTTACGGAAATGGTAGAAAGACCAACTCTCATCGAGAGTCATGAAGAAATGCAGAGAGGTATTTATTAATTTCCAGGTGACTAGCTTAAGTCCTTTGTTGATTTTTAAAACAACCAAATGCTTCTGAGATTTTGTAACTCAAACGAGTTTCAGAACCTTGCCAGTAAATTTCAAACAATGCAAACTTATTTGGCTATTTATCCTCAGAGAAAACAAGAATAAATATCATGCAGGAGCTTTTTGCTGCAAATTCTATTGTTAAGCAATAATTTGATAGCAACAAAGAATTTTCCTCTAACCTGACTCACATTACTGGAACACTGGTGGAATGTATTCATATGATCACCTTGAAGTAGTCAATAGATATTTTAAAAAATTGTATCATAATGAAGAGAAAAGGCCCCACTACTGCTTAAATGCTAACAATCACAAAGCTTCTAAGTGCAAGAGGATAATACTCTCCCTGCTCACTCACTGTAGACAAACAGACAATCATGCCAACAGATTTCATCTAATTGTATCTTTGTATTTTATTTCCAATAGAACCAGAGGTTATAAGAACTAATATTTCTTCACTAATGCAGTATCTAAAAGATAGCTAAAATTTGGAAAACAGCTCAATAAATAGATGAAAAAGAAGAAAATCCATGGAGAAATATTAACTTTTGCTGGTGTTTGCTGTCACTAACATAGATGTATAATTATGACACTTACTGGAACACAACCTTAGATGGCACATTTGTCAGAGAGGATATGCATTAAGTGGATAGTAGGAGAAGGCTACCAACATTCTTCCTAAGTTTAACTTGTTCTGAAATTTTAACCCTGTCACTGAACTTGTGTTTTGTAGTTTCTTGGATTTCCTCAATAGACATGTCAAATCCAGACTTACTTTTGTTGCCTCCCCTCAGTCATCCGTCTCTGAGTCTTGGTTGAGATGACAAAGTCGGCAACGGAGTGTCAGAATCTCCCCATGTTCCCTGAATTTTGCACAGTCGCTCTCCCACTTGCCTCCTTCCACAGAAGGGGACATGTCCTAAGACTGGCTCCTGGCCCAGTGAATAAGCCCCTGGGAAAGGCAGATGCTCACCTCAGGATCATGTTCTCCCTGTTGGGGACACCTAGGTTTCCATCTCAACCTATTACCTCAAAACTTGTCATCTCATTTCTAGAATTTTTTCATGCTGATTTGGATTCAGTCTGATTTCACCTTTCCCATGAAGCAGGCCGTCCACCAGTGATGCTCTCAAAAGTATCTACATTTCCAGAACATATTTTACATCCTAAAAGCACTTATACTTACCGCCTCACATTACAGAGACATACACACATACCTTAGCTTTAAACCTACTGAAGACAAGTCTTTGTTTTCTTAAAATTCCTGTATTTTTATTGACTAGCAGATCTCTTAAGTATACAACTTAAAACTGTTGGGTAAATAGTTAGGGATCTTACTTTAGGAAATAGACATGTTTAAAAGTAATGCAGATTTCATTTAAAATGCGCTGTGAACACTAGCTTTTTCATGAGATCCTATGTTGACTACCTTTCTTTTTTTTTTTTTCTTTGAGACGGAGTCTTGCTTTCTCGCTCAGACTGGAGTGTAATGGCACAATCTCTGCTCACTGCAACCTCCAGTTCCCAGGTTCAAGTGATTCTCCTGCCTCAGCCTCCTGAGTAGTTGGGATTACAGGCAAGCACCACCATGCCCGGCTAATTTTTTGTGTTTTTAGTAGAGATGGCGTTTCAACATGCTGGCTAGGCTGGTCTCGAACTCCTGACTTTGTGATCTGCTCCCCCCCCCCCAACCCCCTCAGCCTCCCAAAGTGCTGGGATTACAGGAGTGAGCCACCGCGCCTGGTCCACTGACTACTTTTGAACAAAAATTATGCTGTAATGGTTTTCTTAATAAGTTCAGAGTTTTATTCAAAGGGTTTCAAGGTAAAATTACGAAGAATTTGTAATCTCCTGGAAGCTAACTAAATGCTATAATAACGATTCATGCTATAGCAAAAATTGTGCCAAATGTTTTCTATATCTACAAAAGACTGTCAGTCTTCTGTTTCGCAACAGAAACCACAATGTTTTACCAATCTATATGTATAACTAAGCCATGCAGTTGGTTCTATATCTTAGTTTTAAAGGTGATACTAATTGAAGAGTTCTGGATTTTTGCTTTGAATTTTACTAAAATTCCTTGGTTTATAATGACCTAAGCATCTTTGTAGAGTCTAGACTAAAACAGCGTTTTCAACCTTAACACTGTCAACATTTTGGACCAGATAATTGCCGCTGGGGGGATGGGTGGCAGGGCTGTCCTGTGCATTGTAGGGTGTTTAGCAACATGTCTAACCTCTACCCACTAGATGCCAGTAGTACCCACCAATCCTCTGAGTTGGGACAACCAAAAATGTGTTCAGACTCTGGCAAATGCTCCTGGGGAGAAAATTCTTTTTTCTTGTGATCTCCGTACCAGCAGCATTACCATAACCTGTTGGTTTATAAAAAATGTAAACTTGAGCCCACTTCGATGTAGTGAATCAAAATCACTGAGAGTGGTATTTAGGAAGCTGTCATTTAACAGGCTCTTCAGGTGATTTTGACACATATTGAAGTTTGAGAGCTGCAGAGACCCAAGTCTATTCCAAGATTGGGGAGGGTGGGGATGGGGAATCTTTAAGAATCCCAACATCTAGGTCACACCCTAGACTAATAAATTATGAACACTGGGGGTGGGACACAGGCATTAATAAATTTTGAAGCTTGAGCAATGGCTCCATGAATTGCCTGGGGACTCTAAAAATACTTGCAACTGGGCCCACTTTCTATCAATTAAACTAGAACCCTTAAGGTGGGATCCAGACATCAAGATTTTTCCCTCTCAAGTACAATGTCACAAGAACATAATAAGCACCGAGTAGAATCTTTTTTTCAAAGCAAAAGCTTATGGAAACATTAAACAGTAAAAAATCTCTTCCAAGCTAAATATTTATAGGCAAGTATTGAATTCTTATTCTAAGCCAGACAAACCTCTTGGTACCCAGAGTCGTGTTTCTAGCAAATGGAGCTTGCTCACAAATTCTGGAAGCTGTCAATGTGAAATAAGCTATTTTAATATTGCCAGTTACTCAGATAGCCATACACAGAAGGCATGAAATGAAAACATCCTTGCACTGCTGCTGCTTTTCATGGATTAGCTGGGGTGTGTGAGGAATCTGACTGTGGCTCTTCCTCTGGGAGACTCAGGAGTGCATTACGCCTACTCCCTCTGCACCTGGTTAGTCCTCCATGCCCTCTAACTCCCTCTGTCCTACCCCCAGCTGTTCCTATACCTTGTTTGTTGGAGCTTTCCCTATTTTTATGAACTTTTGGATGAAGAGAATAGGTTGACATTTTGGTAGTGGGTCATGACATACGCAGAAATGTCTCTCCATGGTAAATATAGCTCAGTAGAGAAAAAAATCAGCTTGTTCTATGAAGACATTTCTACAGAGCTTGGTGATTTTCTTGATTGCCTGTGCAATGAAGTTTTATACATCCAAACAAATGAAAATCAGAATCTATTTATAAAATATTCACAAAAATAAATACGTTGATGTATGTGTGTGGATCCTAAAAAATCAATCTAATTCAAACAAAAGGCTAGTTCTAAGAAGAAATCAAGAAGCATCTGTGTCACTTTGTAGTTCTATTTTGGCTTGTTATTATTTTCAACAGATTCTGTGGTTGTTGAAGAGCTTTGAGTTTATGTGTCAAAGAGGCATGACACAGCCTAATAGAACTGCATATGAGAATCCTGATCGAGAAATTCCTGGTTATGTATCCTTGGAGAGTTAATCTCTCTAAGCCTTAGATGCCTTACCGTGTTCCCAGTGAAGTTGTTATGGGAAACTCCTCCAGCTGCTGCTGGCAATAAATCTCCCATGTTTGACACAGAAACAATAGCTGGTTCAAACAAGAAGCCATTACATTTCAAATTCTGGAGACTATTTTCAACATTAATTCAAGCAGGGGGAGATTGGGGTGAGAGATCTTAGTGATCCCAAAGAATCATTAAAAGTTACTTAAAAAAATGACCCGTGGCTGGGCATGGTGGCTCACGCCTGTAATCCCAGCACTTTGGGAGGCCGAGACGGGCGGATCACGAGGTCAGGAGATTGAGATCACGGTGAAATGATCTGGCTAACACGGTGAAACCCCGTCTCTACTAAAAATACCAAAAAAAACCCAAAAAACAAAAACAAAAACAAAAATTAGCCAGGCGCGGCGACGGGCGCCTGCAGTCCCAGCTACTCTGGAGGCTGAGGCAGGAGAATGGCGTGAACCCGGGAGGTGGAGCTTGCAGTGAGCCCAGATCGTGCCACTGCACTCCAGCCTGGGCGACAGAGCGTGACTCCGTCTCCATAATAATAATAATAATAATAATAATAATGACCCATGTTAGGACTTTTTTTCTGAAAACATTTGTGTCATTGTGGTCTTGTATTTGGACAGAAATAAAATTGAGTGTAATTTGTCACCACCCTTTGATTCAGAAAAACCTCAACGCCCTCTTCACGAGGGACAGAATCCAAATACTGCCAACAGCAGCAAATGCTGGTGAACACATCCCAGTTCAGAGAGCTCTGGATCAGACTGGCCATGAGAGTCATTTACATGGTGTCATGGTGCTTTGCTAAATGTATCTTTGGTTAATTAAATGTTTTAACAACAATAGTCCAGCTTGTAGAGTTTATGGACTATTTGATGGACTTGATGCTGTATAATGCCTTATATGTTTAGGTTTGCAGATGTCCCTTTTAATAAGTAGTTCAAAGCTTGAGTGAACTAAGGACATGAGGCCAACTAGAGAGACGAGGAGCCTTAATTATATGGCCTAAAGCAGTTGTTTTCAGCAAGTGTGTGGTCTTTAGACAAGCAGAACCAGTAGCCTCTGGGAATTCTGTTTAGAAATGCATATTCTTAGACCCCATGCCAAATCCATATATCAGAATCTCTTGGAGTGGGGCTCAGCCCTCTATGCTTTGATAAGCTCTTCAGATCATTCTGATGTCCACTCAAGTTTGAGAACCACTGCCGTAGTGCTGTGCTTCCTAAACCTGGGTGTCCATCAGCATCTCCTGAAGAGCTTGTTAAAAAAAAAAAAAAAAAAATCCAGATCAACAGATGATCTCATACCACTCCTCCAGATTCTGATTCAGTTGGTTTGGGACCAAGAAATTTATCTTTTTAAAAGATGTCTCTAAGTGATTCTGTTGATTGTCTGAGTTTAGAAACCATTTTATAAACTACCAGATTTCAGTGGTTTACATTTTGGGGGAATGGAGGAAAGGAAGAAGAAAGAGAGGAAAAAAGGAGAGAGGAGGAGGAAAGGAAAAGTGGGGAAGGACAGAAAGAGAGGGAAGAAGAGGAGGAGAAATGGGAGGGAGTATGGAAGGGGAAAGGACAGAAGACGAGAGGATGAAATAGCTTTTCCTTCTTTAAGTCAAATACTTCACTGATACACCTATATTTAATAACTAGTTTCAGAACTAAACTTTAAGAGTATACATTAATTGCAAGCTTTCAACAAAGTCTTTGTAAAAAATGGTTTCCTTTCTCCCAAATTCTTGACTAACTCTCACTGTTTAATTTAGCCCTAATTACCTACCAGACTTCACTAGAATATCATTGTCTAACACACTTGAAATATGTATCTTGGAGTCAGACCCTTTAAGGACTTGTCCTTAGCTCTAGAATCTTAGAGTTGGAATTAAAAAATCCTGCCAATAGTTTGACCTCAATATTCTCCAATGCCAACTATTCTCATCTGAAATACTGAGAAGCTGTTCCTCTCTAGTGCTAATTGAAGGCAACGCCCGTCTAGCCCTTCCTCAGCTGAAATCATCTACCATCTTCTCTGACTCCCCTGTAATTGACCTCGTTGTATGTCTGAGAAAGACATTCTATCATGTAAAATGTCTGCAAATGACAGAACCAAAAGCTTTTGCAACACATTTTGAAATAGCGTAAGAAGAAAACCATTATTTTCCACATTTAACAAAGTATTACCTTTCTAGTGGTAATTTTAGCCCTGACATTTTATTATGAAATAAAGATGCCTTTCTAACTCCCTAGACTAAGGGCTGGTAAACTGTGACCTGTTACCTGTTGTTGCACAACCACTGACCTAAGAAAGGTTTTTAAATTTTTAAATGGTTGAAAATGCCAACAAACAATATATTTCATGATATGTGAAAATGATATGAAATTCAAATTTCAGTGTCTATAAGTGAAAGGTTATTGGAATACAGCCATATTCATTGTCTATGGCAGTTTTTGTGTTACAAAGTACAAAAGCAGAAATATTCAAATGCAATGGAGATCATATGACCCACAAGTTTCAAAAATATTTTCTATGTGGACCTTTACAGAAAAAATATGCCAACACCTGTTCCAGACTCTGAGCTGTTGAAGGGAATCGATCCACAGCTATTTATCTTAGCCCTAGTTATTTATCCCACCTTGAGTAAGTACCCAACTTTACGTTTTTCATTTTATGGATGCATCATTTGTTTTGCAGTTTTTATAATCCACCTTGCTTCTGAAAGAGCTTATTCCTTATCTTATATCTTATTTTCTTATATTTTAAACAATATTTAGAATAGCAGCTTTAACAACAATATAAAATAGAGACTTCCAGGGTTTGACCCACCTGGTACAAGGGAAAGGTAAGAATAAGGAAGCCAGGGCCTGAAGCTTAATGAGGAGTGGACTTGACTCTTCTCTGGGGCTGTTTTCTGCCCTAAAGCAGGGACAGTGCTTTTTCTAGCAGTGACTTTTTTTTTTTTTTTCTGTCATGAATAAAAATAGCCTTCTTTGTACAAAGCCAAAAAGGTTTTTAAAATTACACTTTCAACAGTTGTAACTCATTTTTCATTTTATTGTAAGTTCTTATTTTGTTCCTGCAAAGAATCCAACAGGAACATACTTATCAATCATCTCTTTCAAAGAGAGAGTATTGACGTCTGAATTACATCTAAAATGGAGAGAGGATGAAGGGGAAAGTATGAATCAGTTTTAGAAAAACAACAGTAATTCTAAAGATCTAAAATTACTTAAGAAATAAGGTCATCAAGAAAAAATGAAAACCAGCAGCAACCATTTATCAAGATTGTGGCCAAAGTCTAAAACAAATGAACAAACAAGCAAACAAACATTGTTTCCTAAAAAAAAAAAAAAATCAGCTGCTTGTGACCAAGATTTTCCTCTTTGTGTTTTTAAAATCATACAGAAAATGAACCAAGAAGTACAGAGTTCACTTTTTAGATTTCTAATAATGATGTGACCTTTGGTTTCAGATCAGCTCTAATAAACATCTATTTTTCATTTTCAACATTATTGGTATCTTCAAACAGTTCTACAATAAAATAATTCACAAGTACATGTAAATGATAGTTCTTCTGCATGTAAAATTGCTAGGGGATGTACTAGTTTTATATGCAAAATTTCATTTTCTTTGCACTATTTTCTTCATAAATGCCCAGTAGCTTATGAAGGTAATAGAAATCCTCTTCTACCATCTCAAAGTACATGTCACAATCCCAAGAATTAGATGCCAGAGAAAATTGCTACTCAGGAATATTATTTAGATTTTTTTTAACAGTAAGCATTTCTTTGAATGTAGCCATTCAGTTGTTGATCTCATTTTTAGTGGCAGGGCAAATGACCATATGTCAAAACATGGTGGAAACTTGTGCTAAGATCTAGATTGAACAAGGAGCAGGTGAAATGTCTACAAATTGTGGATTTTAGAAATGATAAATGCTTCATGGCCTACATGCCAAACAACTTTTAACTGGAGATAAAGCAGCAAGAATAGTTAAAGGAAAACACTACACTTGTCATTTAAAAAAAAAAAAAAACCCAAATAGTTAAATTTACTGAGTGGTTAATGTGCAAGAAACTGTTAATTACCTTACATGCTTTATCTCATTTAATTACCTATCTGATGTCTCTATTTTTCAAATTTTCAACACTTTTGATCCAAAGTTCCATCAAACAGCATCTCTTAGTGGATGCAAATTGGTTAAATAGGTAGGAAGAGCCAAAGGATGCAGCAGTACCCTTGTCTAGTTCTTCATCCTAATAGTACCCAGTCACCTGCGGGGGAACGCAATCTCCAGGACAAGCCCATTGTGCCTCTGATGTCTAAGTTTTCACAGCACAGCACTGCAGAAACAGGGGCAGTTATTTTGCTAGATTTCACGCATTGTTCCCTTCTGAGGATTATGATGTATTGTAATGAATTGGTCAACACTGTGGAGAAATAGGAATGTTGATTTATGGATTTTCTAGAAAAATTGGGAAGTCAGGAAACATAAATTACATTTTTTCAAACTTTCGTATTCCCTACCCCCAACCCTTGCCCACAGAAGTTTTAACTTTAAAGCAATGACAAAAAGGTGAATTTTAAATTAGGACTTTAGCAATCACTCAAATGGAAAGAGTAAGCTGGTTTCAGAGTTCACTAGAATTGAGGAAACTTCGTATTTGTTTTGCTTATTTGAGGATGAGCTCCTGCAGGGAAAGGACCCTAACAATCCCTATATTTATCTATTGCTTACAAGAATAACTAAGCTCACTTTTTAGTATATCCCATGGCTACTGATATAAAGTAAAATCTTACAATAATTTGAAACCTTTTCAATAATGGAGGCATTGATAATCCTGAAGGGTTTTTAGACTACCTTTCCTCATGTTTGCCTATGTTGTTGGGAATTCACCCAGAGGTAAATCACTATAGTCAGAAACCATGGTGAATATCTGCAGACATCAGTTACCATGAGATATTCCTTGCTTAAAGCCTAAGAGGACATTTAAAATTCTTGATTTTTGACTATTTTTCATAAATTATAGTCTCAAACTGTCTAGTTTTGACTATTGTCTTTTTATTTTAAAATATTTGATATGTGAGTAATTTTCCCACTACTAAAATGTCATATATTAATGACAGATATTTGAATGAAAGGGCTTGTAAATAAAATTTATGTCCAGTGTTCTCAAAAATTACTTGACTGTTGTTTGAAGTCAGCTTCAAACAACTGGTTGTTTGAACCAATACTGATTAGTCTATTTCTTTATAAAATAGAGCTAATCATTACAGAGTAAAAACTGTAATATACAGACCAGATACCTTTGGAACCAAACAAATCTATAATATCAAGGCAATAAAAAATCCCAAAACATAAAAACTAAAAATGTTCTTCAAACTATTTGTGCTTGTGAAATTTGCATTTTAAAATATTATTGGTATAACTCCCATTTAAAAGCATTTTGTGTTTTTATGCAGTCTCATTAATCATGGCATAGTGTACAGCTTTGAGGTATAATGAGTCTTCATGAATGTGTGGGTCTTGCTCTTTAGTTAATGTAGAGTTATGGGGCTTTCAAAATCTGTTCATATTGATTAATCCTTTTAGTCCACACCACTATACTCTGGAGTAGGCAAGAAGTTACACCCTTCAGATAGAAACCCTCAGTAAGGGTAAAGGGTTTATCAAGGTTACAGGGTTATAAATGCTAGAGTTCTTACAAGAAGCCAAGTCTTACTCATAATTCATTGTATTCCATAACACTTTTCTATTGTATAGTAAGAATATCACAGTCTCTTAAAAGTCGTTTCTAAAGCTAAAATTTTATGATTCTGCACTTCAGTTCCCTTATGTCTATAATGGACATAACACTTACTATACTTACTTGACTCAGTATTGCATATGATAATTCACACCAATGGCTTACTTAGGTAGTCAGTGTTCCAAGCGTGACGTGAGACCTAATAGCCTGCAGTTTCCATGAGACTTGGAAAAGACTCAGGTGACTGGACCTGGTGGGAAATTTTCAGAACTAACTATTCAAGACACTGAGAAAAAGTAGAGCTCTGATCTCAAAGGTTAGAAGAGACTCATCATGTTAGCAGTGATAAGGACTTGCAATATGCCATAGGTGGGTAGAAAAGAATATTCTATGAGGGCTTTGTGTCAAGTTTTGGAGTTGGGATAGAAAGGAAAAATGTCATAACTAAAAACATCAGTCTGATTAAAATTGTAACATGTGATATGTTATAACCATATTTACAAATAGTCTAGACCAGTAGTTTGGATGCTAAAAAATTTTATCTTTCCTTGTGTCTTTTCATTTTTCTTTTTCTTTTTCTCTCTTTCCATTCTTTTTCTTCTTTATTCTCTTCTTCTTCCTCTCTCTTCATCATTGGATGAAGGAAAGCCCTTCCCCTAACTCATCTGAACAATTATTAAAGCAAAAGAAGAGTTGGAACTATACTATTTGGGGGGATGTGTCTTGAGACAGCTATAGAAATAGCAACTACAGCCTTTCAAATCAGAGAGTTATAATAAGAGGGAGATTGTGCTCAGAATTGGGGGCACAATTTGAGATACAAGCCACCTTATACCAGTAAGGATTACTTTCAACTCAAAGTAACAGAAAACTTGACAAACTAAAGAGCTTATGCACATCAAGGGTTTGTTTATCTTAGTAAGAATCCAGAAATGGGCCATCCAGAGCTGAAGCTACAATCCAGTGTAAGTGCATTAAAGAAGCCAGGGCCCTCTATCTGCTCCTTCATCTCTAGTGAATAAAGTATCTATTGCTGTCTAACAGCGTCACCACACTGTAGGGGCCAAGGGAAAACTTTCCTTTGTCCCCTAAAGATTTGCTAAAAAATCAAGTGACAAAAGGCAGATGAATAGGAGAAACGGCATACAAATTTATTAGCATGTACGGGGGCAATCATAGAGTAATGACCCCACCACACAATGGGGTACAGATGGTTATATACCTTACTTCTTCTTAGGGGAAAAGGAGATTGGAAAATGTGGATGATTTTAGGGGGGGGCTAGTAAATAATTTTTGGGGAATTCATTGGGCTTGAAGAACATACAGTGGCCTAGCACAAAGTCTGTTGGGCACACAGAGCAGACAATGGTTTGTGACAAAATTCTCTCCAAGTGTACTGACAGACTTCAGTCCTTCTCCCTCTGCATATTAGTTCAGTGTATGAAAACTTGGGGAAGGCTCCAGAGGTAATTGTTTTCTTCTTTGATGGGTCCAGACTAGGCAGACAGGGAAACTTCATGCCATGGTTTGAGAGAGAGAGAATTGAAAGATGGGAAGAGAGGAAGTTCAGAGAGACCTTGAGGCTTCTTCTTCAATTCAGCATATCAAAGCACCCTATTTTGGGATGTCAGTTTCTGATCACCAACAACACATTTAACAGCTCAAAACAACTCAGATTTGTTTTCTCAGTTTCCGTGGGTCAGAAGGCTCTGAATGTAGTTTACCGGGGTCCTCTGCAGGACTGCAGTTAAGATGTTGGCCAGGCTGGGTCTTCATCCAAAGCTTAATGGGAAAGAGCTGCTTCCAAGCTGCCATGGTTATTGCAGGTGTGCCTGCCATTCCTTGTGGAGCGTTGGACTGAAGGCCTCTGTTTCTTGCTAGCTCTTGGCTGGACACAACTCACAGTTTTCAGTTGGTTCTTGCACAGACACTGCCCTAAGTTGCCATGTGTACCTCCTCAACATGGCCGCTTACTTCCTCAAAGCTAGCACGAGAGAGTCCCTCAGTGAAACAAATGTTACAATCTTAATTACAAGAGTACTGTCTCACCATGTTTACTATTCTATTGGTTAGAAGTAAGTCACGGATCCTGCTAATACTCAAAGGGAGAATACATGAGGGCATGAAGACCAGGGAAGCATGGATTCATCTTAGAATCTGTCTGCTGCACCCAGCATGGGCACAAGATGGCTATTACACCTCCAGGCACCCCGTGTCCCAGGCAGGAAGGAGAATGGGGATCAGTTAGTACCAGAAGACTTCCCTTACACATCATTGGTCAGAACTGTGTTGCACAGTCAGGCCAGCTCAAAGGTAGTCCAGAAATTCTAGTGTTTTGGATCCACGTCTATAGCAGGGGCAGCCAAGAAGGGTTGGAAACAGAGCTGTTATGTTAGCTAACCCACACGGCCTGCCACTTATTCCAAAGGAAGACTAGTATGGCTGGGCATGGTTTGGAAGAGAAATTGCAATCTTTGAACTGGAAGGAAAATATTTGTGTGACTGAGGTTTTAGTGATTTCACAAATAAGGATTACAAGACATGAGATGACTTGACATGACCACAGTGTGATGTGATTTATTTTTTCTACCTCTCAGGCAGCTATGGCCTGGAGAAATGAAGAGCTACATATATACGTGTGGGGGTTATAAAGCAATGAGGTAGGTCCAAAGCACATACCAAAACCAGCCTTTAATTTTCTATTCTATGTTGCAAACATGGTAGTAATGCAAATGGACCTGTACCTTTATTCTTCCTTTACTGCATTGGCCATACTTTTTACAAAGCTAGCAAAGAGGACTCTTGCCTTTTACTGATGCTCAAAGAACCTTAACATTTTTGTAGAAAATATGCCATAAAAATGGAAAAGTTAACTAATTTCAGAATTGGTTTCAATGTCATCATTTCCTTATGTGAACTTTGCTCTCACATACCTGCCCTTAGCACTTTACTTTAAAATTAATTACATGCCCTTAAGCTTTGGACAGGCCAGCTCTCAATTCAAAATGGACCACATTGCGGCCGGGCATAGTGGCTCACGCCTGTAATCCCAGCACTTTGGGAGGCTGAGGCGGACGGATCATGAGGTCAGGAGATCAAGACCGTCCTGGCCAACATGGTGAAACCCCATCTCTACTAAAAATACAAAAAATTAGCTGGGCGTGGTGGCAGGTGCCTGTAGTCCCAGCTACTCAGGAGGCTGAGGCAGGAGAATGGTGTGAACCCGGGAGGCAGAGCTTGCAGTGAGTCGAGATTGTGCGACTACACTCCACCCTGGGTGACAGAGCGAGACTCCATCTCAAAAAGACAAAAAAAAAAAAAGGACCACATTGCAAAAGTCAGCTCTCTCACCTTATTTTATGCCACAAAGAAATCAACTGAGCTGGAACCTTTCATGAACGTGGTAGTACTGCCTCAAGACAAAGTTTTCTGGGAATGAAATACTTTATAATCATGAAAGAAAATCAAATTATCTTCCAGTTGTGCTCTCCTTAGATGTGAAAGTTGTTGCACAAAAACTAGGCTCAACCTTGCCTGTAATAATTTTTCTCTTCACTGCACAATTTATTATTTCTTGATGGAATCAAGTCAAACTCTAGCCACATCAAAGTTCTTTATCAAAAAATAGGATGTTCTGTCAGTTTGAGAGATGAGTGGCAACACAGAAGACTTTAGTTACTCAGTTCTCTGGCTCTTATTAATTTTCCAAAAAGAGCATAACAGAATTTCAAATGAAGTTCTCTAGCTGTTCACTCTATTGATATATTTCTAGTTTATTATTATTTGTGCTACTAAACTGGAATATAGTTATATATTCTGTCTTTATTAACTAGTACCTTTCTTCCAAAAGTTCAGCACTGAATAAAACCTATATGTTAATACTCGGGGCAACATGCAGACACTACTATCCTGAAACACTAGATCTGTGAAACCTGCTAACTTCTTTCTCCCAGGTAGAAACAATGGAACACTCTGAAGTAAAGAGGAAGACGGCCCAAAGTGAAAAGAAGAAATGAGGCTGTAAAACAGCAAGAGGCAGCTGGGCGCAGTGGCTCACGCCTGTAATCCCTGCACTTAACTGAGGCAGGTAGATCGCAAGGTCAGGAGATCGAGAACATCCTGGCTAACACAGTGAAACCTCGTCTCTACTAAAAATACAAAAAAATTAGCCGGGCATAGTGGTGCGCGCCTGTAGTCCCAACTACTCAGGAGGCTGAGGCAGAAGAATGGCCTGAACCAGGGAGGTGGAGCTTGCAGTGAGCCGAGATCGTGCCACTGCACTCCAGCCTGGGCGACAGAGTAAGACTCCATCTCAAAAGAACAAACAAACAAACAAAAAAAACCAAAACAAATAACAGCAAGAGGCACACCTGATTAGAGATTCTTTAGGGGGCAGGAGAATGGAAGGTTTTGGAGTTGGAGGCACAGATGCATTTATTCAGTTGGAGTTCATGTTATATGTAAGAGAGATTTGATGCAGATTACAATTCCATACCTTGATGGCTTTTCTAAACTCCTAATTTTTGAAATAAGGAAGTCAAAAGGATTCAGGGTAATTCAAGGTGTGTTCTGATGATACCTAATATCATAATTCTGTTAGACTCTGGAGGACCTTGTTTTTCTAGCTCCAATAGAGACTCTCTGTTTGAAAAGCAATAAGAATCGCCTCTCAGGTAGTGACTTCTCAGCAAGTTTTAGACAGCGGTAGCCCTTCTTGTGCTACTGTTTGAGTAAATCTGATGGAACCAGTCATCTCTGGGCAGCTCTTCTAGTGACCAGCAGTTTTGTAGGCTTCTTCCTATTTTAATGTGTTTTATTTTATTTTATTATTATTATTTTTTGAGACAGAGTCTCACTCTGTCACCCAGGCTGGAGTGCAGAAGCCCAATCTCGGCTCATGGCAAACTCCACCTCCCCGGTTCAAGCAATTCTCCTGCCTCAGGCTCCCAAGTAGATGGGACCACAGGCATGCACCACCACACCTGGCTAATTTTGTATTTTTAGTAGAGACAGGGTTTCACCGTGTTGGCCAGGCTGGTCTCGATCTCCTGACCTCATGATCCGCCCACCTCGGCCTCCCAAAGTGCTGGAATTACAGGCGTGAGCCACCGCGCCCGGCCCTTAATGTGTTTCATGTGAACAAGGACCCATTATGATTTCCGCTCCAAGAAACTGCCACAAAATTAGCAGCTTAAAACAACATGAACTTATTATCTACCAATGCTGTAGGTCATATATCTGACATGGATCTCCAATCAAGGTGTCGGCAGAACTGCATTTTTCTTGTGGCTCTAGAGGTGAGTACACTCTCTTGCCTCTGCCAGCATCTAGATTCCTTGGTTTGTGGCCCCTTCTTCCATTTTCAAAGCCAGCAATGGTGGGTTAGAGTCCTTTTCACAGGGCATCACTCTGATCTCCTTCCATCTGTCTTTTACTTTAATGCAACCTTGTGATTACCCCTCCTGGATAATCCAGGATAACATTTTTATTTTAAGATCAGCTGGCTACCAGCACTAATTCCATCTGCAACTTAAATTCCCCTTTGCCATGTAATGCAACATATTCACAGATTCTGAGAATTAGATGGTAACATCTTTGGGGGTCATTATTCTGCCTGATACAGTTCCTAAGTAGTGTTTAAAAACAAGTAAGCCAGGTGCAGTGGCTCATGCCTGCAATCCCAGCACTTTGGGAGCTGAGATGGGTGGATCACGAGGTCAGGAGATTAAGACCAGCCTGGTTAACACGGTGAAACCCTGTCTCTACCAAAAATACAAAAAATTAGCCAGGCGTGGTGACGCGCACCTATAGTCCCAGCTACTCGGGAGGCTCAGGCAGGAGAATTGCTTGAACCTCAGAGGCAGAGGTTGCACTGAGCTGATAGCACGCCACTGCACTCCAGCCTGGGTGACAGAATGAGACTCCATCTCCAAAAAAAAAAAAGTAAAGGTGGTTTTGATCAGCCAGTCACATCAAAGAGCAAATGTTTTATGAATGAATTTAGTTTTATCAACCAGCCTTGCCTCACACTTAGGGGTCAGGATATAGTTTTGTGGCGGATCAACTGTCTTTCCCTCTTCTCACCCTTTTCAGATAAATAGAGGAGAGAGCTCCCTCTGTATTTATATCTTCCTACATTCGGTCGCTAAGAATCCCTGTAAGTCCATGTGACAGAGACTGTGAACTGTTAAGCAAAGTCTGTCCTTTCTTGGTCCTCAGATAGACCACTTTTCCCAGTTTCTCTTTAAGTTAGGTGTGGCCATAAACTGGGTTTGAGCCGATGGAAGTGTATGATTCTTCCAGGCCTGGCTCATAAAATCCTCCTGTATGTGGTCTTCCGTATTTTTCCCCCTTAGGAAAGAGGAAGGAGGAATCCTGATTGTGTTGGAAATGACTGTGGTGACCTTAACATCTAATGGTTTGGCTACCGAAAGCTCCTCAATGGCAAATTGTATCAGAGGTGCCTCTGACCTAGAACCCCTACCTAGGACTGGTATGTAAGAAACAAAGGAAGTTCTTGATCTAAAAGCTGAAGAATGTATGGAATCTCTTGGTTACAACAGCTCAGCCTGTATTCATTAATTGTTTGTTCCCATACTCTTGTTTTGCTGCACTCTCTCTTCTTTACAGTGTACTTCTCCAGCCACATACTCCCTGTGCTATATTCTTGCAGCTGCTGCTGCTGTTGCTACCTCCCATGCTGTTTTTATTGACTGCTCAGGATTCTGGACCACCCACTAGCCTATATGATGTTTTTGTGAGTATTAGGAAAGGCGTCTTTTTAGGGTAGTCAAAATAAAAGGCACCTTTTGGGGCAGATGTACTCCATGAGTGTACAGCTTGACAAATGGACCAACTTTTTGGTAAATCAAAAGGTTCCCCTTTCTCTAGGTAGATGCATGCAGGTGCCAGGGCAAGGCTTGGTGAGCTACTTGCAGGCTTGGATTTGGGCTCCCATGTGCCTCCTCATCTGGGCACTTTGGGTATGGCACACACTGCACAACTCCCCGTGGAGGCTCTGCTGGAACCCATCATGGTGCACTTGCCCTCTGCCAATGCCACTTTCACTCTTAGTACCAGTGGACCCACATTAGGGTTGTGTAAGCCAGGCCCCTGTACCTTTGATGACTAAAGACCTTTATTCCATCGGAATCATCTTTTTCACTCTTCTATGGAAGAAACATTTGAAAGAAAAGTATGGGATTCTGACTGTATGAACATCCCCTCTGGAATTAGAACCTTAATATGTGCTGTCTCCAGGTGTTAAAGGATGTCTAAACGGAAATATTCAGAATTGGGGAGGCATAAGGAGTGGGGACCCAGAGTTCATCTGACTTGGAACATTTCCCTTACCTTTGTTTTCCAGGAAGATACACTGTTAGCACCCTTATCTGTCAAACATCCTTATCTAGTAAACATGGCACCTAGCAAATGCACACCAGTTTGGAGTTTACTGGTATTTCTGAATTGTGGTGCACTGTGTCGCCTTCTTCAAGCTCCCCTCAAACACAGGGAATTCCCGTATGAATTTTCCAAATCAGACATACTTTTACAGGGAGGAATATGGGAAGACTACATTTTCCAAGCTGTCTTGCAGTTAAGTATGGCTATGTGACTGAGTTCTGACTAGTAGAATGTGGATTTAGAGTAATGTATGACACTCCCAAGCCAAGATAAAGAAAGCTTATCTTTAAAGAAATCTCCTTTCAAGATAAAGAAACCTTATTTTTATAATATAAATAACTATTTCCTGCATAAAGAAGGTGTTTGTTTATATCGGAAAGAAGTTTCTCTCCTTGTCTCAGAGAAGAGGAGAGGTAGATATCTGGCTTCTATTTAAGCTACCATTTTCATAATTAGGAGTTCCTCTCCTGTAGTACAAAATCCTTCCTTTTCATCTGTAGAGTCTGTTTTGCCTCATTATATAAATTCCAAAAAGGGAAATGGATTAGTTCAGTTATTGCTATAAGCAATAATAAGTCTGATCTTTGATCCAGAAACTTCATGCTTACTTTCAGGAAAAAAGAAATAAGTATAGATATTTAAAACCACTCCCTGAGATTCCTTTATATTCTCTTCCGGCTTCTGGCTGGATGCAGAGTGCTCAGTAGAGGACTCTGAAGTCTTAGGGAAAAGCAGGGCCACTAGATAGAAGAAACCTGTGTCTCCCAATGTCTGTGAAGAGAAGATACTTCTGTTGGTCCATGTTGGACTGCCATGTAAGCAAGAAGTTTTCCTTTAATATTTTAAGCCACTGGGATTTGTTTTGTTAAAACAGCTGACCTAACTTATTTCAAATACAACATGAATCTCAATTCTCATAACTTGACATCAGAAGCACAGTGTTAGAAGAAGTTATGTAAATCTCACAAATCAATGAATATAATACTTTTTATCATTAGGGTTATTTCCAGATACTATATTAAAAATTGAAATTATTTTTACAATATATTATTCAAAATACTTAGCATAATGTCTGTAAATACTAGAAGACATGTAATAATGATGCTCTTATCTTTCAGGACATTGATATGATAGATCTAGTCATATTTTATTTAAATTTAAATATGTAAATGTCCCTTTTTAAGGAGAGGTTTGGTGTGTTATATTGTAATGACATTCAGCCTCACTGCAAAATGTAGCTAATTTAGATCATTTCAGAGAAAATGACAACTGTTCTACAAAGAGCATAAATGAGATGATTTATACTTTTTACTGACTAAAGTTAATCATTGATGTTAATAATACTTTACACTTACATAACACTTTGCTTCAGTGTTTTTAATGCCTATTATCACAAATGTTCAAAACATCTCTGTAAGCCAGGCAGGAGACAGCATTTAGTGGACATGTGCGTGTGCGTGTGTATGTGTGTGTGAGAGAGAGAGGGAGAGGAAGGGGGGGGGAGAGAGAGAGAGAGAGAGAGAGAGAGATTGAGATTGAGACTGAGTGTACATGCTTCCTTGGCTATCCTACAGGTGTAAACAGATAAGAGGCAAGTCCCTTTAGAGCAGATGTTTCCCCACAAGCTCTGTAGAAACTGTGATGTAGGCATGGAAATGAAACAAAGGTATTAGGATATAGATTATTCATACTGGCTTGGCTGAAGTGAGAGTCCAGGAGTAAGTGCACGTGTCTGGGGGCAACAGAGTCTAGGGTGTGGCCACAAGTGTCCCATGGGCATGGCACCAGAGTCTGTATTCAGAGTACATTAGTCTTTTTGGGTGATCTTGGCTGTGCCTTGCTTCTCTTGGTTCCTACTGTTTTTCAGCACTTCTCAAGTATCTTCACTGATTCTTTGAGGTACTGAATATTCTAAAGAATGCTTTTTTTTTTTTCCCTTAAGTTGTCCTGAACTGGTTTTTATTTTTGGCAACCAAAACCTCAACTGCCACAAAGTGTTCAAAATTATTATTTTTGATTTAAAAATTTTGTTGAAATGAAAAACTGGTGCCAGAAGAGAAGGGGAAATCTCTAGAATGAAAAGTCTGCTCAGGAAGCTTGAGGAGCTGCCTGAGAGCCACTTGCCTTGGCGGGTATGGGCCCTAGCAGCTGATGCTTTGCTTCCCTGCTGGGACTCCTGGTGTAAAGCTCTGTGACTCATTAAAGCACAAGGTGTGTCATTCCCAGTCACCCTTTAAACCTCAGTTGACTCTCACGTTTTCTGGGAAGTCTCCAAAGGCTTCTCTTCCTTTTACACAATTTGTTCTCCCATAGCATGCCCTGCATACGCTTCACTGTGCTCAGTACACTGCCCAACTGTGGCCACATTCTCCACTAAACCAGGAACACCTTTGAGAGGGAGCTTGTGCAATGTATCACTATGTCCCCAGGCCTGATACAGTAATTAGAACATAATAGGGACTCAACAAATGTCTACTGAATGAATTTCTCCAAAATGAATGCCCTTAATATATTCCCAGGAATGCATTACAAATTTTTGAACTTCTATTTGCTCACATTCCTAAACTGGAAAGCCATTTAATACATGCTGTGGCATTGTTTCCTGCCGTTTTTCTCAGCCTGGACTGGCACTAAATTCTTTTACATGCATGGTCTCTCTGAATGTTAGTTACGTCATAAGCACAGAGACTGAATTTGGGATTTTAGAGACATAAAGGAACTTGGGGATTATTTATCACAAACTCAAAATCGTTACAAGAAAACTGAATTTGGCAATTTTGATTCACAGGTTTGGGGGGCCCATAGCTGGTTAGAAGTCACATCTGTGATGAGAAATCTTGTCTCCTGGTTTCCAGCCCACCGCCCTTGCCCCTGAACTATTTTGCTCTTTCCCAGTAAAATTGTATGTATAGTTCCTAGAATATTTTACTTGTCCCCAAAAAGGGAAGGGTGCTGACTAATAACTTGTCCAAGGTCGCACAGCCAGTGAGTGGGAGGTGGGATGTGAAACTAGGAACATCTATTTGCCACACCTGTGCTTGTTCCTACTCAGTCATCTGCTCCTACACAGCATGCAGGCATTATGCTAGACAGTCTATATTTCTTACGTTATTTAATTTTTAAATAACCCAATAGAAGTAGGTATTATTATCTCTATATATTATAGGAATAATGAATCTGTAGCTCTGCGGGGGATGTTGCTCAAGGATACAAGCTGAGATGCAAATTTGGCCTGTGTGACTCAAAAGCTGTCACGCAATTAGATGATCACAAAAACGGACTGCTTCCTAACACAGCAGAATGTTGTAGAAGTGACTTGTTCTCCATCTGAGCTTTTCCGCCCTTCACTTACCAAGCCCAGCACTTGCCTGATCCAGTCCTTTTCTTACAATATGCTCCTTTTTCTACCCTTTCTATCTGTTTCTTTTCCAAACTGGCTCAGAGCTCACCTCCTCCTGGAAACCTTCCCAGATTACCACTCAGGCTTTCACCATATTCTTATGCATTTGCTCAAATGTTAGAAGGAGGATTTAGATGTTATGGGCTGTCTCCTCAAACAGTCTTTGCAAAGCATCTCAGAAAAATAGTTATTATTGCTTAACATTATCTAGCTTAAGGGCATTTATTCTAAAAAATCTCACAACTACCAGTAACAAATTTAAACATTACAAATTAGAAGTAATTTGGGGATCACATTCTACTCTTTGTACAGATGAGGAAACTCTGATCTGGAGAGATTAAGATGATGTATAGAGTTATACCCAAATTTAAAAAGTGGTTGAATGGATTTAGGTTTGTTTTCTCCTATATTCAGTGGGAAATGGGGAGAAAACTCAGTCGTGGTCAGTTCTGCAATATTTCTTCACAGGAATAGGGTTAGGTACAATCTCCTTTTAGCTTTTTCTTGTTTAGGACAAATAGTTTTTGCCTATCTCTTTTTGTCTTGTCTCTCCTCACCTCTACTCTTCTCACTCTTCCCATTCTTAGTCATGCCTTATTCCCTAAAGAATTTTAAGCAGCTGCCATATAGTCACTGTTTTTCTAGGTTTCCCTTTCACAGGGTTTAGCTCTGTGTCTCCAGCCAAATCTCACCTTGAATTTTAATAATCCCCACATGTCAGGAGAGGGACCTGGTGGGAGGTAACTGAATTATGGGGGCGAGTTTTTCCAGTGCTGTTTTCATGACGGTGAATAAGTCTCACGAGATCTGATCATTTGATAAAGCGGAGTTCCCTTGCCCATGCTCTCTCTTGCCTGCCGCCATGTAAGATGTGACTTTACTCCTCATTCCCTTTCAACCATGACTGTGAAGCTTCCTCAGCTATGTGAAACTGTGAGTCAATTAAACCTCTTTCCTTTATAAATTACCCAGTCTTGGGTGTGCCTTTATTAGCAGCATGATAACAGACTAATACACCCTTATAAACATGTATTTCTCAGAAGCTATCTTTTGACCCACTGGAATTTGAAACAAAAGCCTTAGTGGTAAAACTACAGCCACCTGCCCTGAGTGCTCTCTAGAATACAACTATCCTTCAGAAAGTCATGAATGTAATAGTAGCCTGGCTAAAGCCTCATTTTCTTTTACATATTCCACTATTCATGTAGTTTCATGTTCTCCTTTGGATTGACTCAGTTTCCTTTCTAGGGGGATTTATGGAGGTTTCAGGGAGGTCTACACTGAACTTCCTGTAATATTGTCCCAGGCATGGACACAAAAACTTCAAAAGCTCTTTGTAGTACCAACAACAAAAATCAGTCACATGAGCCACCCTTTTATGGTTTTTAAAAATCACAACTGCGACTTCTTAATCCCTTTCCATCTTCTTAAAAATATGGAGGTGGCAGGTTACCTATAAAAGTTTTTGGCCAGGCGTGGTGGCTTACGCCTGTAACCCCAGCACTTTGGGAGGCCAAAGAAGGTGGATCACCTGAGGCCAGGAGTTCAAGACCAGTCTAGCCAACATAGTGAAACCCCATCCCTACTAAAAATACAAAAAATTAGCTGGGCGTGATGGTGGGCGTCTGTAATACCGGTTACTAGGGAGGTTGAGGCAGGAGAATCACTTGAACCTGGGAGGTGGAGGTTGCAGTGAGCCAAGATGTGTCATTGCACCCCAGCCTGGTGACAGAACGAGACTTCTTCTCAAAAGAAAAAAAAAAAAATTCCCGCATAAACGGGGTGCTCAGGAAGTTCTCCCAATGTTAGTGCCTCAGGGGATCTACAATTAAAGATACAAATCATTTAGTCTACATATGAAGCTGATGTTACATGTTGACTTTAAAGATATAGAAAGTGAAGTTTGCTGAAGTAACTTGTCCAAGGTCACACAGCCAGTCAGTGGGAGGTGGGATGTGAAACTAGGAACATCTGATTGCCACACCTGTGCTTGTTCCTACTCAGTCATCTGCCTCTGTGGTTGAACACATGGCACTTCTCATGTGTGGTGGATCATTGGATGGGAGCAGCACTGGATCACAGATGACACACCCATGCTAGGTAGCTATCTTTTTTCTTTTCTCCCCAAACTAAAATGATACCAGGAAAGTACCAGTATTAGACTTACACAATATAGACACTTTTCTGGGTTCTGGTAAAAGTAAGGAGCCCCACATTAAAAGCTATTTAATTTAGGGCTCTTTAGTTTGGGGGTGGTGTATTTGTGTGGAGGAGTCCTTTACCTGTCATGACAAGGATGTCTTGGATTTCATATTGTTTTCTTATTGAAAGTTTGTAAGGTCCTGAAATAGGATAAAATGAGATGGTGCAGTGGAAGGCGAAGCACTGATTGTTCTAGGTAAGTTTTACTGAACTTTTATATCGTTCTACTATTTTTGCCAGGATAGAATGGATTCCAGAAAATATTCTTTGTATTTCCTCCTATGACAGTTTCTTATGAAAGGAAAATAACATTTTATATGTTATTTATGTATGCCTGTATACACGTATGCATACATGTATATATTATACACGCATGTGTGTATGATATTATACATACGCATGTGTGTCTATATGCATATATATGGAGAATAAAAACCAGAAATACAGAAAAAATTATTTATAAAATCATATATACATAATTATATATAAATTATATATACACACACATATATATGGAGAAAAACTATTCTCATTTTCTACTTTTTTACTCACTTTGAATCCCAAGAGGAGTTGCCTCTGGATATAGTATTACTGGATATAAGGTCACCTGATGACTTAGTCCTCCTAACAGAAAAATGGCTATTCCTTTTGCCCAAGCCATTTCTATTAAACATGCAAATGGTAAAGAGAAAAAAGATTTGATAGAGCTTCTATAATAGCTCAAACAAGCAGTTTATGAGCAGAGCAGTGACAAGTGACAAATAGCACAAGATCTCTACATGGGCAAATTAGCAGAAGACATTTCTATGCACACTGGGCCAACATTAAGTAATTGAACAAATACGATTGAAACAGATTTCATCTGTCTTAAAGAGAAATAGAGATTATTGTCAGAGTCCAGATAATTGGGTTTATATGGGTAGAGAGATCTCTTCATTAATTCCAAAACTGTGTAGCTAAAATTAAATTAAAAATAAAAATCTCATGAGGGTAGTCTATATAGAATCATGGCTAAGAATATACAGAAAATGCAATAAAAAATAAATTACTAAAGCAAGTAAAGGTTTTCTTTCAATCTTACCCAATCCTTATATTAAATTGTCTGAGCTTTAATCTAGGATTTGAAATTATTTGCAACTAATGCTGTTATTTTTCAGTATACTTCTAACTCATCTCGCCACAGACTCATGCATTATTCAGTGTGTACATGCTTTGAGTCAAAGCATGCTCATTGTGAGGAATATAAATACCAGTTAGGTTTCTGAGAAAATAAAACAAGGAAAAGTTGGTAAAGTTAAAAACAAAATTGCTTCTTTAAATTCTGTTGGTGAACTGCCAATGGTTTTTGAATCCTATATAAGATGACTTTGTTTCTGTTTAAATACACCAGAATTTAGCATTGATAGAAAGTGCTTGTGTTTTAAAAGTGTGCTTTTTTCCCTCAACTTTGTAAGGCTTCTGGACAAACAGCAGAGGCAATTATAGTCTTGTGAAAACACAGTCCAATGAATCTTGACTTAAGGTAATAGTAGGTTCCTTGTCGCCCCCTTTCAGAATGGCAGCAGGAGTCTACTAAATCATGCCTCATAGCTATCAGCCCCCCACCCTCCTTGATCCCCTCACATATGGGGCCAGGCAGGAGAAAACGCTCCTCAATGGGAGGCTTGCCAGTAGCACAGGCGACAACCCCATTCTGGGCTTTGTCAGGGTCCCAGGAAGCCTTTTCTGTATAAACCGCAACGATCAGAACAGGCAGATTTTCTCACCTGTCACTTTCCATTCTCTTGAAGATTTAATATGAAAGTTTCCTCTATAAAGAAGAATCAGTGACACGATAATCACAGTAGTAAGATAGCAATATAGCTGAAATATTGGGGAAAATATTCTGGCAAAGTGTAACACAAAGCCAGTATGTCTCAATATTATGAGTCTGTATAATCCTGTAATTTAAGTTTTTGTTTTCTACTACCATGGAAATATTCTCAAGAGTGCAAATAAGAAAGTAAAGATACAGAAATGACTATGACACAGTCCCTGCCATGAAGAAGATCAAGAAGCCTATGCAGAGAGAAGGACACAATTACCACTGATGTAAATATCATAATCAGAGTGTTTAAAGTTCTTGTTTTTAAAATTGATAGTTCTTGATTTAAAATTTAATCACTTGAATGCAGTAGACGAAAGAAGTAGGCTGGGCGCGGTGGCTTACACCTGTAATCTCAGCACTTTGGGAGGCCGAGGGCAGATCATGAGGTCAGGAGTTTGAGACCAACCTGGCCAATATGGTAAAACCCCATTTCTACTAAAAAATACAAAAATTAGCCACACATGGTAGCACGCGCCTGTAGTCCCAGCTACTCGGGAGGCTGAGTCAGGAGAATCGCTTGAATCCGGGAGGCGGAGGTTACAGTGAGCCGAGATTATGCCACTGCACTCCAGCCTGGGCGACAGAACAAGAGTCTGTCTCAAAAAAAAAAAAAAAAAAAAAAAAAAAAGGCAATTAACACTGTTACTGTTGATATTTTCAACTTAGGAAACTAGTTTCTCTTTCATTAAGGTTAATGATTTAGAAATTATCCCTGCCATCATAAAAATAAATATAAACTAAGTGAAGTGAAATAAAGAGAAAAAACTTAAGGTCATTTAATGGTAGCATCAAAAAATATTCACGACAAAGAAAGGTAACAGTAACCCCTTAGATTCGGTCCTAGAGGCTGTTGGATTTTGCTATAGTCTTCTTTCAGGGGTGCACCGATTGCATCAGTAATACTCAGAACCTTATAAGTGATCAAAGGAAGTAAAATATTTTGTTCCTGTTTGGATTGTGCTGCTTTCTTAGCCATAAAAAATTGAATGAGAATCCATGTGTACAAATGGACTTTAAATGCCATATTCCTTTCTAATTTCATGCATTAATTTGGGCTTTTTTTTTTTTTTTGGCTGGAGTGCAATGGCGCCATCTCGGCTCACCTCAAGCTCTGCCTTCCAAGTTCATGCCATTCTCCTGCCTCAGCCTTCCCAATAGCTGGGACTACAGGCACCTGCTAACATGCCCGGCTAATTTTTTGTAATTATACTAGAGACAGGGTTTCACCTGTTAGCCAGGATGGTCCTGATGTCCTGACCTTGTGATCTGCCTACTCCAGCTTCCCAAAGTGCTGGCATTACAGGCGTGAGCCACTACGCCCAGCCCAATTTGTGCTATTTTCCTTTTTGAAAAATCTTATTATTTTATTACTATTACATAAGGCCCTGAATTTTCTCACATTCAGGGATATATCCTATTTCCAAACGGGCTGCACATGTGTGCTGTAACCTGTATTTTGGTGTATCTGCAATTTTAAACGAATTGCAACTAAAGTGAAGATTGACTTTCCATTTTATTATCTTTTCAAGGTAATCACATGTAGATTACACAAAAGCAGAATGTTTCTTTAAGTTTCAGATTTTAAGTCACTTAGTTTATTATTTTTCACTTTGGGAAGTGAGTTTGGAGTTGTAATGCCATAATCAGATATATGGTTTAACATACAAACACAGGATTTTTAGGATGATACACAACACATAAATGGGATCAACTGATATTCTCCTTATCAACCACTGACCAGCAAAAAGAAGAATACAGTTAACAAAGGTCTGGAAATAAGTAGGAGAAAGGGCAAGGCATTGGTCAATTGTCTGCAAGACCACAAACTCACATAGCCACCCTAATCATTTCTCAAGGTCCACTCCACAGCCAGATATTTGTGTCTCTTTAAATACCAAGTTAACAAGTAATCACCTAACCACGGAAGTATAGAGTAGAGGTTGACTACTGGTCGACAGGAAATATTGTCTTTTTAAGGCTCTGTCTTAAACTGTCAGAGGAGGAAGCAAATTGAGAAGAGGGAAAAGGTCAGATCAATCCTTTTCAAAGAAATTCCTTTTCTGTGGGAAAAGGGGACTGATCTGACCTTTTTCCCTCCCTCCTGGAACCAGAATTTAGGGATTATTGCTATTCCATGAGTAGTAACAGGTTCCTGGATGGGGTAGAAGATATTCTCGTCTGTCATGAGTGGCCCTAACCATATAGTCCTAGATATCCTACATTTTTCCTAACAACAGTGGGAATAATTTTATTTTCTTAATTGTTAAAATCAAAGACCTATAGATGCCTAAAGCTTTAATTTCAGAACAATGTTTTCTTATGAATTTGAAAATTATTTGCTAATTTTCAAATTAGTAGTTGATCATTCTCTATAATCAAAGAACACTAACAATGAGGTAGGAACCAGTTTGAGCCCCAAAGTATTTTTAGTCTTCAAACATTCTTTGTTAGTTGGATGCTCCCAATTTCGATTTTCTATTTTTCCAACAGCAGCTACCTACAGATTTCACATCTGTTTCTCTAGAATGCCCATAAAAAAGTTGCTACTTCCTCTAACTTAAATGAGATTTTAATGAACATTTCAGGGACAAATCACATGCCTCATAAGACTGCTGCTTCTCCCAGGTAAGCTGACAACACAACTTTTAATGAGCATAATCAGAAATGAGATGCCGATCCTACCTTCAGAAAGGCAGATCACCGTGAGAAGACGATTATTATCCAGCCATTTTCCTAAGGAACTGACAAGGAGGCCACGTGCACCAGCAGAGACCTTGAAGAGAGGCTGCTAATTGCCGCCCACTATTCACCCAAGGACGTATGACTAACAGACTCAAATGACAATCAACGAGACAGTTCGACAGGAGGAAGTTTCCAAAGACAGCTTGCCCACCAACTAAGACTGACGGGCGAATAAAGACGTTCACTCTGAGCAGAAGCAAAACAAGCATATTCGGATTACTTAAAGGAATTTTTTTTTAATGTAAAGTTTGGAGGTTAAAAATACTTTGCATCTTAGTTGAATATGGTAGCACCAGCATTTGCCTATGTCTGGAAATCGAAGCCTTGAATTAAAGAAAAATGTTTTTAATTAGGATTCTATAAAATGAACACACAAACTGAATGATACATTAAATAGTTCCAAGTTCATTTTATAAAATATTAAGATACTTTTTGTTTTTGAGATAGTCTCACTCTGTCACCCAGGCTGGAGTGCAGTGGCACAATCTCTGCTCGTTGCAACCTCCGCCTCTGGGGTTCAAGTGATCTTGTGCCTCAGCCTCCTGAGTAGCTGGGATTACAGGCGCACACCACTACACCCAGCTAATTCTTGTATTTTTAGTAGAGATGGGGTTTTGCCATGTCGCCCAGTTGCCCAGGCAGGTCTCAAACTCCTGGCATCAAGTGATCTGCCTGCCTTGGCCTCCCAAAGTGCTGGGATTACAGGCATGAGCCACTGTGCCTGGCCTAATATTAAGATTGTTTTATTGACTCTTGACTACTTCCCTTTTCTACCCCCACCATGCATATGCACTTGCCTAAATTTGTTGTAATTATTCCTGTATGTCTAGCAGTTTCTAGAAGATCCTTTCAAAACTTTAACTCACTGGGTGACCTTCATCAAGGTCACTTGCTTCCTTAACTGTAATGGCAATAATTGGAAGAGACTACCTGGAGGTTGCATCTATATTAATCATTCAGTGATCCCTAGTGAGGAAGGGTTTGGTGTGTGTTGGCTCCTGCTCCTCCTTGTAGGACCTTAAGACCATAGAAGAGGCAGGAGGAGCTGAAAAACAAACCGTGTTGAGAGAGAAAGACATCGGGCTGTTGCTCACCATACTCTGCATTCAAGTAATGGACAGCAAGGTGTCTGACCCTGCAGTGCCCTCTTTCACCACTACCACCAGAAGTGCAACCCCACTGGAATCAGGCTTATCTTACCTTTCTACAAAAGCTGTGATCAAGGATTTTTAATATTGCACTTTAGACTTGGAATCCAGGCCACAAAGAAGTAAAGTAGCTTTAAAGTGCTCCATTAGGATAGATTCAAATGTGATCTTGGCAAGCATGGTTAAGAAGACGAAAAGGTTTTCTCATCTTGATAAAACTTAACCGTAAAATGTGGAAGCAAAAGCCATAATCAATTTCAGACAGGGGGCAAATCATATTCTTTAAGGGGATTTTTAAAAAATAACAAGTTTATCATTTAAATTCACGAGCAATATATGTTCATTGAAAAAATATTAGGAAACACAGAGAATAAAAATTAAAACAAATAGCAAGGTTGCTAAGAGCTGTTTTGGATTATAAAACACTTGGGCTGGAAAAATCAGCATCAATGCCTATTGCTGCATGCTCTTGATCAAGTCACTTCGTATTTCTAAATATCACTTTCCTTACCTGTAAAGAGACTATAAAATCTATATTACAGAATTGTTGTGAGAACTCAATTTAATAACATAGTTAACGTAATTACACAATTACTGAAAAATAGCCAGTGCTCCATAGAAGGTCATTGTTTCTGTTATCATATTTTATTATTAGTCACTGTAATCTCACTGATAACTTTGGCTCAACCATGTTTGGCAAGATCGTTATGAAGTTATTTCAAAGCCCTTAGGGTTCTAGTATCTATAAAGCTTTTGTACCCATGGGTTATTTTCCATTATTCTAACCATTGAAATAACAAGTGAGATTGATTGTTTCCAGTCCCTTGGAAGACAGAATTAAATGCTGCACTATTTGGAAGGAGTAAGCACTACCTCAGGGGACAACTTACTGGTCCTGCCAGCTGGTACGTTGATATCATGGCTGGATACATAATCCATCCGACAGGATATAAGCATGTCTATTATATCATAATCTTGCTTGTTTTAAAACTGCTTTCATATACAACATCTCATTTGATCTAATAAAACCCCTTTTTCCAAACTCTTCCAAAATTTCTATACTATGTGCCAAAAAAGCTTCTAGCCCTGCAGGATGGTCAAGTGTCTTGATGGCCTAATGTTAATTTTATTTTCCCTTCACACTCCCTAGTTTCCTGATGGATTTATCTTCTTTTGGGTTATCCAAACGTTGTAGGCTTTCCCATATTCCTTACTTTGCTGATATTCTTTCCATTTCTTAGAATACATTTTCTCAACCCTCCACCTTGCTGACAAAGCCAGTCCAGGTTCAACTCCAATGCTTCTTCTCTTTTATAATATTTTGCCTGCCTTCCATACTCAATTCACTAACCAGTCTGATCTCTTTTAGGGTCTTTATTATGTCCTACTCCTTTTATAGTATTTTTTTCTTTATCTCAGTTCTTTTATAAACTATAGGGTCCTTGTGGGCAGGAACTCTCTTTGGGAATGTCTATATCTCTCAAAGAGTATTGCTTAGAGAAGGAAAACTAGTTTTTTTTTTTTTTTTTTTTTTTTTAACCAGAGGTTGCCCTGACCCCATGTAGGCCTAGGCTACTGTGTGTTTGTGTTTTTATTTTTTAATAAAAAAGCTTAAAAATTAGAAAAAAAATTAAATTTTTTAATA
>NW_012101454.1:3865528-3867946 GCF_000951045.1 Mandrillus leucophaeus
TTTTTCCGAGACGGAGTATTGCTCTGTTGCCAGCCTGGAGTGCAGTGGCATGATCTCGGCTCACTGCAACCTCTGCCTCCCGGGTTCAAGCTATTCTCCTGCCTCAGCCTCCTAAGTAGCTAGGATTAAAGGTGCATGCCAACATGCGCAGCTAATTTTTTGTATTTTAGTAGAGATGGGTTTTCACCATGTTGTCCAGGATGGTCTCAATCTCCTGACCCTGTGATCCGCCTGCCTCGGCCTCTCAAAGTGCTGGGATTACAGACGTGAGCCACCATGCCCAGCAGAAGGAAAACTCTTAAACATGCTTACCAAATTAATTTTATTTGATACTTGTGGCAAATTTGTTACTTGATCAGGAAGGCATTACTAACCTTTAGCAGATGAAGAAACTAAGGCTTGAAGCGGGTGAAAGAAATGTGTCCTAAACTCTATTATCTGATAAGGCAGACCAAACATGATGCTTAGATTCCTATTCTAGAACTCTTTCTACTCCACACCACCACCCCTATTATAGCTCTGTACTCTAATAGAACAGATGGAGGTACCAAATAAGTGTAAGTATTTATCCCTAAGCTATCTAGTAATTACTTGAGAACAAAGGACTATGACATACAAAGTAGTGCTTGGGAAGGGGCTGGTCTCATCCTAGCCCAGCAAATCACAACTAAGAATTAAAACAGAATTGGACAAAGTCAATGTCACTTCAATATGTCTACATGCCACAGAGTTGTCCTTTATAGCAATTTTAAATACTATTTATTTAGGTCTTTATTTATTTTTGCCGTATCTCCTCAAACAGAAAGCCACTTGAGGGCAAGGGCTACATTTTATACCTATTTACATCCAAAAATTTGAAATAGGTAGACCTCATGTATCTTGTGCATCTCCTTTGTGTAGTTATGTATATTTATAGGGAAGAACAATATTTTACAAGAAAGTAACTTCGATGAAAGCAAATTTAGGGTAGCATATTGGGACAGGGGGTAAAAATCTGATTGGCTATAAGAAGATAGGGACAATGCATTGAAATAATTAGCAAAAAATGCTAAACCTGCCTCACAAGTGGAAGAATGCATTTTAATGTCCTAATGAAAATCTTGTTCTCTCACTTATTTGGTATAAATGAATTCTGTCTAGAAAATAAGGAAAATAAAATAAAATATGATACCCCTGTCCTCTCCCCAGGATTCCTCACCACTTCCTCATTTCATAAATACCTGACCAGTGGAATTGTACAGTGCTCTGTGCTTAGAAGAGCCTAGTGTTTGGTTTAATGCTGAATTCTTAATTTTTGAACAAAGGACTCACATTTTCATTTGGTACTGGGTCATGAAAATGATGTAGCCAGTTTCGCTTACCACTCTTCAAGCCTGTAGATGTCTTGCAATCAAGTTTCTTCCAAACCAACAGGGGTATGGGGAGTGTCTTGCTCTCTCTCTCAGTCCAACTACAGGAAACACTTTTCTGAAGAGATTTTAAGAGGAAAGGACTGTGAAATCATACAGAGGTCAACAGTCTCCCTAGAAGTTGATGTCTGGAAAGTCCAGAAAGAATTATATGAGTACGACTACTGGAAACTGCAAATCCAGACTTCCTGTAGCATTCTAAAAAGCATTCATGAGAGTACAGTAAAAGATTAGCACTTTAGCATTGTAGGAATCTTCTCATGATAGTCTCATTGACCAGAATCTTATTAGAGTGATGTGTCTGGCTTTAGCTCTTTATCTTGAAAACTGAGATATCTTAAAAGAAAGGGACAGAAATTAAAAGAGTAGGAAATGGAATCCATTTAAAATGTTAAAGACCTCGGATTAAATTGTCAAGATAAGTCTAAAGTTCATAGCTTCCATCAAGTGTATAAAGAACTAGCATTTGAGCAATTATTTTTCTAACATTGCAAAGGAGATTCTTCTTGAGTGGGATGGGCCTAATATTGTGGGAACTTTGAGTGCACTGTATGGCAAGAAGAAAGTCTGTCTTAAACACAGGAGAGGCAAAGCCATCAGAAAGAAAGCCCAATATGAGTTCATTAATTGAAAAGGTATGATGGACAGTATGCCATGATTGAGAAATAGATATAGGTCAAGCTGCCCATTTAGAATATACATTTAAAAATATTATTATTGGCCGGGCGCCGTGGCTCATGCCTGAAATCCCAGCACTTTGGGAGACCGAGGTGGGCGGATCACAAGGTCAGGAGATCGAGACCATCCTGGCTAACATGGTGAAACTCCATCTCTACTAAAAATACAAAAAAAAATTAGCTGGGCGTGGTGGCGGGCGCCTGTAGTCCCAGCTACTCGGCAGGCTGAGGCAGGTGAATGGTGTGAACCCGGGAGGCAGAGCTTGCAGCGAGCTGAGATGGCGCCACTGCACTCCAGCCTGGGTGAAACAGCGAGACTCTGCCTCAAAAAA
>NW_012101454.1:3867996-3874224 GCF_000951045.1 Mandrillus leucophaeus
TTGGTTGTTGAGAAGAAAACCAATAGGATCAGTGAGGTTAATCAAGGGAGAAGAGAATGACTAACATGAGAAGAAGGAAGGCAAAGAGAAGCAAAGGGAATTAGTTGCTAACATTCAATTGATTACCTGAAAATATACTGAAATCTCCTGAGATAGGAATGGAATGTTAACAAAACTGAAAATTCTGAAAGGCTTTCTCTTTCCCCTATGTATGCCTCTCTGCTTCACAACCACCCTTCATTTTCCTGTGTACCTTTGTCCAAAGACTCTCTCCACATTCTATCATGAAAGTTAGTGGGTGAGGCTGGTGGTAGCAGCAATTTGTGGTTTCATAGGCAAATCCAAGGTAACAAAGACACATCTTCTTTTGAGATACACCTCCAAGGACAACAGACAGACTTAATTACTTTTTTGGTATCTACTTGGGTAAACTGAAGAGACTTAGATAACCATCTTAGAAATATATTTTTTTTCCCCTAGAAAATTTAAGTATTCTCATTTGGAAGAGGGAGGGAGATGAGACAGGGAGTGAGGAAGGGCAAAAAGGAGGGAAAGATGGAGGTAAGGAAAAAAGGAAAGAGAGAGACAGAGAAGGAATGGGTCAGAGGGGAAAGAGAGGGAGGAGGGGGAGAGAGGAAGAAAAAACCGAAAAAAAGAGAGAGATTCCATAATACATTAAAAAGTTAATTCTACAGGTCAATTTATAACTAGATAAGCATTGTTTTTAAGAGGAAATGAACAGCCATTATCAATTTGCGTCTCTTTGGTTTCCTTCTCTGAACTGTATTAACTCCCCTCCTCCATCACAAAAAAGCAGTAATTTAGCATGCCAATAAGCGTACAGAATCAAAACATTCTTTTGAACATTATGCTTATTGATTATCTGGTGATAAATAAGATACAAAGGGAATGGCCTATGACAGAAATAAGAGATGTGAAATGGATAATGATGAAATGAAAGCCTAAAACTGAAAGAATGCTTAAAATGGAAAAGGTAAGATGCAGAGTGAATCAAAAAATAAAAGACAGGAAATAGCATAATAATGTAATTATGAAAGGAAATAAACAGGATTAATTGAGATGAGGTACTAGAGAATAAATAAGAGAATTATTCTTATTCTTGTATTATATGCTTAGCGAAGATAGCTTTCTTTGCTGGATGTATAAATATAAAACAGAAGTTTTAAAAGCAAAGGAAACCTCATGAATCTTGAAATCAGATCAATAATTTACTAAATTTGATTTGATACAACAACTGAATAAGTCATGCCAATTCTTGGCTCTGTGTTCCAAGCTTAGTAGGAGTAAAAAACTGCTGGTAATGTAGTTCTCAACTCTCAAAAGGCAGTTTCCATCTATTTGACATCATTTGAATCCAAGCTAAAAGTAGAAATGGCACAAATAGTTGAAAGTCAAAGTACATAGCTTTGTTCTCTGCTGCTGTAATATAGTTTGGAAATGTATCCATGAAGGCACTAAAGCCGAATAATAAGCTCATATTGAAAACACAGATTTTTAAAAATACAACCGTCAACTGTTTATCTATATGAAGTGGTTTTCACAGGCTTTTCCCCTGAAAAATGTCACTGTACTTGTTAAACAAGTATTTAAAGAGATTTACTATGAATTATTCCATGAAATGTCCTGTTTCAGACAGGTTCCTTTCTTTGGTGGGGGTTGGGGGGGTGCGGTATACAAACCTACCTTGACTGATTATATTAACCACAAACTATAACAACAAAACAAAACTTTTGATGTTTGCAGATTTGGGATGGTCGCTGAGCTCACAAGTATTTCTCTAGTAGCCATGTGCAGGCAACCCCTCCCTTCTTTCTGAGAATTGTATTCCCTTCCTGACAGATTTAGACACGTGTCCCAGATGGGAACTGTCCTTTCCTCATGATTGCATTTCCCCAGCGATGAGGTAGGAACCTGACTCTACCTAATTCGATGAAGTTAATCCTAGGACTCTCCAATAATCACATCTCCACACACCATCCCTGATATTCACTGACCTTCAGTGACTGTTTTAGATAAGAGTCTAAGAGACAAGTTAGCCAATTAAATGTCCTTCCCAGGTTTTTAACCCTTTGTTAGAAGAAGATAATCTCTCTTCTCCAGTCTAAATACCATGATGTTGTGAACCTGGAGATGCTAGAAGCTGCGTTTATACTATGCGGAAATGTTATTCAGAGATAATGAAGCAAATGTGAAAGATAAAGAATGCTCAAAAAGTTACATGTGGGATTACCATATGATCCAGCAATTCTACTCTTAGGCATATACCCAAAACAATGGAAAGCAGGGACTCAGACAGATACTTGTACACCAAGGTTCATAGCAGTACTATTCACAATAACCAAAAGGTAGAAACAATCCAAATGTCCTTCAACAGATGAATGTATAAAGAAAATGTGGGTCAACCAGGTTCCCTCCCCACAGCAACATGGCCGCTTCTCTTCCTCAGCATGGTGACTGGCTTCCCCTCAGGACCTGTTGCCACAGGCGGACCTCCTGCGCACTGGCAACCTGAGACCATCATGCAGTTTATGCTGCTTTTTATTAAAAGTTGTCAGGGAAAGCCTCTACTGCAAAAATGGTATATCCAGCTATTGGACAAAGAGAAGGAAGATATTACAAGAGAACTTGTTCACTTTAGCACAGAAACCTAAAATGTGAAGATATCTGAAGATTGTTTACAAAAGATATGCCAGTTTGTATATTTGCTGTGCTACTGCGAATCAGGGCAATGAACTAAGTACCCTGGAAACGATTCATCATGACATGGAATTATTTGACAAGTATTTTGGCAGTGTATGTGAACTTAATATCATCTTTAATTTTGAAGAGGTTCATTTTATTTTGGATGAGTTCTTTTGGGAGGGGAAGTTAGGAAACCTCCAAGAAAAATGTCCTTAAGGCAATTCCACAGGCTTATCTACCACAGGAGGAAGCTTAAACCCCACACAGAGTTCTCAAAGAAACTGGACTGACATAACACTCCTCCTTGTTGATGACTTCCTGTGGCATTTCACACACTGTAGATGACCCCTGTCTTCATGTCCATGTTAGCTAATGGTGTAAGATGATGTCTTGTCAGCGTTACTGTTTTTCTAAGCTACTTCATTCAAGCCTATATGATTTTCTTTTTTTTCTTTCTTTTTTTTTTTTTTTTTGGAGACAAGAGTCTCACTCTGCTGCCTAGGCTGGAGTGCAGTGGAGTGATCTCGGCTTACTGCAAACTCGCCTCCCGGGTTCACGCCATTCTCCTGCCTCGGCCTCCCGAGTCGCTGGGACTACAGGTGCCTGCCACCACGCCCAGCTAATTTTTTGTATTTTTAGTAGAGATGGGGTTTCACCATGTTAGCCGGGATGGTCTTGATCTCCTGACCTCGTGATCTGCCCACCTCAGCCTCCCAAAGTGCTGGGATTACAGGCTTAAGCCATTGCGCCCAGCCATATACAATTTTTTAAGAAGGAACTTTGGTTAATCAAGTGATAAGTTAAAGGACTTAAATGTGAATGGGGCAGAAAAAGAAGACTTTTCTGGATATTTTAAAGTTTATAGGTCAGTTTCTCTTAATCTGATTATATACACATATGAAAATGACATATCTGTTTATATGTAAAATGAAACAATTGGGCAATATACATTTATTAATTACTATATTTGACAAAGAAATTCTTAAATTATAATGTGAAACTTCATTTTATAAAACCAAAGACTAGTGAACATTTCAGTATACATAAGAGTAAAGGGAATTGACATGTCACATATTGAATGAATGGAAACTTAGTCTTGTTGAAACTTTAGAAAGCAGATTTATGCCAAAGACTCCTATTGGAAACTACATACCTTAAAAAAGGGGTGGGGGGAGAATACAGATTATTTTAAATGACTAAATTGGAATAATACTGTTTACACTAAAAATTATTTCTTAAGCATTCTGAACCTGGAATGAGAAACAGGATTGTTTCATAATAGCAAGCATGTAATTCTTAAGGTAAAGGCACATTTGACTCCTGAGATGAATTTTTGTGGACACAATCACTTAGTTGGATGGTTTTTGATGCCCCAAAATAAAGTGGAAATATTAATTTGCCAGGGATTCTTCATAACAGTATCTTACAGTAAACATGTTGCTCTCTTCACAAAGTGTTGTGTATAAAGACATTGCATGAAGTATGAATGTTCCTTCTGCAGTGCTTGTGAAAACCAAATTTATTTTGCTTCCCTATGCCTTCCCTCCATGGAGAAGTGCTACAAACTTTACAGTGTCTTCTTTTCTTTCCATGGCATTGCCTAATTAACAGAAGTCTTACAAAAATTTAAAAAGAGTCCGGGCACGGTGACTCACACCTGTAATCCCAGCACTTTTGGAGGCCAAGGCAGTCAGATCACCTGAGGTCAGGAACTCAAGACCGGCCTGGCCAACATGGTGAAACCTCATCTCTACTAAAACTACAAAAAGTAGCCAGGTGTGGTGGCAGATGCCTGTAATCCTGGCACTCGGGAGGCTGACTCAGGAGAATTGCTTGAACCCAGGAGGCAGAGGTTGCAGTGAGCCAAGATTGTGCCACTGCACTCCAGCCTGGGGCACAAGAGCCAGACTTCATCTCAAAGAAAAAAAAAATTAAAATTAACTTTTCTTTCTTTTTTTTTTTTGGAGATGGAGTTTTGTTCTTGTTGCCCAGGCTGGAGTGCAGTGGCACGATCTCGGCTCACTGCAACCTCCTTGTCTCAGTTTCAAGCAATTATCCTGCCTCAATCCCAAGTAGCTAGGATTACTGGGATTACAGGAGCCCACCACTACACCTGGCCATTTTTTTTTTGTATGTTTAGTAAAGATGGGGTTTCACCATGTTGGCCAGGCTGGTCTCAAACTCCTGACCTCACCTTTCATATAAAAAAGTGAGAGTTGAATGAGGTAAAGGGGCATTAGTTGGTCTTAAATTTTTTAAAGCTCTATAATTGTCCAGCATCACTTTTCTAAGTACTTGTAAGTATGTAAACATGTCTTCATGGTTTATACTTTCACTTGTATATTCTGGGATGGATTAAGCCTTGTGACTATGACCAATATTCAGGCCATGTGAGCACTGTCTCATTGCATTGCCAATTAGTTGTAATAAACATTGAATGTACATACACACACACACAAAATGTGGAACATACCTACAATGGAACAGCAGTCATCCATAAAAAGTAAAACTTTGATACATACTGTTGCAGGAATCAGGAGGGCCAGAGAGACCACTGGATGAAATAGGAGGATTTGTTGAGTGCACTCAGAGCCAGTGGATTAACATCCGAAGACTGGGCCCAGAGCAAAGACAGCACTTGACTTTTATACACACTTCTAAAAGGAGGTGGGCTAGCTTGAAACAAGCTTATGGTGGCACAAAAGCAAGGATACAGAAGCAGAACAAAAGCAGTTAATCATACTATGACAGGTTCATAACTCAGGCTTACATATAACTCTTGCTATATGGCCCAGATGGCTGTTATCCAGGCTTGCTCTTGTGCCTTGCATGGGTTTATCTCATAACCTTCACTATGGTACCTAGGTGGCTGCAATCCAGGCCTGCTTAGGCGTCTCATGATCTTCACTGTGCTGCTTAGATGAAAAACAGAATCATAAGAGAAAGGAAAATTTGTTTCTCTTCTCCCTATGTTGAAGGAGTGCTGAGAGAGTCTCCAGAGCACTTTCCTTTGAGCCCTAGCTTCTTAGATAGTGTCATCAAAATTTTTCCTTGATCTGGGCTGTGCCTGTTACTGCCTTTTGGAGTGAGTCAGCCTAACAAAGGAGAACTTATTTTTCTCATTTTAATTTTATTTTCTTCTTTCTCTAATTTCTGCCTCAATACTACAACATAAATGAAGCTTGAAAACACTATGCTAGGTAGAATAAGCCAGACACAAAAGAACAAGTATTTTATGATTTCATTTATATGATGTACCTCGAATACACAATTTATAGAGACAGAAAGTAGAATAGTGGTTACCAGGGGCTGGAAGCAGGGAGGAATACAGAATTATTGTTAACGAGTACAGGGTTTCTGTTTAGGATGATAAAAAAGGTCTGTAAATGCTTAGTTGTGAAGGTTGCATAATATTGTGAACATAATACCACTGAATTGTATACTTAAAAATGGTTAAAATGGTACATTTTCTTATGTAAATTTTAACACACTCTCACCACACACACACACACACACACACACACA
>NW_012101454.1:3874859-3892895 GCF_000951045.1 Mandrillus leucophaeus
GTGTGTGCGTGTGTGTGTCTGCGTGTGTTTCAGACTGAGGGTTTTCTCTTTTCAGAACTCATTTCTGTACTTGCAGATTAATTTGAAGGCAGAGATAATGCCACTTTCACTAATATATTGCCCTAAGCCCTAGTACAATGCTCTCATGATCCACACAAAGTGAGTCCTCAGTACAGTATTAGGACTAATTGGTTATAAATTCCTAACCCCACATACTTACATGAGTTTCTAGATAAATTTCTTTTAATAATGAGGTTCTATATCTCCCAGCATTTGCCTTGATTTTGGTAAAAATACTTACTTAAAATAGTGTTCCATATTTTTGGCCTCAAATCTTCCAAGGCCCATCTTTGGTCTTTTTACTATTCTCAGAATTATTAATATGAGATTCAATCTAATTTAAACCCACTAAATCACTGAATAAAAGACCAACATTTTCTTCATCCATCACTCCCATCTATTGTGCCACATCCTTCAAAGGGTTCTAAATATTAGCAGAAGCTGGAATCACTCATAATTTTAGTTGTATTGTTATGTCCTTAAAATTAGCACTTTCATCTCTCATGTAAGAGTGTACAATTTAAGGTACTTAATATAGGTGAGGACTTGACAGGAAAAAAACGTTACTCAAAAACATGTTACTTTTCCTGCCCTGAGATGAAGATCATCAGTTTTCAAACCTGCCAACCTTTCAAGTTGTTCAACATTTAAAAGCTAAGTAAAGGCTTTAAAATTATATCTAATAGATGCCCTGGAATTCTATTTTTTAACAATCTTGTAGTGTTTATTTGGTTGATGCACATGTTTGCATAGCTTCTTCAGTTTCACAAATTAACCAAGATGGTTTATTAGGGACTCTGCTGCAAGTGGTACTGCTTTGGAAACAGATTAGATTTCAGTGTTTATAGAGTGCTCACTCTGAACACATCTGTCAAGTCTCTTGAGGGCAGCTGTTTTTGTTGTACCAATCCCTAATATGATTACATAGAAAAGAAAAAGACTTGGACACCAAACCAGAATTACATCAAAGTTCTCACTCACAGTAGGAAAACCATCACAAAACACTAGTTTTCTAGGAAAAAAAAATAATCAATACATTGCACTGTTGTCCAAGCAAGATGGTATTGGTATATTGCCTAAGTCCATGTAAATTTTTAAAATTCTTTCAAAATTTTAAGTATGAACAATATTAAGCATATGCAAAACTAAAGGGAATAGAATAATGAATTCCTTTATATTCCTTAGCTAACAATTATCGACATTTTTTTCTGGTATTCTCTATTGAAGGCTTTTGAAGGGGATTATCTTAAGATTGAAATATTGCTACTACCTTTAACCCAAATGAGTGTATTTGTTCTTTCGATTAAAACTAAATTTTTAGTTTCTGTCAAAATTGATTAGGCTCTAACGTACAGCTATGAAACACCTAATACACAAAACATACCAAAATACCCATCATTCTTCTGATAAAGATCTATATAATTTCTCTAACTCAATATACATCATCAGTAATCTTTTCTTTTTCTTTTTCTTTTTTTTTTTTTTTTTGGAGATGGAGTGTTTCTCTGTCACCCAGGCTGCAGTGCAGTGGTGCGATCTCGGCTCACTGCAAGTTTCACCTCCCAGGTTCACGCCATTCTCCTGCCTCAGCCTCCCGAGTAGCTGGGACTGCAGGCGCCCGCTACCACGCCCGGCTAATTTTTTGTATTTTTAGTAGAGATGGGGTTTCACCGTGTTAGCCAGGATGGTCTCGATCTCCTCACCTTGTGATCTGCCCACCTCGGCCTCCCAGAGTGCTGGGATTACAGGCGTGAGCCACTGCGCCCGGCCAATAATGTTTTCTTAAATAATATATTTTTCTAATTCTAAACCATGCTTCTAAAATTAGGCTTGGTTCACTTGGATCGGGCGACTTTTAAAAAAATATTATTTCATATTTTGATTTGAAGTAATTGGCTCCCTTCCACCTAAGAAACTAGTAAACTGTGATAGCTCTTTTCAGTTTTATCACAACATAGATGAAGTGGGCTCAGCCAAAACATAAAACTGAAAAACTGGACCTTGTCTATCAGGTCAGTGGGTCCACGTCGATTGATTTAAAAGTGGCTGTTTCAATTTACAGATTTAATGCTATTCGTATGAAAAAACCAATGACATTTTTCACAGAATTAGAAAACACTATTCTAAAATTCATATGGAACCCAAAAAGGCATAGCCAAGGCAATCTGAAGCAAAATGAACAAAGCTGGCAGGCATCATGCTGTCAAACTTCACACTATACTACAGTGCTACAGTAACTAAAATATCATGGTACTGGTACAAAAACAGACACATGGACCAATGGAACAGAACAGAGAGCCCAGAAATAATGCCAGACACCTACAACCATCTGATCTTCGACAAATCTGACAAAAACAAGTAATGGGGAAAGGACTCCCTATTCAATAAATGGTGCTGGGATAACTGGCCAGTCATACACAGAAGACTGAAACAGGACCTCTTCCTTACACCATATACAAAAATCAACTCAAGATGGATTCAAGACATAAATGTAAAACACAAAACTATAGGTCGGGTGCGATGGCTCATGCCTATAATTCCAGCACTTTGGGAGGCCAAGGCAGGTGGATCACAAGGTCCGGAGATCAAGACCATCCTGGCTAACACAGTGAAACCCCGTCTCTACTAAAACACAGAAAATTAGCTGGGTGTGGTGGCAAGGGCCTGTAATTCTAGCTACTCGGGAGGCTGAGGCAGGAGAATTGCTTGAACCCGGGAGGCAGAGTTTGCAGTCAGCCAAGATTGCACCACTGCACTCCAGCCTGGGTGACAGAGCAAGATTGTCTCAAAAACAACAACAACAAAAAGCAAAACAACAACAACAAAACCACAAAATTATAAAAACTCCTGAAGAAAACCTAGGAACTAGCATTCTGGATATAGGCCTCAGCAAAGATTTTATGATGAAGACTCCAAAAGCAATTGCAACAAAACCAAAAATTGACAAGTGGGACCTAATTAAACTAAAGACCTTCTGCACAGCAAAAGAAACTATCAACAGAGGGAACAGACAACCTACAGAATGGGAGAAAATATTTGTAAACTATGAATTCAACAAAGGTCTAACATCCAGAAACTATAACAAAATCAAACAAATTAACAAACAAAAAACAAACAACCCCATTTAAAAATGGGCAAAGGACATGAAAAGACATTTCTCAAACAAAGACATACATTTGGTCAACAAGCATATAAGAAAAAGCTCGACATCATTAATCATGAGAGAAATGCAAATCACAGTAACAATGAGATGCCATCTCACATCAATCAGAATAGCTATTATTAAAATGTCAAAAAATTACAGATGCTGGCAAGGTTGTAGAGGAAGGGAATGCTTATAGATTGCTGTGGGAATATAAATTAGTTCAACCACTGTGGAAAGCAGTTTGAAGACTTCTCCAAGAAGTTAAAACATAACTACCATTCAACCCAGCATCCCATTACTGGGTATATATCCAAGGGAATAGAAATTGCTCTTCCATAAAAACACATGCCTGGGTATGTTCATTGCAGCACTATTCACAATATTGAACACATGGGATCAACCTAGATGCCCCATCAACAGTGGGCTGGATAATGAAACCGTGTCACATATATACCATGGAATACTATGCAGCCATAAAAAAGAATGAGATCACGTTCTTTGCAGCAACATAAATACAGCTGGAGGTCATTATCCTAAGCAAATTAACACAGGAACAGAAAACCAAATACCACATGTATAAATGGGAACTAAACCTTGGGTACACATGGACACAAAAAAAGGAACAATAAATACCAGGGCCTGCTTGAGGGTGTAGGGTGGGAGGATGGAGAGAATCAGAAAAGCACTGGATACTATGCTCATTACCTGGGTGATGAAATAATCTGTACATCAAATTATTACATCAGAATAAGGCTTTCAACATTCATCTACGTAGTAGCATGTTTCAGTACTTTTCTTTCATTGTCAAATAACATATTGTGTATAAGTATACCACATTTTTTATTTAGCTACTAACCAACTGATGGACATTTAGTTGTTTCCTTTTTTGCTTACTATAAATAATGCTGTAATGAATATTCATGCATTGGTTTTTATGCTTCTAATTTTGGGGGGATAGATACCCAAGTATGGAATTGCTAGGTCATATGATAACTCTATGTTTAAGATTCTGAACCAGCCTGGGCAACACAGCGAGACTCCATCTCTGCAAAAAACTGAAAAATCAGCCAGGCATGCTGGCATGTGCCTCTGGTCCCAGCTACCCAGGAGACTGAAGAAGGAGGATTGGTTGAGCCCAGGAGTTCCAGGTTGCAGTGAGCTATGATTGCACCACTGCACTCCAGCCTGGGTGACAGGGTGAGACCTTGTATCAAAAAAAAAAAAAAAGGAGGAGGAGGAGGAAAAAAAAAAGATTTTGAGGAACTGACAAATTGTTTTCGTAGACAGCTACACTATTTCCATCCCCAACAGCAGTAAATAGAGATTCTAATTTCTACACATCATTAAAAAGTGACTGCTTAACAACACAAATGTCCATGGACAGATGAATAGATAAAATGTGGATTATACATACAATGGGATATTATTTGGCCTTAAAGAGACAGAAGCTCTGATACATGCTACAATGTGGAAGAACCAGGAAAACATGATATTAAGTGAAACAAGTCAGACACTAGGGAAAAAATAGTTTATAAGTCCACTTATATAAGGAATCTAGAGAAGGGAAACTTATAGAAATAGAAAGTAGAGTACAGGTTACCAGGGGCTGAGGGGAGTGGGGACAGGGGAGTTATTGTTTAATAGAAATAGAGTTTTTGTTTGGGATGATAAAGTTTTGGAGATGGATGGTGGTGAGGTTGTACAACAACATAAATATATTTAATGTCACTGAACTATACTTAAAAAATGGTAAAAAGGTAAATTTTATGTTGGGTATATTATACAATAAAAAAGTTGATGCTTTAATAACAAACCAAATTTTGACTTTAAAATGTGCAAACTTTAGACTTGGCGTTTCTATTCTTAAGAATTTAGCTTAAGGAAATAATCAAGGATGCTAAAGAAAACAAGGGTATTCCCTCAAGTGACAGAATGGTGACATTGAATGTCCAATGACTGAGGATTCATTACGTACATTATAGTTTATATATTTGATCAACTATTATACAGCCATTAAAATTGTAATTTCAAGTAATATAGTAAGACATTCAGCATAGTTAAGGGAAAATGTAGGGGAGAAAAAGAACACATGTAATGAGTTGCCCCTAAATTTATCCCTTATATTTCTTATAAGAGATTTTAAAAAAATTATTTCAAGTACATATGTGTACACATGCTATTAAATGCAGGTTCAGTTGCTCACTGCTTGCACAGCCCAATTAACAAGAACAAGGTCTAAAGTGACTTTTTATTCCAAAGCTAGCTTAGGGAAAGAAGTACAGGTTTCCTACATTAAGGAGACCACTTTGCTTTTGGAGCAGAAAGTGGGGTGCTTTTAAAGCAGGAGTAGAAGTGAGCAGGTCGGGGTTCTGTACAGTTGCTTCAGTGCCCTATCTACTGGGCAGTTTAGGTGGCATCTTCTTGGACAGAAATAGGTTGTAAAGGTGGCCAAAACCTCTAGTGGGCATACCTTGGGTTGGAAATCAACTGTTACCTGTCAGGGCAACCTCCTGGTGGGTTAAAGTTCCACTCTGGAGGTTTTTTTTTTTTTTTTTTGAGCTGGAGTCTTGCTCTGTCGCCCAGGCTGGAGTGCAGTGGTGCGATCTCCGCTCGCTGCAAGCTCCGCCTCTCGGGGTTCACGCCGTTCTCCTGCCTCAGCCTCCCTAGTAACTGGGACTACAGGCGCCCGCCACCATGCCCAGCTAATTTTTTGCATTTTTTAGTACAGACGGGGTTTCACTGTGTTAGCCAGGATGGTCTCGATCTGCTGACCTCGTGATCCGCCTGCCTTGGACTCCCAAAGTACTGGGATTACAGACGTGAGCCACCGCGCCTGGTCCCACTCTGGAGTTTCTAAGCAGATTAACTTGCTCTGTAAAAATTGTCCAGTGAAGAAGAAGTAAAAAGCCATAATTACATTTCGAAAGAGCTAAATAGGAAGTGGGGGAAAGGAGGACGGAGAAGAGAGAGTGGAAAATAAACTGTTTCTTAGAAAATTGGCGGGGGCGGGTTCGGTGGCTCACACCTGTAATCCCAGCACTTTGGGAGGCCAAGGCGGGCGGATCACGAGGTCAGGCGATGGAGACCATCCTGACTAACACCGTGAAATCCCCTTCTCCACTAAAAATACAAAAAAATTAGCTGGGTGCGGTGGCGGGCGCCTGTAGTCCCAGCTATTGGGGAGGCTGAGGCAGGAGAATGGCGTGAACCAGGAGGCGGAGCTTGCAGTGAGTCGATATAGCACCAGTGCTCTCCAGCCTGGGTGACAGAGTGAGACTCCGTCTCAAAACAAACAAACAAACAAACAAAGAAAATTGGGACAATACATCAAGGCATGATCCATGATCACCTTTGGAATGAGACTGATGGCTATATTCACTTGTCTGCGTTTTTTTTTTTTGTTTGTTTGTTTTGTTTTGTTTTTAAATTTTCCACTAAATTTTCTACTATAATTATGTATACTTCAGGAAAGAAGTAAAAATAAGTTTTTAAGCAACTTCTTCTCCATTGTACCTAGTCTCCCATTTTCAAGCCCAAGTGAGCTAATGATCACTGGTCACACCCAGATGATGGACTAACAGATGCCTCCCTTGGAGAAGACCAAGACTCCAGCTCTAGGCTTTATTTAGTGAGCCTCTTCTCTCAGCTCCCTCAGGTCCCCACTCCAACTTTTTTCTGTTGTATTCCTTCATGTTGTGTCTTTGCTTCCTTTACCAAACCGTGAGTTCCTCTTGGGGCAAGGATTAAATCTTAGGAATCTTCCCATTCTTTCTAGGTGCCCAGTGCTGGACTTGGTCCATAGGCAATTAACAAGTGGGTGTCATATCAATGAAATATAGCACATTTGCCTTCCCTCAATAGGTTTGGGCTATAGACGGCAAGATTTTGTGTGTATGTTTTCTCCTAAAACACTTCTTGCCTCCTGGTCTCTATACTAGCTGCACTGGAAAGAAGGTAAAAAGAATGAGTATCTGAATGTCAAATTAACAAAGCTTTAGTTTTATAAACAAATAAGCGGTGAGCTGGGGAAGAGAAGGATGTGAATATAGATTGTGTATTCGGGACACTGTAGTGCACTTGTCATTGTTTGATGCCTGCTCAAATATTCTTGCTCTTATAATTTAGATTATCAGTGCTTCTCGTTAGGTGAGTTTAATTGATACATGGATGTGTAAAGGATACAAAGTTCTTCTGCAATGTTGTATGTTAAAAAAAATTCAAGCAACAATACATCATTAAATAAACTGGATAACATTTACTGACCCAAATGCACCAGGCACTGTCCTAAGCATTTTAGAGGTATGATCACGTTTCATACAACAATAACCCTAAAAGGCAGGTACTATTGTCTTTGTTTTATAGGTGATGAAACAGACACACAAGAGCTGAGGTTCTCAGATCATGAATAGCTAGAAAATAAGAGAGCCAGAACTTAAACCCACACAATCTGTCTTTAGAGGCCATTATGGGAATATTCAAGTGGTAGACATTACAAAGTCAGTAAAGATCCATACCAGCCTGAGAACTGAGATATGGCAGAATGCCTTTAATATCTTTGCTTTATACACTTCCATAATTTTTAACAATGAGAATATAATACTTTTAAAATAAAACTCTTATTAAGTATAAATAGAAGAATTTTGAGGTTTGCATTATGCAAATTACTAAGTAGTTTAACTGTTAACTGAACCTACAATTAAGATTTGCTACCGTAAATTTATCAATCAATCATGATCTATCCTTTGCACACAGTATGAATGCACTACAGAGTTTAATTTGGAAAACCATGAGTAATTTCAGAGATGATTGCAGGTTGCTACATGTTATAAGCTGTCATCTGCCATTGTTAAAGGGGTAGATTTTTGATTCAACATTTTGAGAGTTCTAGAGCAAAAAGTACTTTTAAAGTGCTCATTAAAATATTGAAGTTGGATATTACTGGACTGAGAGTATAATTCTATATTCCTTTATAAGAATACTTTAAGGCATTCCTAAAGCCCCCTTAAAGCTCTTATATCCAGTTCTCTGGTATATATCATTTTCTTGGATTTTTAGCTCAGCAGATTCTGTCTGGTAGAAAGTGTTGAATAGTGACACAAACACCAAACTGATACTAAAGAGACCTGGTTTTGACTCTGAATCCAGATCTATTTTTCAAGTCAATTCATTTTTCTGTACTTAAGATTCTACGTCTATAAAATGTCAGGTGGTGGTGTGGTTATTGGGTTACTGGATATTTTTCCCAAGATATCTTCTGGCTCAAAATTATACAATTCTATAAGCATGGTGAGATATTATAGAATGCTACAGAGAAAAGTTGGGTAAAAAGCACGAGACAAAAAGATTATGCAATTACCTTTTTATCAATCAGGATTTACAGTTGCTAACAATGGAATTCACACTGACTAGCTTAAGCCAATTGGGATTTATGAAAGGATATTACGTACCTCAAAGACTCTCCAAGAGATCCTGAAAAGTAGGTGTGGATGCTACTTGGCAAGGAGCAACATAGCCAGAAAGAACATCCAATTCTATATGCTGCAGGTGGTTACAGCAAAAACACCATTCCTCTTGCTGTCTATCACTACGTACTGATCATGCTTGGCACAGGACCTTATACCCCATCACTTCAAACTTTCACACTTGACAAGTGATACATCTCTCTGTGCTCAGTCACCTCCTCATGGGCTGCTCTTCTGCATCCAGACCTCATGCAGGTGTATTTCATTACTAGAATATAAGTTTCATACTCACACCTCTCACTACAAGAGATCCTGGGGGAAAGTTTTTGTCTTTAATTTTCCTTTGGGAAGGCAGACTCATAATGTGGGAATGCATCAAAATGCAGAGAAGATATTCAAAAGATATTCGGCAGGACAAGTATCCAGAAATGTTATTCCTGGATAACAAAACTTACATATCCTATAGCAAAATATGGTTTTTGTATTTGTTTTTAAAGCTTATTTTCTTTAAAACCTTACTATCGCACATTGATCAGAGCTCAGCTGTAGAAAACAGAAACCATTCTGGCTAATTTAAGCAGACTGAGATTTAATTTGGAGATTTAGTGCTTACATAGTCATTGGACAGGTTGGAGGGGCCAGCTCTCTGCTGAGCTTCCAGGAATAACACCACCACCCCAGAAGTGGTTCTCCGATGGACTGCTGCCTCTGTCACTACTAAAGGAAGCTGAGGAATCTGCTAGAACTGCTGGCAACAAGTGCTTCTGTGATCTGTGCTAACAAACTGTCCTAATTTACTGCCCCCTTGACAGACAATAAACTAGGGTCTGGATGCTGAAATTGTTATGACAGCTGCTGGGGAACAATCATATGCCTTCATGATGGTGATTGGCAGCAGCAGGAGAAGCGGCAGCAGCAGTTCAACTTCTGTGTTCTGCCATCCAACTCTTATTCAGATGCATCTGCTGGGTAGAAATGAAATCACCTGAAGAACCAGAACTGGCAAAGAGTCTGGGAAGGTTTCCTTGAACATTTTCGTTTGAGGTATTTGATAAAACAAATGACAAAGAGGTAGCAGGGGAGCAGAGTGGGCCAATCTGCAATATCTGCCACATTGTGTTGAGCTCTTAGACGGTTGTTGACATTCATTCTTATCCATGAGCTAATAATATCCTTCGAAAGAATCTCACAGGAGGTTAGTATACTGCATTGACAGTCAGGATTTCAAAACATGAAGGAAGTTGCTTATGCTTACACAGCTAGGAAATGGAAGAACTAGCATTTGAATCCAACTATAGCAGTCTTTCAGCTCCTCACTCTCTAGGTTGGGGCACAACCTGGATAACTCAACACACATACACGCACGCACACACACACACCCCCGTTTATTTGCATGTGTCATATTTTTCTTTTCCTTACCTTAGTCTTGGGCCCCAGCTTAGATCATGAGACAGGAAACACAACTTTTATTGTGTGTTCATTAGTCGTTTTATTTGCAGATGCTAAAGTTGGCAATGTTCCTGCTGTAATGGAACATAATGGAACCATAATTGCACAGCAAAATCACAATGAATCTACTCCCATTTCTGGTCAGAAATATGACTGACAGCGTTGCTTCTGAAACAGTAAGAGCTTCAGACTGGGGCAACCCAAGATTAAAGCCCATTTTTCCCGGGAGTAAAGCTTAATAGTAGATATAATTCAAATACTGTTTCTTATTAAAAATCTAATTATATTTCCTTTTGTTTTTTTTGAGACAGAGTCTCACTCTGCTGCTAGACTGGGGTGCAGTGCTATGATTTTGGCTCACTGCAACCTCCACCTCCCAGTTTCAAGCGATCCTCCTGCCTCAGCCTCACGAGTAGCTGGGACTACAGGTGTGTGCCACTACACTTAGATGATTTTTGTATTTTTAGTAGAGACGGGGTTTCATCATGTTGGCCAGGGTGGTCTCGATCTCTTGACCTTGTGATCCACCCGCCTTGGCCTCCCAAAGTGCTGAGATTACAGGTGTGAGCCACTGTGCCTAGCCAAAAACTCTACACAGTAAAAGAAATAATCAACAGAGTGAACAGACAACCTGCAGAATGCGGAAAATATTTGTAAACTATGCATCCAACACAGGACTGATATGCAGAATTTGCAAGGAACTCAAACAACTCAACAACAAAAATAATAATCTCATTAAAAAGTAAGCAAAAGGCATGGATAGTTTTCAAAAGAAGACATAGAAATGTTCAACAGGCATATGAAAAAGTGCCCAATGTTACTAATCATCAGAGAAATGCAACTTAAAACCACAATGAGATATCATCTTGCTCTAGTTAGAATGGCTATTATCAAAAAGGCAAAAAATAACAAATGCTAGCAAGAATGTGGAGAAAAGGGAATGCTTATCCACTGTTGGTGGGAATGTAAATTTGTACAACCCCTATGGAAAACTATGGAGATTTCTCAAGAAACTAAAAATAGAACGTCTATTTGATCCAGCAATCCCACTACTGGGTACACATCCAGCAAGAAAATAAATCATTGTATCAAAAAGAAACCTGCACTGATATGCTTGTAGCAGCACTATTCACAATAGCAAAGATCTGGAATCAACCTAAGCATCCATCAATGGATTATTGGATAAAGAATATATATATATATCTCACATTTATATAGATATAAAAAATACACGTATATACATCATATATACATCATATACATATATACATCATATATACATAAATACATCATTTATGTATATATAATATATCATATATATATACATCATCTATATATATATGCACACATACACACAAACGAAATATGATTCAGCCATAGGCTGGGTGCGGTGGCTCACGCCTGTAATCCCAGCACTTTGGGAGGCCAAGGTAGGTGGATCATGAGGTCAGGAGATCAAGACCATCCTGGCTAAGATGGTGAAACCCCGTCTCTACTAAAAAAAAAATAGAAAAAATTAGCCGGACGTGGTGGTGGGCACCTATAGTCCCAGTTATTCACAAGGCTGAGGCAGAGAATGGCGTGAACCCAGGAGGCAGAGCTTGCAGTGAGCTGAGATGCCCTACTGCACTCCAGCCTGGGCGACAGAGTGAGACTCCATCTCAAAAAAGAAAAAAATGATTCAGCCATTAAAAATAAAAATAAGTGAGAGCCAAATAATATATACAGATGAACTGTGTGGGATAATAGTCATTGGAGACTCAGAAAGTTTGGAGGGTGGGTGGGGAGTGAGGGATGAGAAATTACTTAATGGGTATAATATACACTATTTGGGTGATGATTACACTGAAAACCCAGACTTCACCTCAATACAATATATCCATGCAACAAAACTGTACTTGTTTGCCTCAAATTTGTACAAAATAAATAAATGAAACAAAAAAGAATAGAGAAAGAAAGACCTTTAATAACCAAAACATAATCACTAAGCTCCTTATATGGGAACTATCTCCTTAAAAATACGTATTTATCTTTAACTTTTTACATACAAGGCAGAAAAATATAATCTCTTTCCAGGTAAATAGGGACATCAAATTCTATTTCTTCCCTTTGTTCAGTATTTGCTTATTATAGAGCACGATATTTAGTGGAAATTCAAACTCTGGCTGGGGAAGAAACACTGGGGCATGATTTCTTTAGTTACAGGATATCAGGTCTTCCTTGAAATACACTATGGAAGTGATTCTTCAACTTCAGTGTTCATGAGAATCACCTAGAGGGTGAAAACACAAATTGCTGGGCTCCAGCCTCAGGAGTTCTGATTAAGCAGATCTGAGGGTGAGGCCTGAGAATTTGCTTTTCTAACAAGTTTTCAGACAATGCTGTTGCTGCTAGTCTGGGGACCGCACTTATCACTTGACATTTTCTAGAAAGTGAGTGCTTTTTCATATACAGAGCATTTATTGACAATTTATTGAATAACATTATACAGCACAAACAGGTTTAGAATTAACGGACTGTCCATCGATCTGTTTCATTCAGCCTTACTCTGTACAACCTAGAAGTAGCCAAAGTTTTTATTCACCAAGAGGAAAGATACCAAGAAGAGCATAGTGTGGGAATTCTGAAATCAGGAGTTCTGAATCTAGAGTTAGAAACTCTTATGTAAATTCTGACTCTACTTCTTATGAAAGTCATGAATCATGGCCAAGAGACCTGCACCCCATCCTCTCTGGACCTTAGTTTCCTTGCCAGAAAACTGAGGATGACAACATCTGCCCTAGAGAACTTCACAAATTCTTACAGGGATCAGTTACATAATGTGTCCAGAAGTAACTCATCAATAGGAAAATAATAAATGAATATGAGGTGGAATTCCATCCGAGAAAAAATAAGTTGAGTCTTGATAAGCACATCCCCAAATAAGTGTAACAACAACAACAAAATTACAAAAGGATTAAATAATATGTTCACACATTAAATAAAAATAATGGTTGACCATATGGAAGAAATTTTAGGAATTAAAATTACTACAACTTAGTAAGCATCTATAATTTGTAAGTTATATTACATACTTGTGAAAGATAGGGGAAAAAAAAGTGTTTTTTCTACGTTTTACTCATACCACTCAGTCAACACAATGCTTCTGACACCATATTCCCCAGTGGACACCAGCTGGGCGTCCTCTAATTCAACTGCCTTTTTTTTTTTTTTTGAGATGGAGTTTCGCTCTGTGGCCCAGGCTGGAGTGCAGTGGCGTGATCTCGGCTCACTGCAAACTCCGCCTCCCGGTTCAAGCCATTCTCCTGCCTCAGCCTCACGAGTAGCTGGGACTACAGGTGCCCACCACCACGCCTGGCTAATTTCTTTTTGTATTTTTAGTAGAGACGGGGTTTCACTGTGTTAGCCAGCATGGTCTTGATCTACTGACCTCGTGATCCACCCGCCTCAGTCTCCCAAAGTGCTGGGATTACAGGCGTGAGCCACCGCGCCCGGCCAGCAAGATGTTTTTATACTTTTTAAACAAGGAATGATACATTTGAGGAGCTGACAGGACAAAGGGGATCTGACTAGAAGATAGGGAGTCACTAGGAGACAAATGGGAGAAGGTGGAAAACTAGTGAAAGATAAAGGTTATTTCTGTATTGTGGCACTATTCACAATAGCAAAGACTTGGAACAAACCCAAATGGCCATCAATGATAAATTGGATTAAGAAAATGTGGCACATTTACACCATGGAATACTATGCAGCCATAAAAAAGGATGAGTTCCTGTCCTTTGCAGAGACATGGATGCAGCTAGAAACCATCATTCTCAGCAAACTATCACAAGGACAGAAAACCAAACACCGTGTGTTCTCACTTGTAGTTGGGAATTGAACAGTAAGAACACATGGACACAGGGCAGGTATTATCACACACCGGGGCCTGTGGGTGGGTGGGGAGCTGGGGGACGGATAGCATTAGGAGAAATACCTAATGTAAATGACAAGTTGATGGGTGCAGCAAGCCAACATGGCACATGTATAACTATGTAATAAACCTACAAGTTGTGCACATGTACCCTATAACTTAAAGTATTATAATTATAATAATAATACTACTAAAAAGACCAGGCACAGGGGCTCATGCCTGTAATCCCAGCACTTTGGGAGGCCGAGGCGGACAGATCACGATGTCAGGAGATTGAGACCATCCTGGCTAACAGTGAAACCCCAGTTCTACTAAAAATACAAAAAAATTAGCCAGGCGGGTGGTGGTGGGCACCTGTAGTCCCAGCTACTTGGGAGGTTGAGGCAGGAGAATGGCGGGAACCCGGGAGGCGGAGCTTGCAGTTGAGCCTATATGGCGCCACTGCACGCCAGCCTGGGCGACAGAGCGAGACTCTATCTCAAAAAAAAAAAAAAAAAGATAAAGGGTATTTCATTAAATATATTTATTCAGGTCCATTGCAGCCCCCAATTTTCAGTCTCTAGTAACAAGGGCTATTTTATCACCCTGTTTGCGGGAGGGTAGCCCACCCAAAGGAATCATTATGTCTTGCTGCATGCAGGAAGGGATAAGTCAGCTAGCCCTTTTTGAACTACAATTTCTCCAATGTTTTCAACTTGAAAGAATCAACATGCCAATCCAGCACATCTTGGGATGGCACTGTTACCCCATCTGGCATCTATAAGGCTGTAAGCCTTGACTGAACAGTTGGACAACTCGGTTTATCTTTAGCAACAAGATGCCTGAGGTCAGAGGTTCCCCTTTTGTTCACACTAGCTAAGACCAGTGGGATCCAAGATAACAGCCCACCTGACCTCTGAACGACCTCCAACTTCATTATAATCTAATTTCCATGCTAAATATCACTTTCACCACTGCTATGACAGCTGACAATCACCACAACAATGACTGGAAGCCACAAAAAGATATAAAGAAGGTAGCACTTCAGTTCTGAGAAATTCACTGCCCATTCCCAGAAAAGATATGAATATTCCTGCCCTTGCCTTTTTTTTTTTTTTTTTTTGAGATGTAGTCTTGCCCTGGTGCCCAGGCTGGAGTGCAGTGGCACAATCTTGGCTCACTGCAACCTCCACCTCCTGGGTTCAAATGATTCTCCTGCCTCAGCCTCCCGAGTAGCTGGGACTATATGCGCATGCCATCACAACTGGCTAATTTTTTTGTATTTTGAGTAGAGACGGGGTTTCACTCCACCTGCCTCAGCCTCCCAAAATGCTAGGATTACAGATGTGAGCCACTGTGCCCAACCATCTTTCATTGTTTTAGTACCAAGTCATATTTATGTAGTACTTTATCATTTTCCTAGTGTTTTCTCTTACATTATTTAATCTTCAAAATCACCAAGTGAGGCAAGTAGCACTTTCACTTCTCCAACATTCCGACTAATTTTAGTGGCCATGTCTTCCCTGTTGCCTTGGTGGTAGCAGAAAAACTCCATTGTGCAATCTTATAAAATATTTTTTTCATCTCATGACATCTACAGGCATTATTTGTGCATAATAAGATGGCTGAAGCTGTGGGTGAATAAGCCAATTTTTTTTTTTTCTGGAGTTTATCAAGATAGACATCTTTCTGTCTCTTCAGTATCTTCTTCCAATTTCTCTCCTGTTACTCATACCCCACTCTTTTTTTTTTTTTTTTTCCAGATGGAGTCTCACTCTGTTACTAGGCTGGAGTGCAGTGGCCCAATCTCAGCTCACTGTAAACTCTGACTCCCGGGTTCAAATGATTCTCCTGCCTCAGCCTCCCAGGTAGCTGGGATTACAGGCACACACCACTGTGCCTGGGTAACTTTTGTATTTTTAGTAGAGATGGGGTTTCACCATGTTGGCCAGCATAATCTGATCTCCTGACCTCGTGATTCGCTCCGCTTGGCCTCCCACAGTGCTGGGATTACAGGCGTGAGCCACCACACCCAGCCTCATATCCTATTCTTAAGAGAAGGTAGAGTAGAAGAGGAGAGCTTTTGCATTTTATTTCCCATTATCGCATGGAGTGCTCTTACCTTCTGTTTGCGTCTCCTGGAATAGCTGTTATGGACAGCCAGCATTATGAATGCTCCCAGATGGCTCTTGGTGCTTCTGGAATCTTGCTTCTGAGGATTTCCCCTTTCTCAAATTCGTAGTTGTATTGTGTGGTCTAGTATTCCAACATCCAAATAAGAGGAGCACCAGAGGTATACATATCCCACCCAGCAAACAGGGAAAAGCTAAAAGGCCAAATCTCTAATGACTCTACCCTAATCACACAAAGGATTACAAAGCAGTGAGGCATACGGAGGGGAGAGTGCCTCATGTAACCCAAAAAATGACTGAGGCAAGTCTCAATTGAGATACAGAGGTTTATTTAGCCAAGGTTGAGGAAGTGCCAAGGAAAAAATGTAAGTCACTGATGCATCTGTGACCTGTGCTTTTTCCAAAGAGGTTTGTGGGAGCTTCTGCATTTAAAGAGGAAAGAGTAAGCTGGAGGAGATAAAAAGGAGATATGCTCATATATGTTAGGGAGGGGTACTGAGAATGAACATTTTTCTTTTTTAAAAAATTATTTATTTTACTTTAAGTCCTGGGATACATGTGCAAAATGCGCACATTTGTTACATAGGTACACATGTGCCATGGTAGTTTGCTGCACTCATCAACCCATCATCTAGGTTTTTGTTTGTTTGTTTGTTTTGAGACAGTCTGGCTGTCTCGCCAGGCTGGAGTGCAGTGGCGCCATCTCGGCTCACTGCAACCTCCACTTCCTGGGTTCAAGCCATTCCCCTGCCCCAGCCTCTTGAGTAGCTGGGATTACAGGTGTGTGCCACCATGCCCAGCTAATTTTTGTATTTTTAGAAGAGATGGGGTTTCACTATGTTGCCTAGGATGGTCTTGATCTCCTGACCTCATGATCTGTCTGCCTCGGCCTCCCAAAGTGCTGGGATTTCAGGCATGAGCAACCGTGCCCAGCCCCATCATCTAGGTTTTAAGCCTCGCATGCATTAGGTATTTGTCCTAATGCCCTCCCCTTTCTCCCCACCCCCGACAGGCCCCAGTGTATGAAGTTCCCCTCCCTGTGCCCATGTATTCTCATTGTTCAACTCCCACTTATGAGCAGTGTTTGGTTTTCTGTTCCTGTGTAAGTTTGCTGAGAATGTTGGTTTCCGATTCATCCATGTCCCTGCAAAGGACATGAACTCAGAGAATGAAAATATTTTAAGTAACAGGGCAGAAGATTGGCTAAGTTGACAGTAAACAACACACAATTACCAGGCAGCAATGAACAAAACAGCAGCGGCAGGTCAGAAAACGATTAGTTGGGAGGTCAGTGCAGAAGCAATAATGACTACCTGGGGAGTTTGTTGGTGATGGACATACCCAGGCCCACCCTAGAGATGTTGATTCAGAAGATATGTCTGGGGTCTGGGTATCTCTGAATTTAAATAACTCTCCAGAAGACACTGATTCACTCTTTCATTAGATGACCATTGCTCTAACATCCCTGGAGGGTGATACTTCTCAATTTAAAAAATAATGCAGGTAATTATTTCATTTTGAATGTTTGTGTCCTTCCAAAATTCATGTGTTTAACTTCTAAACTCTCAATGTGATGGTATTAGGAGATGTGGCCTTTGGCAGGTAATTAGGTTATGAGGGGAGAGTCAAGATGAACGGGATTAATGCCCTTAGTAAAGAATCCCCAGAGAGCTGCCTTGCCCCTTCTAGGATATGAGAACACGGTGAGAAGGCATCATCTGTGAACCAGGAAGTGGGCTGTTGGGGGCCGCACCGGGGGTGGTGGAGAATGAAAGAACACACACAAAGACAAAGACACACAGAGAACATGGCGGCCGCACTCAGAGCCTCCGCCTCACTTTATTTATACTCCATAAACCTCACGTCAGCAGAAAGAATGCAATGCAAAACAAACTT
>NW_012101454.1:3892945-3895257 GCF_000951045.1 Mandrillus leucophaeus
GGCCCCTGCATTTCCCCCCTTTTAATTTTGTTTTGCCTCAATCCTAAAAAGGTAGCCCATATTTGTTCCTGTGTTTTCTTTTGTTTTTGGTGGCGACGGAGGGAGCATCGAATCACCAAAAGAAGTAGACCCAAACCAAGTGCCCAAAGCAATATGCTTTTAGAGATTGTAGAAATCCATGTTTTTATCTGAGTCCATGGGTTAAAGGCAGCAAGGCGTTGCCCCAGCTCTTGCAAGGTTATAGTTCCAGACAGTACATGTAATTATTGTCGAAATGTTTCGGAAATGTTTTGAGTGAGTTTTTGAATGTCCAAACTAATATTTTTATGGCCAATTAATAATTTTTGGATTACAGTCCAATTTTGAGAGATGTTAAAAGGCACAGGCGTTACACAAAATTGAGTGGAATTCCAATCACATTGTAATGTTACCCGAGTACTGAGTACAGTGAGCTGATCTCCAAGCCATATCAACGCTTGCTCCATGTTGTCCAATCTTTCAGCAAGTTGAGAATCAATGTTTCGTTGTTGAAGCCATAACCGGTGAGATTGTTCATGCCATTGCTGCACAAATTTAGTATTTTGTTTGCTTTGATGAAGAGTGAGCCCTGCTACAGCCGCAGTGGAGGCAATGGCAACAAGACTTATCACCGAGGCAATTATAAGTTCAAGGGCACGGCGGGTTCGCTGAAGAGAAGTCCAAATATAAGTTTCAAGAGGTGATGCCCCCCACGGTCGCGTAAGATTAACAGGTAGCCAAATTTTCTTATGAGCCCTGAGGATATAAATATTCCCAGTAAAGTTGTGCCGCCAAGAATGATTGAGGCAAGACAAAAATGTACACGTATTTGTACAATTAACAATTCCCGTATTATTATCCCATATCAAATTTCCTGTTAATAATAGGTAGGGCTTACGGACACAAGCAATAATATATTGAGAGGTATTTCGATATAACTGAATATGAAAGGAATTAGTTGGGTTAGAAAGATTAAGAGACATATTCCCCACAAAAGTGCTAATGGCATCGCCTGTAGCTAACAACTTTTAAAGATAACTTTGTACTTAGGCCTCCTTCACACCATACCAAGGTTTCATTATTGTTAGCAGCAATACTTTTATTTACCCGGTGCCATTTCAAAGGTATGTGACTAAATTTTATTTGAAAATCACCGTGCACACTTCAATCAGTTATTTGCATTCCATTGTATTTTAATAAAATCTGGGTTTTATTTTCCCGACATAGTTGCCACTCCAGCACCTCAATATTAGGAGAAACCTCTGGAATAGGACAAAAAGGTAAAGAACTAGGAATAGTTTTATTACTATATACAGTATGGTTATAATAACAGTATTAGCAGCCACATAACTATGATTATAGCGAACAACCCAGGCTTTATACGATTTTCGGAGACAATGAGAACTATTTCCCATGCATATTGGAAGTTCTTCCACTTCAAATTGATATGTGTTGTTTATAATTTCCGTTTTCCGTTCTATATTGTCCTTGTCTATATAGGGGGACGGCATTCAAGTAGTGTCATGGGGAAAACCTTAATTTCTGCCTCTCCCCAGGCGACTCCCTGATACAAGGGTGGAAAGGGAATATAAGTGCAATATTTATACAAAGCCTCACTAAGGGAAATAAGTCCCCCGCCGAGGCACATCCAACAAAGGAAGAAATGCATGCTGAATCCAGTTTTCTTTTCAACAGGGTTTCAATCATCTTGTAGGAAACCACTTAGGTCCGCTCCCTGTAAGGAAAAGAGCATAGCCCCGTTCCTGTTTTAGAACTTGCCCTTGAACATACTTACCTTCTTCATTAGGATACCAAATCTTTAAATTGTTAGTGGGGACTATCACCGAGGGAGGTGAGGAAAGATGGGTTACAACAGCGGAGTCTTGCAATGGTCTCCATTGATTCAAAAAATAATTAAGGTAAAAAGAACCTTCAAAATCAAAAAAGTTAAGGTAGAAAGGTTAACCTTCAAAAAAATCTGTTTTTTGGGGGGGGGCTTATTTCCCCCTTTTTGTTTTAATAGTTGAGTTTTTAAAGTTAAATTTGTGTGTTTAATGATGGCTTGACCTTGACTGTTGTCTGGGATTTTGGTGATGTGTTGAATATTGTATTGTTGTAAGAAAACTTGTAATTTATGAGAGACATAGGCAGGGGCATTATTAGTTTTAAGTATAAAAGGAATGCCCATAATGGCAAAACAAGCTAAGAGATGTGTAATAACAGAATTAGTTTTTTTAGATGGCAACGGAGTGGCCCATTGAAAATGAGAAAAAGTATTAATGGTATGATGAACA
>NW_012101454.1:3896377-3898393 GCF_000951045.1 Mandrillus leucophaeus
ACGGGAATTTTATGTAGAAATACGTGGCTTTATATTTTTTTTGGCCATTTGTTTTTTGACTTATTTTTTTAGAGTTTTAAGTATTTTTTTAAATAATGGTTACTGTTTTACATAAATAGGAGTGGTGGCTATGAGTTTAAAGGATTGTAGCCCATTTTGAACATTATATTTTTGGCAGTTGAGGAAATATGAGGAATGTTTAAAAAAGTAGCAAATTGTTGTGAAAGATTTTGTTTTTAAAAATTAATATTGATAGGAACAATATAAAAATAAAAAAAAACATTTGACCTTGTTAACCTTTAGGACCGACACAGGTTAAAGGTTTTACGTCTTGATAAACCATAGAAGTAGTACCTAAGTCAGTGAGTATAACTGAAACTTGTCTTTTTTTTTTATTGTATAGGCCTTTAATTTAAATAAATAATAGACATATTTACCACTGTATTAATTAACCCTTTAAAAACTATTTTATTAATGTGTAATGAATATAAGGGCTTTTGATTAGAAACTAAAGTTTTTTAAAAAACAGTTTTTTTTGTGTTATTAAACCCTCCCTATTGAGAATACGTTTTCCTGTCTTTAGGCATATAAATTGTGAGACTTGAACCATAATAAGAATTTTATTAGTAACATTATGTCTTTTTGGCAAAGGGCCACACTCTTTAATAGTTAATTTATATACTTTTTTATTAGGAGACAAAGTATAAGGCTGAGTAATAACTAAGTTAGTAGCGGCACTTTGTTTAGTTGTCACATAAAGTTGAGAAACTGGGGTAAGGTGTGGGATCCTTAAGGAGGACTTGAATTTATTTTTTGATGTTGTAGGCCATTGTTCACTGGGTATTGTATGTAGATTTAGTCAATAACAAATATTTGTAAACAAATAAGGTGATTACAGGTACAGAAATTTAGTTTGTAGTTTACTATTTAATAGAGTATCTGTTTTGTAAAAAATGGTGGACCACAAAATACTTAACGGATTTTGGTTTTTAAAACACAGTGATGTTATTTAAGGCTAAATAGATACTTGAAATTGGGATTGGATTTGGTGTTGAGATACAACTTTTACTTAGTTATTGATTTTTTTTTTTTTGATTATTTTAAGGAGGGTGACTACCATTTCTGTATTTTATAGAGTAGTCTAGAGGAAAGGGTTAAGCATGTAAGCTCTGGGGACAGAAAGTCATATTTTTAAAATATAATAGCTATATGACCTTGGATACATTTATAAAACTGTTTTAATTTTGTTTTTTTGTCTACAAAATGGTCATAATTATAAAATTTGTTAGTTTTAAAGGGATGTTGGAAGAATTAAATGTAAGTGAAGATTTTTTTATAGTAGTAGACACATATTAAGTACTTAGTATATTATGGCTATTATTACTGTTATTATTGTTAATATTACGTCTATTAATTTTAGTTTTTTAATGTAACAAGTGTAGAACCATAATTTTACATCCTTTAGAGTTATGCTGATTTTGTATTTTTTGGTTTTTTGACTAGTTTAGTGATTTATTACAAGAAACCTAGTTAGTTTGTGTATTTTTTTTTATATATATTTTTTATTTGTAAAGACTGATAAACCAACTACACTTTTAGACTTGGTGACATAAATTGTTGGGGCCCCAAGTCTGTGGGCCCCGGCTCCCATTTTCTAGGAGAGGAGACAGTAAATTTTCACTTTTATTAGTTTTGAAATGACATTTATTTGTCCAATGTCGACTTTTACCACAATATTTGTATACCTTTGAAGGCAGTTTTTTGTCTTGAGGGATAAAAGTGTTTAATTTTTATGACATTTTTTTTTGAAATGTCTAGGTTTACCACATTGAAAGTAAACACCTTGTTTGTTATTTTTTTTAAGGCTTTAGACAAAGTTTTAGTAAATAATTGAGCATTATAAATAGCCCCTTTAACACTAACACAAGTTTTAATATATTTATTTAAATTGGCCCCATTGGCCTTTAACGATTTTAACAATTTTTGACAGTCAGTATAAGCATTTTTAAAAGACAA
>NW_012101454.1:3899803-3923259 GCF_000951045.1 Mandrillus leucophaeus
AATGCAAAACAAACTTTCTTTTCCCACATGTAACCTTCTACTCAGTACCTTGTTTCTATATTCTTTCTTATTTACCCGCCTTCTTGGCGCCTACGGGAGTTCATTAAAAGTTCAGTTGGAGATACTGTCCTTGAGCCCTATCTATTCTCAGCATACTGTTTTCAAAGGCCCCTGCAGTGGGCCTTCACCAAACACCAAATCTGCTAGTGCCTTGATCTCAGACTTCCAGTGTCCGGAACTGTGATAAATGAATTTCTGTTGTTAATAAGCCACCCAGTCTATGGTGCTTTGAAATAGCAGCCTGAACAGACTAGACAGAAGTGATGACGACGAGTTCAGCCTCCCACACAGCCCAATCAGCAGCCTACAGGCCAGCGCCTGCTGCTGTAGCTGGGTCATTCCATAGGCTCCCTCCTTGACTTTCTACAACACACCCTGGCTACATCTGTTTGGTATATCTTGTCATTAAAAAAGTTAGAATGTATTAACGGTCTCCTAAACCGTCTTTCCCTTTTCACTACTTACATTAACGAATGGCTTCAATTTTCTATCTATCACTCAAGTCTTCCTGGACTAAACTTCATTTCTCTCCTAATCTTCCATCTAGTCACTTGCTAGATGCTGGTTGCTTCTACCTCCTTAACAAGTCTCAATTTTGTCTCCTATGTCATCCTAATAACTGTGCTTTAGTTCAGGCTCTCATGATTTCCTATCTGGATTACTACAGTTATCTCCTGAACTGGTTTCTCTACTTTCTGTTTTACTTTCCTCTAGCCCATTCTCCATAAATCTGATCTTTCTACTTTTCCCAACTAAAATGCTTTGATAACTCTCCAATGCCCACAGAATAAAATCCAAGCTTAGCACACAGAGTCCTGCATGGTCCCAGGGGTCCAATTTAAAATCTTATAACCTAATGAGGGATGCAGGCTGGACGAGAATGGTGAGGATTTTGGCAAACTGGATTGCACATGCTCCATGTAAAGAGAGGGGCCATTTACAGCTCTCATTACTCACTGCCACATCCGTGCTATTACATCTTCCACTTTTCAATATAAACTGAATATATGCACTATCTCCAAATTTTTAATTAAATATAACAACACTCTTCAAGCTACCCACTCTTCAAGCCTGCGGACTAGATCCAGTCCAGGGGTGGCTGCTTTGTGCCCTCTGTTTTAGACCTTGTCCCGGCTCCATCTCAATAGGTGTGATGTCCAGAAATTTCATAGCTGGTTAAACCATACGATGGATGAATATACATTACTAAAACCTCACCCAAGAGAAGCAAGAAAGTTAAGTAAACTTTCACCTTCTTGCCCATTCAAAACCCATTTTCTCAGTCTGGGTGCAGTGGCTCACACCTGTAATCCCAGCACTTTGGGAGACTGAGGCAGGTCAATCACTTGAGGTCAGGAGTTCGAGCTCAGCCTGGCCAACATGGTGAAATCCTGTTTCTCCCAAAAAATACAAAAATTAGCCAGGACTGGTGGTGTGTGCCTATAGTCCCAGCTTCTCGAGAAGCTGAGGTGGGAGAATCACTTGAATCTGGGAAGCCGAGGCTGCAGTGAGCCAAGATCATGCCACTGCAATCTAGCCTATGTGACAGAGTAAGACCCTGTCTCAAAAAATAAATACATAAATAAAATAAAATAAATAATAAAATCTTTCCATTACATAAAAATTAACCTTTAAGGTTTATCACAAAATTGTTACCTTTGGTATAGCTCTTTACTTCTTTCTCTTTGCTTTATTTCTTACTTCCCTGTAATTGGGAGGCAATAAATGGTCTTCTCTTCCAAGAGAATGCGGGCAGTCATCACGATAAAAACAGATGAGACAAAAATGTCCACGAAGGCTCGGTGCAGTGGGGGATTCCTATAATCCCAGCTGCTCAAGAGGCTGAAGTGGGAGGATGGCTTGAGCCCAGAAGTTCTAGACCAGCCTGGGCAAAACTGCAAGACTCTTTCTCTAAAAAAAATTTTTAAGTCAACAAAAGACTTAAGATGGTAAGGTCAGGTGACTATTTGGAAAGAAAGTTGGAAGACAGACTCTGGAAGCAGTGCTCATGTCAGCGAGGCTGAGTTCACCTACTCAATTCTCATTACCAGGATCACTACATAGCAATTTCACCTCTCCATGAAAAGGTTTTCAAACAAGCTGTAACACTAGTCTCCTCAGAAACACTAATTTGAAGAAAATACATTTTCTCCACATTGTTCACTATTCTCCACATTATTCAGTTGCATTATCCAGGGGAGCCCCTCCTCTGTCATCCACAGTTCATTCAACATATTATTAACCTGAGAAGAATATCTGTGATTTCTATGTTCTTAACCTTTTTTGATCATAGAACTCTGAAAATCTGAGGACATCTGTGGATGCTTTTTCCAGGAAAACACACAGGCACACAAACTTTTAAAATATTTACATGTCAGGTTTAGTACATCTATAGCAGCAACCCCCTAAGCTACCTAACTTTAGGACTCTCACCTACAGGTTTACCCCACAGCAATAGTTCCCTACAAGAGAGAAAAAAAGAAACAACAACAAAAATTCCATGGCGAACACGATGTAAATGCTTATCCTTTAATCTCCCTTAGTCTAGTACCTGAATAGGTCACACACCACTGATTTTCATAGCTGGCATTCTCTTAAGAGAAGCTCCCAGGAACAAGGACCTCTTTTTGGTGGCTTTTTGTCTGAAGTTTCTGGTTTCAGAAAATTTGTACTAATACTTAATTGATATGTTTCTAGGGATGTCTTGTTGCAGCCAGACAGAAAACGTATTGTCTTTCATTAGATGGCCCCTGAGTGGAACCTGAGTCATTCTGCCAGTGAAGAGATGAAAAAGAGAGAGGCTGAATGACATTCTGGAAGGAAACTCTAAACCTCCTAACATGTTGCTGTGGAATTTGTGGCTCAGAGTCTGGTTCAGTGATAGAGGTTCAGAATATTGCTTTTTATCAGTGGCTGGGTGTGTGTCTCACACCTGTAATTCCAGCACTTTGGGAGGCTGATACAAAAGGATCACTGAGGCCAGGAGTTCAACATCAGCTGGGAAACAAAACAAGACCGTGTCTCTACAAACAAGCAAAAAAACAAAAGAAAGTTGCTTCTATTAGATTACTTTATGATGTGAGACCCTGGGAAGTTAGACTGTCACAGAATGCTAGAAATATATTGGTGAATTGGATTAGAATGTTAAGTGTGTCCTCTTCCTACAAGATGGCCAAGTTGAGAAGCCAGATGAACATCAAGAAGTTGCATGGGACACACCCGGAAGATGAGGAAGCAGATAGGACTCTACCTGCTTGTGTGGTCTATCCCACCATGGGACGGTGGCTGCCACAGATGAGCAAGTCAGGGAAACTGCTTCCTTGGACGTGTTGTTTTGTTTTGTTTTTGTTGTTTTGCCTTTTTTTTTTTTTTTTTTGAGACAGAGTTTCACTCTTGTTGCCCAGGTTGGAGTGCAATGGCTTGATCTCGGTTCACTGCAACCTCTGCCTCCTGAGTTCAAGCAATTCTCCTGCCTCAGCCTACCGAGTAGCTAAGATTACAGGCGCCCGCCACCATGCCCAGCTAATTTTGATATTTTTAGTAGAGACAGGGTTTCACCATGTTGGCCAGGTCAAACTCCTGACCTCAAGTGACCCCCCCGCCTCTGCCTCCCAAAGTGCTGGGATTACAGGCGTGAGCTACCTTGCCTGGCCAGGCATGCCTGTTTTTGTGTTCACTATAAAATACAAGCACTCAACACTATTGAGAACACACTCATAACATCTTTAACATGCCTCTGCTGTTAACATTATATGTATCTTCCATCTTTTTGTATCCCAGATGTCAGTTCTATTTGTATTCTCCTCTCTGAGCTCCCCCAAGGATCTATTTACCCACCCAGATAAAGAACAATGCAAAATTTATTGATGCTCTTATAAGAGGGATGGAATGAGCTGCTTTTAAAATCCTCTTTATAGTCTTATTAAAAAATGGGTCTGGGTGTGATGGCTCATACCTATAATCCCAGCACTCTGGGAGGCTGAGGTAGGTGGATCACGTGAAGTCAGGAGTTCAAAACCAGGCTGAGCAACATGGTGAAACCCAGACAAAAAAAAAAAAAAAAAAAAAAAAAAAAAAAAAAACCCGGGGGCGGGGTTTTTAAAAAAAACAAAAAAAAAAAAAAAAACCCAAACCCAGACAAAAAAAAAAAAAAAAAAAAACACACACAAAATGTTAGCTGGGCATGGTGGTGTGTGCCTGTAATCCTAGCTACTCAGGAGGCTGAGGCAAGAGTATTGCTTGTACTGCAGAGATGGAGATTTCAGTGAGCCGAGATTGAGTCACTGTACCCCAACCTGGGTGAGAGAATGAGATTCTGTCTCAAAAAAAAAAAAAAAAATCACATTTGATTCTAATCAAGCCTCTAGTTCTCACTCATGGTTAGTATGAAATATAGAGGAACATGTTTAACTGCAGGGTAGGAACCAGCAAATTCCAGCACGTGAAAAATTCTATAAGACAGATGTATCAGTTTCTTCAGCAAATGAGTGGCAAATTCAAAAAGAAAAAAAATAAAGAAAGGGAAACACAAATAAGAAAACTTAAAAAGTGTATCAAATAAGTAAAATACACAAATATTATTATTATTTTATTTTTATTTTTATTTTTATTTTCTGGTGGGGGAACGGAGTCTTGCTCTGTCGCCAGGCTAGAGTGCAGTGGCGATCTCAGTTCACTGCAACCTCCGTCTCCCAGGTTCAAGCGATTCCCCTGCCTCAGCCTCCCAAGTAGCTGGGATTACAGGCATGCGCCACCATGCTTGGCTAATTTTTTGCATTTTAGTAGAGACGGAGTTTCACCATGTTGGCCAAGATGGTCTCGATCTCCTGACCTCGTGATCCACCTGCCTCAGCCTCCCAAAGTGTTAGAATTACAGGCATGAGCTACTGCGCCCGGCCCATAAATATTATTTCAAATATACTTTTAAATGTATATCTTACCACCATAATGTTCAGCCAAACACAAAGAATGCATACTTTTGAGTCCAAATACCATTCCAAATCCAGATATTGGTTACCTGTGTATGGAATAATCACTGAAGGGGGTATGATTTCTAGGGTGCTGGTGATACTCTGCATCTTTATTGGGGTCCTTGTTATATTGATACATTTATTTATGAAAATACATTGTATTATTTTGTTCTCACATTGCTATAAAGAAATACCTGAGACTGAGAAATTTATAAGACAAGAGGTTTCATTGGCTCACATTTCTGCAGGCTGTACAGAAAGCATAGTGACATGTGCTTCTGGGGAGACCTCTGGACGCATCCAATCATGGCAAAGGGGGAGCAGGCATGTCACATGGCAAAAGCAGGAACAAGAGAGAGTGGGGGAGGTGCTACACACTTTTACATGACCAGATCTCACAAGACCTTACTATCATAAGGACAGTAGTAAGGGGGATGGTACTAAACCATAATGAGTAACTGACCCCGTGATCCAATCACCTCCTGAACTGCCTTTGCAAAATTATAACTGAGACAGTGAAAGAGAACTAACCTAACTGACGCCATCTTGGCTCTAACCTTTAGGCTGTCCTTGTTCCTTCCTGGGTGTAGGCTGAACTAACTTTGGGAGAAACTTAGTTTATAGTTTATCGTTTAAAACAAAGATGATAACAGCCCTGAGATGGTTTGGCTGTGTCCCCACCCAAATCTTATCTTGAATTGTAGATCCCACAATTCTCACGTATTGTGGGAGGAATCCAGTGGGAGATAATTGAATCATGGGGGCGGTTTGCCCCATACTGTTCTTGTGGTAGTGAATAAGTCTCATGAGATCTGTTGGTTTTACAAGCAGTTTCTCTTTTCGATTGTCTCTCATTCTCTCTTGCTTGCCGTTATGTAAGACATGCCTTTTGCCTTCCACCATGATTGTGAGGCCTTCTCAGCCACATGGAACTGTGAGTCCATTAAACCTCTATCTTTATAAATTACCCAGTCTTGGTTATGTCTTTATCAGCAGTATGAAAATAGACTAAGATAAGCCCTTTCCCAAAACAAACCTCCTTCTTGTCTGGTGACTAGACTGCCTTTGTAGGACTAACAAGTTAGCCAAAGATTAGAAATTATGGTTTAGGAGTCATGCGGCTGGAGGCTACGAGATTCTATCCTCCCTAAACTGCTTCTAAGATAAGTGCTTGAGATATTTTGCAGATCCTGAGCTTGATGGATTAGCTGGCACCACTCAGATAAAAAAGCTAGCTCATCTGATCTTGTGACCCTATCCAGGAACTGACTGAGCACAAGAGGACAGCTTTGACTTTCCATGATTTCATCTGCTACCTAACCAATCCGTACTCCTGGCTCATTGACTTTCTCCCCCCTACCAAGTTGTCCTTAAAAACTCTGATCCTTGGATGCTCAGGGAGACTGATTTGAGTAATAATGAAACATTGGTCTCCTGCACAGCTTGCTCTGTGTGAATTACTCTTTCTCTATTACCATTCCTCTGTCGTGATAAATCAGCTTTGTCTAGGCAGCAGGCAAGGTGAACCCACTGGGTGGTTACATTCCCACCAGGCCCACCCTCAACACTGGGGACTACAATTGAACGTGAGATTTGACTGGGGACACAGATCCAAACCATGTCATACATTACACTGTAAACCTGTGGTTTATGTACTTTTCTTTATGTTGCAAAATAAAATGTTTTCTTATACTCACGAGGCAATTGGAACACTGATATTTGATGATACTTAGGAATTGCCAGGGTTTTTTTGTTGATGATATTGGAGTTTTGTCCAAAAAAAGTCTTATGGTTCAAAAAGACACACAACTATATCTAGGTAAAATGTGATGCTTGAGGTTTACTTCAAAAAGTAAGGGAGGTGGCCAGGCACAGTGGCTCATCCCTGTAATCCCAGCACTTTGGGAGGTCGAGGTGGGTGGATCATGAGGTCAGGAGATTGAGACTGTCCTGGCTAACATGGGGAAACCTGTCTCTACTAAAAATACAAAAAATTGGCCAGGCGTGGTGGCAGGCACCTGTAGTCCCAGTTACTCAGAGGCTGAGGCAGGAGAATGGTGTGAACCCAGGAGGTGGAGCTTGCAGTGAGCTGAGATCACACCACTGCACTCCAGCCTGGGTGATGGAGCGAGACTCTGTATCAAAAAAAAAAAAAAAAAGGTAAGGGAGATGAGGGGGGTAAATTAGAGTTTAGATTGGCCATGTAATTGATAATTGTTGAAGCCAGGTGATAGTTACATGGGGGTACATTAAGCTATTGTCTGGTATATAGTTGAAAATTTTTCTTACAAAAAGTAATTGTAGAATCCCCAACAGACACCTCTCTTTGCCCACTTCTGTTATAACCCATTGGATTCTTGTCACTCACTGCACAAATAACAACACACTGAGACAGAAGTGTTGCAGCAGAGAAAGAGTTTATGGTAAGGCCATTGAGCAGAAGGATGAGAGAAATTTCTCAAATCCACCTCCCTAAGAATTTGGAGGCTAGGGTTTTTAAGGATAATTTGGTGGGTAAGGAGCTAGAGAACGGGTGCTGCTGATTGGTTGGGAATTAAATCGTAGGAGTACTGAAATTGTCTTTGTGTGCTGAGTCAGTTCCTAGGTGGGGATCATTGGTTCAGGTGGTGTCAGTTGTTCCACCACAATGTAAAGTCTGAAAAATATTTCCAACACCAGTCTTACATTTTAAAATAGTGTTGTCTACAGGATCAATGAGAGAACTTACAAATCTTGTGACTCCTGAGCATCAAGCAAGTTAGGAAACAATGACTAATTATCATTTAACTATGCATAGGTCTTAGCAGAATTCAGGTCTTTCACATAATTCTAACCTTGTGGCCTTTTATTAGTTTTACAAAGGCAATTTCAGTCCCTGAAAAAGTAGGGGGTTAGTTGGAGGAAGGAACTATTATCATCCTTGCTTCAAAGTCAAACTGTAAAGTAAACAGCTCTCATAGTTAGCTTCACCTACACCCAGGAATGAGCAAAGATAGTTTGTGAGGTTAGAAGCAAGATGGAGTCAGCTACATTAGTTTTTTCTGTCTGTTATAATTTTTACTTCTCTCTGCGCTTCCTTTGGACTTTCACTTCTCTCCCTTCTTTCACCACTGCTCCCTCGCACAGGATCTACTCCTCTCAGCACAACATTTTTTTTTTTTTTTTTTTTTTTTGAGATGGAGTCTCACTGTGTCACCAGGCTGGAGTACAGTGGCATGATCTCAGTTCACTGCAAACTCCGCCTCCCGAGTTCAAGTGATTCTCGTGCCTCAGCCTCCTGAGTAGCTGAGACTACAGGTATGTGCCACTACACCTAGCTAATTTTTGTATTTTTAGTAGAGACAGGGTTTCACCATGTTGGCCAGGATGGTCTCGATCTCTTGATCTCTTGATCCGCCTGCCTTGGCCCCCCAAAGTGTTGGGATTACAAGTGTGAGCCACTGCTCCTGACCTCAGTATAACTTTTAATCTATTTTCTTTCATACACAGTGAGCTCAGCTAGACTGTCTTAATCTGAGAATCAGCACATCCTACCGACCCTGAGGACTCAGCCTTTAATCAAATGAGTTTATAAAACCAATCAACAAAGATGGGTCTTTTCCAGGAAAAGGGAGGAATCCTATTCTAACTGCCATGAAAAACAATTTTCTGTATTCATTCATTCATTCATTCATTCATTCCCCACCCACAATATGCATAGGTAGGGTTTACCTCTTAATAAATTTGAGAAATATTGTTAATAGCATCAGGAACATAGTTGTTAACCTTTCCCCAGGGTGGGCTACTTCCACTGATCACTAATATAAACCATCTCATCATGATCCTTACAAACTTTGCTGTCAGAAAGTGATCTTCTCTGAAATTGGTTCATCTTTTTGATATCCCTCAATCCCTTCCACATCAGCTATAGTTGTTGAATTTTCCTTTAACTGAGACATTTTGAGTTTGTCGGAGGAGGGAGGGAGAAAAAGCACTTAAGAATAGTCTACTGACTGAGTGGGAATTACTGCAAAGAGCTGATGAGGTGAGAATGCCAACAAGCAGGTTTAAGACCAAAACATGCCCCCAAGTGAGATTACATTTGTTTTCTGGAAATAGGAGCGGTACAGGATAATTAACTTGACTTGGTTTTGAAACACATTTTCAGTCTAGAAGAAAAGCACACAAATCGTACTTGACTTAGGAATTAATAAACAGATGTGATTTGGAGAAAATTAAAACATTTTATCAACCTCTGTGAAACTCACCTCTCAGATTGTGTCAGCCTAAGCTATAAAACGTTGTATCACATCGTCTCAGCTTAGGGGTTTCTGCTCTAGTGTCCCACTGACAGCATGCCCTCAGTAGTGGGGGCCTTCCACTTTTTTGTTTTTGTTTTGATTTTTGAGACGGAGTCTCACTCTGTCACCCAGGCTGCAGTGCAGTGGCGCGATCTCGGCTCACTACTACCTCCACCTCCTGGGTTCAAGTGATTCTTCCATCTCAGCCTCTGGAGTAGCTGGGACTAGAGGCATGTGCTGCCATGCCCGGCTAACTTTTGTATTTTACTTATTTATTTATTTATTTATTTATTTATTTACTTGAGGTGGAGTCTTACTCTATCCCCCAAGGCTAGAGTGCAGTGGCATGATCTCGGCTCACTTCAGCCTCTGCCTCCTGGGTTCAAGCAATTCTCCTGCCTCAGCCTCTCAAGTAGCTGGGGTTACAGGTGCCCACCATCATGCCTGGCTAATTTTTTTGTATTTTTAGTAGAGATGGGGCTTCACCATGTTGGCCGGGCTGGTTTCTAACTCCTGACCTCAGGTGACCCACCTGCCTTGACCTCCCAAAGTGTTGGGATTACAGGCATGAGCCACCACGCCTGGCAGCCTTCCAGTTTTATCATGTCCATTGGAAGATCTGTAGCCTGCCTCTGTCACTTATTTACACTTCTGCTGTTTCTCCTACCCTGCAGATCACCTTTAGTTACAAGGACTCTCAATGACTTTCCTGAGCACACATCCCCACAGCTATCTCCTATCACTGCTTCAAGGCCTTCCCCTAAGACTGTATTGCATAGTCAAAAACAACCAAAAAGCACCTTCCTAATATTCAGGCATGGCATCGGTTTAAGTAGTGGCAGAATTTTTGGAGAAATTCAATGTATCTTAAATGCTCAGAGCATGCATTTGACTCTAGACAATCTGGACAGAAATAATTGTGAAGCAGGTAAATTTTCCTGAGAGTTCAGTACAGGGACTGATAGAGAAGGATATTCTCCAGATTATTGAATATTATAGCTTTGCACCACTTACAATGAAGCTCTCACACAAAGGCCACTGGTATCTGATGGAGAATAATCCTACTGTGCTATTGACACAACTTATAGCAGCACAGGTGTTTGGAGGACACTTGAGCACATATTCATGTCACCTTGAATCAACAGGCAAAGAGATTTCCTCTTTAAGGTGAGACAGTTCTAATCTGGTGTTCATCAGCATCTATGCTTTGAGATACTTTGAGTTTCCATGTGCAAGAAGGGAACTGACAGGCTCAAAGCGACAATTTTAAAGACCCTTGAGAAAGAGTAAGGGCTTAGTCTGCAGCCACTCAGTGGGTGGGATTACCCACACAGTTCTGTGCAGCTCCTGATGAGTACATGCTATAGTTTCATCTAAGAGGCAGTACAGATATAGTGTTCAGAGCATGGGCTTTTGGTCAGATTACTAGAGTCTGCCAAGCCTTCTTTATTTATAAGACAGATGATAACAGTGCCTGTGGCATTGGCTTTTGTGAGATTAAAATGATTTAGTATGTGTAAACCCTTAGAACAGGGCTTCCTGCCCCATCGTCAGCAGTCAGTAAATGTCAGTTATTTTGAATTGGGGGGTGTTGAGTGAACGTACAAGAACAACAATGATCTTGGAATGGTGTTTAAAAGAAATTTACAGAAAGATTCCAGAGAAATGTGGTTCAGTCATGCCTTTAATTTCTGGGTTAGAACTCATTTTAATAGAACAGTGTGTCTCAAATGACTGAAGAAAGAATTGTATGGCCTCGTAGAAAGAACATAAGACTTGGAGGAAAGACTTGGAGGGTTAAGTCCTAAGCTGTCACCAGCACTGTGGCCTGGGATCCCGCAACTCATCTCTTTGGGCTTATAAGGAAAGTTAATTTCTGTGGGTTGCTTCTAGCTTAAAACTATGAAATGATGCCAAGTAACACTTAAATCACTGTTTCTTTGATTAGATACATATTAAGGTTCAAAAAAGAATTACCAGTTTGGACCCCTGTGCCTCCATTCTCCTCTTATTTAAATCATCTTATTTCAATCTTCTCTTATTTAAATCCCCTTATTTAAATCATTTGAATTGTCTATTTAAATGTTAATAGGCTCATCTGATTTAATAATTTAATCATACTTATAAGATATAATAGATTAAAAACCAGAAAATCTAAGACCTGTCCCCAGACAGCTGAGCGAAAAAAAGGACAAACTGACACTAAGGTAGAATTTGACAAATAGTTATCTTAAGATAACAGATCTTTGTCTTCCGTCTTCTTTAATAATGTTTATAGTGATAAATACATTCTGAGTGGAATTTTTCTCCCCAGAAAAGAATTTGTAGAGGCCAAGACACACTGCTGACCAGTTTCCCTTGTTCCTAACTGCCCACGTTTCCAGACAGCTGGTAAGGGTTATGGCTGTGGGCTGTGGCCATGAAACAGGAGCATGCTGACCCAGGGTGCTGCCTGCCAAGCTAACGTCCAGCCATTAAGAGGAGTTAAATTACTTAACAACAGCAGGGTTGGTAGAGCTAAGAAGATTTAAGAAGATGAACTAAATTTTATACAAAAATATGCCTTCAAGAATAGTCTCTAAAGGGCATTCATAACTGCCTTTCTGAAACCATAAAGAAACCTGACATATGTTGATATTTTCTCCAGCTAATTCCCTTGAAGAGGCAGTGCTCATTATCAATTCAAAATTTAAACTGGTGCACTCACCAGGAAGAATAAATGAAATTCCGTAGACATTATCATGCAAATTCCATTTTAAGCATTCCAGTTGTAAAAATGTTCAGTTGTTTATAACCACCTTGGCATTTTCATGTAAGATACAGATTTTTAGAATAACAGGACAGATTTATGAAAAATAAAACAAGACTAACATGTTATTTAAAATGCCACAAATGGAGACTAAAATTTACCAAAGCTGACATAATATTCTAAAGGCAAAACATGAGGTGTACATGACAGTTATTCCTCAGGCTTACATACATATTATTTCAGACAAATGGCTTAGAAAACCACAAATCCTTTATTCATAAAGGTTTCACATTTCTGGTAAGAGAAATCTAAACCAATTCAATGGAATCTAGGTAGAGTCTAAACAGCACTAGGTACTGTATAGACATAAAAAATAAATACGGCAAAGATTCTGCCATTGCTGTAGTGAGAAGTGGGAAAAGAAAATAGACACATAACTGAAACACAAAGCAGACTGTGATAAATATTATAGAAGGTACCAACAAAATGCTTTGAAGTGCTTGTGTTTGAAAGGAGAGAAAGATTAGGTTTGTGGAAATAAAAGATTTTGTGTGGAAAAAAGTGTTATTTCAGCTGAATTTTGAAAAATAGGTAGGATTAGGATAGCAAGCAAGTAAATGGGAAAAGGCTATCTTAGGTGACTGCATCAGCAAAAGCATGGAGAGGTTGGTGCATTATCCCACTTGGTTTGAAGGAGGGAGCATCCGAACACCCCAGCATGATGCCTGAATACTGAATTGGAGGCGCTCTGCAGAGCACAGGCCCTTAGACACTGGCTGTTATTATTCTTCATTCTGCAGGCATCGTTCCTCCAGGAATTTTTATGTCACTCATAAGAAATTGAACCATCTTTAATTAAAGCCACCTAAGTTGAACAAAGGAAAAAGAATGACTAGAGAAGAAATTGATGATGTGAGGAAGAGGAGAGAATGATGGAGACATAATGGAGGGGTTAGGAGGAGGTGGGATCCATGGACTGGGTTAGGGGTTCCTATAAGGAAAACCATCACTATTTCTTTTTAAGAGAATGGGTAAGCAAACTTTTCCTGTCAGGGGCCAGATGGTAAACATTTTAGGCTTTCTAGGTCACATATTCTCTGTGCCAACTATTCAACACTGCCACTGCATTGTGAAAGCAGACATAAATAAATGGATGAGCATGAATGCATTCCAGTAAAACTTGATTTAAAAAATGGCTGGCAGGCCAAACATGGTCCACGGGCCATTGTGTACCCTTTTCCTTAGAGAATTAGCAAAGAAGAAAAACAAATGTGCTAAGATATTCGACAGAGATACAATAAATTAAAGGTTTTCTTTGACTTTTCAGTTAAAAAAGGAGGGTACGTTATCTGTTAAGAAATGTACATGGAGGACAGAAGGAAATGAAGACATCTTAGAACAGCCACCTTGGGGTTAACCAGGAATGAAAACACCCAAAGCAGCATTTTGAATTCTTAATGGGGCCAATTAACTACTCTAGAACCAGAAAGGAGAAAGTCTACAAAAGCATTGTTCAATCTGAGACTTGGCTAGTTCTCAATAGTTTTTTGTATCTGTTGCATAACTTAGGGGATACAAAGAAGATCAAGCCATTGCATATTACATTGTATTGACAAGAATTCACCATTGCAAAGTTCAAAAAGAAGAGTTTCTTCTTATTTCTCCTCACAGGTCTCACTACAAAACCCACTTTAGTGTCATCTGCCCAACAATCCAAACATTGTGAACAGGAGACAAGCAATCAAGCATTGGCTGGGACCCAAAGATGAAACACAAGATAATGGATAAACTCAAGAATATGTCTCAGTCATCAAGTTACCAGCAATAAGAGAAGAGTCAAGGTTGGAATAAAGGGAGTCCATTCTCTCTGTTTTCTTTGTCATCTCAGATGCAGGGAGATCTAACACAGAGGAAGCATAGGTTGCTATTTCTCCAACAGTAACTCAAAAGTTTCAGAAGCTATCTAACACAAAGTATTTCAGGAACATAAGGTGAGAAGAGTGAGCAAAGAACAAGCTCTTTCCTTTAGAAAAATAACTTCTTTTTAAAATAACTTGGGCTCTTTACATTTCCTTCAAGGACCACAGGCTAGCTGTGGGCTCCCCACATACTATGAAGGGGAGTGTCACATGTCAATCAAACATAACATGTGATGGGAAAGATTGGCAGGCACCAGTGCATATGCTTCCATTTCCTTTTAATGATACTCTGGAGACATGGACACAGCTTTCAGGCATTTTGATCAGGCAAGTAGTTAAAAGTATCACACCAAGCCCGAGAATCACCATAACTGGAAAGACAAGGTACAGTTGCCATCTATTTGAATTTGCTAATTTGCCTAAAACTGACAGAGCAAGGCTTGTCAAAGAGGATTATTTGGCACTGTCAGTCTCTCCCTAAGAGGATTTCCATCATTTGGCCTTCAGTTCCTGTTGATCAAGAGCACTGTGGAGCACAGGTTTTTTCTACATTTGTCACTTCAAACCATCCCTTTGTGTCACTGAGTAATAATTCACATCTCCACTCCACTGTTAGAAAGTGGGGTTAGAGCTCTCTATGGTAACAGTAGTTGTAGGCATTATCTTAAGCTTTCAGAGTTGCCTCTGCTGAAAGACATCAAAAATTCCGGCTTACAACCCAAGTACTGTTCAACACCACAATACCAAGTGTTGTCATTCCCTTGTCTTTAAGGGGTGTCACAAGCTTAAGGCCCAGGAATGCCCATCTCAAGAGAGGTCAGAGAACCATGATGCACAGTCACAGTCAGCCCAGGAAAGTAAGCGGACAGAAGCTCAAACACCAGGACTTGAGATACCTTTTCTGATTAATTGAGCAAGATCTGCAGCAAGCAATTCTTCCTGCCTGTCTTCTGATCTTATTCCCAGCCTCCCTGCTCAATAATTATTTGCCTTGTTGGTGCCATGTATGCAACATCGCAACAGAGTTATTATTTATTCAGTGTTATGACTATGGAACAATTAGGAGTCGGACAGTGTCTCTCAAGAATCCTAAAGGAAACAGTTGTCCCAGTTTTACAGATGAGAGACCTCCAACTTTGAGAAGTTGCAACATTTGCCCAAGAACACACAGCTATGGCAGGTTGGTATTTAAACCCAGGTGTGTCTGGCCCCATAGCCTGTGCTCTTATCTAGACATGAGTCAATGGGCCCTGAAGAGTCTGCTCAGTAACTGCAGATTTTCCTCCCAGGAAGGGGGAAGTTTCAGTGTGTATACACCCATAGAGACACAGCCCCTGTATCATAGCAGTGGAGAAAGCAGGTGTCGTGAAAAAGTGTTAGAAATCTCATAATAATCAAATATGTGCAAGCTAAGTCTTCACTGGAAAAGAATAAAGTCTGCATCTTTATAGTTTACAGTAATGAAAGTATTTGCAATTTGTTTTCATTTGCAAAGTCTCACTCAATCTGCATAGCAACCTCAGGAGGATAGCAGAGCAAACACCATTTCCATTTTCCAGACGAAAAATCATGAAGTTTCTAACAGGTTAGAAAATACACCTAAGGTTACATGACTAGTAAATAGAGAAACCAGGATTAGAAACCTCATTTTCCAGTTCTGAGCCCGTTTTCTCCCTAATAATAGGAAGCTTCTGTTCTGTGTATTGGTTGCTTAACAGATCTACAAACAAACTTCTGCCAGCATACATTGTTTCCCCCTCTGGTTCCTGAGAGATGGCATTTACCAGTGCCATAGTCCTAGTCTCAGGGGAATTAGCACATCCGCAAAACATGAGAATAAAACTGGTCTTCGTTAGCAAGCAGTAGTTTGATTTAATTGCTATGGTTAAACAAAAAGTGGGAAATCTTGACTATATTATGCCAGGCAAAGTCTATAACTCTATGCTATAATAATAAAAAATATATAAACAGCAGCGTGAAATTTCTTTCTTTTTTTTTTTTTTAAGTTAAGAGTGAGGACGGAGGGCTTAGCCAAAATCCTTGGACATCAGTATAATGATATGTTTATATTGACTCGTGTCACTGAGAAAATCACAGAAGAACCAGAAAGCATAAATAAGAGTGTAGACAAGCACAAATGCTTGTGAAATTAAAAAGAATGGAAAAAAAGAAGGAACCAAAAATAGATACAAAGCAAAAATTGAATCTGAATCATTAATCATAGGCAACAATGTACAAGAGAGGAAAATAAGTCACTAAATGCATACCATGATATTATCCTGTTATTCTCCTGGCTTAGGGCCATGTCACCAGAGAGGAAAAGAAGCAACATGGAGCAGAGGGACAAGAGGAATAAAAACAGGAGAGTTGAATCCTGGAAGCTCAGGAAAAGACACAAAGTGTTCAGTATGAAGGAGACACTCTTTTGAATGATGAGGCATATTTCTCCACTGCTTTCGGTGTTATTATTATTAAATAAACTTGAGTATGAAGGGCTGGGGGAGGACTTTTGACAATCCTAGCTGTCAGTCCCTCTGCCGACAGTTGCTATTTTTTCCTATTGCTATTTCATTCCTTCCCAACTTCTCCCTTTATCTGGTAGGTGACTGAGCTGAGCAGTTCCACCCCCGCAGTGCATGCTTCTCTCTCTTCACCCTTGAGCTGTGGTTCCTTGAGAGGAAACCATACTTTCTGCAGAAAGAGAGGCTGGGGTCAACAGAGTCTTCACATGGCATGAGTGGCACTGGCAGGCTGGAGTCCAGAGTAATATGAAGTTTGAATACAGATATTGATGGCAGAATTTGGCAACAAACCCTAGAATCAAATGAATGGTGTGGGAGGTCTCTGTTACCCTGATTTCTGAGGGCAAGGACTATTATCTGCTTTGTGGTCTTAAACTTTTTAGGTGATTATTTTAGAGGATCTAGATCAGTGTAATAACAGTGACACAGAGTTTTACCCTGTAATTACTAAAGTCACTAAATTTCAAAACATTTTAGAAAAGATCTAAAATGAATTGACATTGCACACAAACTTACTTATGGGTCTGTCAAAAGTTTCCAATAAACTACCTTTTCTGAACCCAGTTTATTTTGAAACATGATAAGCCCCGATTTATTTTTATCTAACCTGACACATTCACTTTTGAACCGATCTCCCCAGAGCTGTACCATCCACTTGAAGAAATGATATATGCTGTGGATGTCATTGTTCCCAGCTAAGTCTTAGTATGTAGCTCTGGAGGATGCTTCAAATCAGGACATCAATGCTTCATGGTTGGCATTGGTCCTCATTCCGACCTCCCCAAAAGCCCAATGACTAATGAGACAAATACAAGTCTTTGCTGAGAACCCTCTGACATCTGTCAAACTAATAAGCCCTCCTACACTTCTCTTTCTACGTTTATCCTGACAGACAAAAACTGTGGGCAAAAACATCCAAACATGGACTTCCTCTTGTCTTTTTAGTTTAAAGGCATGCATTCGTCAGGTGAGAAGTTCCAAGGCAAATTTCGAATTCCCACTGTGATTTTTATTACATTCTTGCATCCTTAGAGGTAAAGCTATATTTCATCGCAAAGTTTCCACTTAATCTGTTGTAAATAACTTTACCAAAAGTTAAGCTAGGTATTAACAACAGCATTTGCTGATTGCCAGTAATGTGCACAGGACAATAAAACTAAATCAGCTGGAATTATAAAATTATTATGTACTAGTTATTAAGACATCAACTCTTTGGCTACCATAGGAGTAAATGCATTCAAATAAAGCTGGTTTACCTTATTTGCTAATGAAGATAGATAATTGAAAGCTTGTGTTTGAATTCCAAGACTTACTGTATGTAACAGTGGGTTTGGTCTGTGGACCAGTACCATCAGCACCACCCGGTAACTTGCTGGAAATGCAAATCCTCAAGCCCCACCCCAGACCTACTGAGTCAGAGCCCTAGGGGGTATGGTGGAGGTTCAGCAATCTGGTTAATAAGCCTTGCAGTTGACTATAATAAAGTCTCAGGTTTCAGAACCATTGATATAACAGCATTGGATTAAAACTGAAGCGAAAACACCTACCACTTAAAAATTTTACTTTCCATGACTTTCAAAGCAGCATCAGATCTTTAAAATAAGCCCTTTTCATTTTAGAAATAGCTTTAGCTTTACAGAAATGTTGCAAAGATGGTACAGAGAATTCCCATATGCCCCACACCCAGTTTTCTCTATTGTTAACATCTTGCATTAGTACAGTACATTTGTCACAACTAATGAACCTATATTGACACATTATCATCAACTAAAGCCTATACTTCATTCAGATTTTCTTAGTTTTTGCTTAATGTTCTTTCCCTGTTCTAGGATCTCATTCTGGATGTTATATTACATTTAAATTCCTTGAATATAAAAAAAATCAGTAATCCCCAACGTATAATGTATCTTGATTCTTATCGAAATTAGCCATGGAAATTTCTCCATACTTGCCTTGTATGTGCAATAAAATGCCTGATGACATTTAACATTTCTTATTCTATTATACCTGATAGAGGTTTCAGTTTTAGGATGTTAATTAGACTGTGCCACATATCACTATTTAGTGGATCTGAAATCTTGGGCAAAGGTCACTTGACTAATCATTATTTTCTTTTGCTGCTTCTAAAGCCGTTGAGTTCTCCCTGTCACGCCAAATTCCCTTTGCAATTAAATAATTTAGAGAAAAAAAAACTCTCAGTGAAATCACATGGATACCCACACAGGACTTGATGTTTTATAAAGTGTTCTATTAGTGATGTAAACTGATATATTCTAAAAACCCTGTCCCTTTAGTTGTTGTCTTGGCTCACCACATTGTTCTTAGCATAATAGTGCAATTTTAAATGCAATTGTGTGATTTCAGGATTAATATCTCTGTCTTTCTCACTAGAATGTCAGAACTATGAACAGGGCTTTACCTAGTTTACCTGCCATTGTATTCTCAGAGCTTAGCACAGTAGTTGACACAAGGTAAATATTCAACAGCTATTTGTTAACAATGATGAGAATCTAAGAAGGAGATCACATGCAATAAATATTAAAGATATTTAGCTATTACAGTAATTTAAACTAATGATTTATAAGGAAGTCACGCTCTGAAGGAACTTGTAGTGATTTCTGAGCATTGATCATCCAGCCATCTGCTCCACTTTTCCTCTCTACTCCTCCCTATCCCCTTCCATAGAAAGCAGTGCAAACAAGATACCTGATATTGCATCTTTCTAGAGAGAGACAAGAATTGCCACAATTTTGTTTTTTTAAATTGTGACTTCTAAGTGAACGTACTAACTTTTTTTAGAAGGAGGTTAATGGCCCATGGTTGCCAACAAGAAATAGTATAAATGAAAAAAATAGTATAAATGAGAAAAAGTGCAATGGAGTACCAGTATCTTCACACCAGCCAGTGCTCAGGCCACTTGTTGAAATTCATCATCAGGTTTTTTGTGCATTATATGATCAGAGCATATTCCAAATAATATGTCCATAGACATATTCCAAATAATGTTACGTTAAATAATACACAATAAAACAACAACAACAAAAATAAATTTAGAGCATGTAATGAATTCTGATGTCTACTTACCAGCTTTAGACTAATAGCTTAGAGATTTCACATAGGAAGTGCTTCATAATGGGATTCTTCTTCATATAGTCAAGTTTTTACTTGCCCAGTAAAATCAACAACTACATTTTAAAAGTTTACCTCCTGGCCAGGCATGGTGGCACGCCTGTAATCCCCGCACTTTGGGAGGCTGAGGCCAGCAGATCACCTGAGATCAGGAGCTCGAGACCAGCCTGACCAACATGGTGAAACCCTCTCTCTACTAAAAATACAAAATACAAAAACAAAAAACAAAAAACAGAAAACAAAAAACGAAAAACAAAAAAACTTATCCGGGTGTGGTGGCATGTGCCTGTAATCTCAGCTACTCAGGAGCCTGAGGTGGGAGAATTGCTTGAACCTGGGAGGTGGAGGTTACAGTAGGCTGAGATCGCACTACTGCACTCCAACCTGGGTGACAAGAGCAGAAACATTGTCTAAAAAACAAAACAAAAAAGTTTACCTCACTTAATATTTCATTTTAAATTATTTCCAGGAAGTGTAAGATTCTGAATATTCATTTAAAACTTAATGTTTTCAATAAAATATGACATTATAGAAAACGAGAATGCAATAAAACATTTTGGATGATGACTCATGCCCTTAGGGCTTGTGTAAATACAGCACTACTTATCACCCACCATAAGTGATAAGTTTAACATTATTTGCTGTGAACAAAAGTCCCAGTGAGCTATTATTTATTAGGCTAGTTATAAAGGATGTACCAATTATTTATGAGAGTGTAAAGGTAAAACTGGGTTATCTATTGTTTTTCTAGTCCCAAACCACAAACTCTGGGAGGCTGCTTTAGGCATGCAGAACAGAACAAAGCCAAATCAAAACAGTCTTCTGGCTTTTGCCACTCTGGGGAGAAACCAGTACCTCTGCTGCCTTGCAATTCTGAATATAAAGTAGAGTAATAGAAAAGAGTTATGGGTAAGATTCTAGCTGAATGGGACTTTAGACATCTGCCAGTTCAACTCTCTTCTAAAGGAGGAGACAGAGGCTGTCAGAAGTCTGACTTTTTCAGGGTCACACAGCAGAGTTAATGTAAAAAGTGAAGGGAAAAAAAATACTGATGAAACTAAAACTATCTCTTTAACAATACTTAAGCCCTAGACAATGCATTTATTCAAGTTACATTGATATAATTAAATTGTAATACAACACAAAATCTGTGGATCATTAAAATAGGATTCTACCTGTGTAGGGTGGCATGATAGACAGAATAATAGCCCCATAAGATGTTTACATCCTAGTACCAGAAGCTGTGAATATGTTACTTTGCATGGTACAGGGGACTTTTGCAAAGGTGATTGAGTTAACGATCTTCAGATGGGAAGGTTAGCCTGGATTATCACTATCTGGGTGGGCCCAGTGTAACCACAAGAGTCTCTGTAAGAGGGAAGCAAGAGGATGAAAGTCAGAAGAGGAGTTATGGCAATGGAAATGTTCTAAATCTCTTTTCTTGGAATTATATTAAAACGGATTGCTTTATGCAATGGTATGAATGTTTGTATGCCCCCCGCCCAATTTCTATGTTGAAATATTAGCTCCCAAGGTGATGGTATTAGGAGGTGGGGTCCTTGGGGAGATAATTAGGTCATGGGATAGAACTGTCATGAATGGAACTAGTGCCTTCACAAAATAGGCTCAAGGTAGCTTGTGTATCCCCTTCCACAAGCAGTGAGAAGGTACTGCCTATGAGGAATTAGTCCTCACCTGATACCAAATCTTTCAGAACCTTAATCTTGGACTTCCAAGCCTCTAGAACTGTAAGAAAGAAATTTCTGTTGTTTTTAAGCTACCCTGTCTATGATAATTTGTAATAGCAGCTTGAACAGATTAAAACACTATCTTTAGCATTAGGAAGGTGCAATTCTTCCAATAGGCTGCCTAGTCACATATTAAATATAAATCTTGGATTCTAAAGACAGGGTAGAATTATACTCATATATATTGTACATTGTAATTATTTTCAACAAGATCACATTGACATAGGGTCATTGGCTAGATCACAAGGATTTCAACTAGAGAGACAAGTTGTGTGCCATAAACACAATCTTATGTAGCAATCATTCAAAGAAAACCATCAGAAAAAGTTTCCAGGTAAAATAATTAGTAGGGTTCAATACTCTGTTCCATTTATTCTAATTGCCTTCCTATTTATGGAGAACCACTGAGTTTAACTTATTAATGTAAATATAAGCTTTGCTCACCAAGAAAGCTCGGCTGAAGCCTTGACTCCAAAGAATGATCGTGGCTAACTTTGGTAAGAGTCAAAATATATACTGGAAATTGCTGATTTTCTTTATATCAAGAAATTTAACTTGAACATATCCATAGTTTAGAATTAAGTGCTTGAATGATTGAATCATCCTGAATACCACTTTTAAAGTTGGATTTGCTCTTTATCTTAATTTGAAATAAATAGAATTGTATGAAAATAATAAGAATAATAGCTGTCTTTCACTGGAAGTCCCTCATGAGTCTGGCACTCTGCTAGATGCCTCATTTATACTTTGCACTTAATCTCCAGAAACCACCTTCAAGATGGGAACTATTACCTCCATGTTATATAGTAGAAATGATGCTCAGAAGAGGACATAACTCATGCAACATTACACCACTGGAAAATGACAAAAGACAGGATTTGAAGACAAAGCTGATGCTAAAAGCTAAATTTTATTATCCGTTCCAAATTTTCTTGCAAGACAGTAACTTATCTATTCCATGTTGTATTTTTGTGCCTAGATACATTCAGAAAGTGGAACACAAGATTCTTGGAGATATGAAGAGCTTCTCTTAGAGTAAAAAATAAATTATCAGATAATAAAGAAGAAAATAGGGCACCTGATTACAAATGCTACCTTCCATAATCACCAGAGAATTTGCCTCCTGTCGCCCTTTCCTTATCATTGTATGACATAGATGAAAGGGTATAAAGAGACGAGGAGTTGAAAGCAGAAGATAAAGGTTTGAATCCTTTCTCCTGCTCTTGCTTCTGTGTGACTCTCTTATTTCAAAGAAATTTGAAATTTACATGAAAGGACCTAAAAAATACAATCATATTTCAATACAATATGCCATACTACTTAAATATTAAAATCTCCATTCTATATGTATAGGAAATAATCTGGAAGGATGTAAACAAAGATTACATAACAGTAGTTTTGAGGAATTCAATGTTCTTGTCTTTAATCTTTACAAAGAAAAGGTATTTTGATATAATAGAGATTTTTTAAGTGAATCAAATATACAAATTATAGAACTTGTTTGGTTAACCTGCAAATTAAGCCTCATTTTATTTTGCCTGCAAGAAGTGGTTAATGATTCTTACCTCACTGGATTTTAAAGAGAGTGAAGTTTCTAGGGTCTCCAAGTAAGGCTTTGAAGTACAATGCTTTCTGGAAGGGAAGGACAAGGACCAAATCTAAGGAGAGATAGAATTGGGGGAAAATTAGCAAATGCCAGAAAAGGAGCAGGGCTGAGCCTCTTGTAGCAAAGGTACAGGGAATAACCAGTGTGAAACGTTGTTTCAAGGATTAATAATGCTACAAAGAAAGCACGTAGCACAGGGCATGATGCAAGAGCTGTTTCTCAAATGGCAGCCATTGCTGGACATGAGTGATGTTCCAGGCACAGTGCAGAATGATGAGATGCAAGTACCACTAAGCAAAAGGCCATCCAAGATCTTAGACACCCATGCAAGCCAACCAGGACGAATAATAGACATCGTCCATAAAGGTATGCAAAGCCTGGAGTATCCAATGGTGGGACAGGGATCCCCCTGGGAATATAAGTTCAAAAGAGAAAACCTGTTCCTCAAGGCACTTGCAATGCCAGAAGGAGCC
>NW_012101454.1:3923729-3967307 GCF_000951045.1 Mandrillus leucophaeus
ATAAAACCAATTTTAAATTTAAAATTTTGCCAACACAAATGACCAGGATGGAAGAGGTCTTCTTTGTTTTTCATCATCATAAAAGCAGCTCACATTTGTTAAGTACTTCTTGAATACAGACCATTTCTATCTACTCATTCAGGAGGAATTTACTGGGAGCCCCCAGGCACTGTTCTGAACTCTCAAAGGAGTGCTATTGAACAATACCAATGGGCTGCTGTTCTCATGGAGTGCCAGCTTCTACTGGGGGAGCAGGTAATGGATAATGGAGTAAATACACAAGATAAATTTAGATTCTGATAAATACTATGAAGCAAATAGAGCAAGTGAAATTATGATCCTCTAATTTAGATAGTATAGTAAGAGAAGGCTTCTCTTAGAAGATGGTATTCAAACTGAGGTCCGAGTTATACAGTGTCCTGTGAGGTCTGAGGGACCTACATCCAAGGCAGGGCAAGAAGAGAGCTGATGTGTGCAAGATAAAGCTAGAGGGGATGCAAGGGTCACGTGAGGAACTTGGCATGTATTTTCAGTATGGTAGGAGTCATTACCAGGTTCTACACAGGAAATTGACATGATCTCCACTTCTAAAGTATCACCCAGCCTGTTTTATGATGCTAGCTTACAGTGGGCAAGATTAGAGGCAGGAAGACTTATGGGGGTGGCTCCTGCATAGACCAGTCCAGAGGTAACAGAGCCTGAACAAGGCTGCCAGAGAGAAGCTGCAGAGGATCTAGAGTAATAAAACACAAGCACCACTGGTTCATATGCAAGAGCTGTTGGGAGACAGAGAGTTTGCTATGGGGTAGAACCGACAGGCTTAATTACAATTTGGCTAGGGAGTGTGAATGACAAAATAATCAAGGGTAACTCCCTGACTTCTAGCTTGGACAATTTCATGGATGGGATGCCATTTGCTAAGGTGGAGAAAAATGATATGGATATTTGAAGGGAAAAATTAAAATGCACAACCCTATAAGATAGGTACTATTTTTTTTCTCCACATTATAGATGAGTAAATACAGGCTTCAAGAGGTTGTTATAAGTCACATAGGTAAATAGAAAGCACCATGGTGATATTAAACCCAGTGGGGTTGGCTCAACGGCCTGCCCTCCCAACCGCTCCTGCACTGGCTCTTCAGTACCATCCATGTCCTATGCACTTCAACAGAGACTTACTCATAGCAGCAAAACCCAATAACTTAAACATTCCAGGAGTAAAATTTATTGATACTTGTGAGAAGTAAATAGGTTTTTCTAGAGGAGGAGCACTAACCTGGAAACTTGAACAAAGGGGATAATATGAATCCTTTTCTTGTGAATATTATTTTTCCAATAGTATTTGAGCTATAGCACCGGTGATATCGATGCCAGTTTCCTCCCAGCCATCTCTTCTTCTAAGAGAGAGAACATCGGCCAAATGCACTGAGCTTCCCGATTCTATTAAAGAATTCCAGGAAAATACAAGCAAAGGCAAATGAAAAACACAAAACATCTGCTTTGTCATTAAGTTCAAGTGCTGGTTTTCCTTAGGACTATCTTAATTTCATGGGAGCCAGTGCCTTTTTCCAATATAATTCTTGGCTAGGACCTTTCCCTTAACAGGATATTAAATATGACAATCGCATCTGTCCTTCTACAATAATAGGAGCAGGAGAGAGGCTCAATCAATCATGAGTTCCCAGCACTGTGCTCTGAGAAACCCGGAGGATTATTGAAGGTTGCTCTGAAGATTACTGGCATCAACGCTGGGCAGGAAGAGATGGCTTATCTTGCAGATTGGAACCAAGTGCCTCTTGGCTTGCCACTCAGAAGGGATTCTGTGTGACCTCACAGGTTGCCACTGACAATTGCTTTCACTTAGCTGTGGGGGTGGCATTTGACATAAGAACACTGCAGAACAAGAGAATGTTAACAGCACAATTAATAAACCACATCATCTTTTAAAAATAGGGTCTATTTTTACATGTATTCCTGAGTTGCAAAAAGTTCCTCCTTTGAGATGTTGCTGTTTTCACCGATGAAAGACTAAAATTAAATCATCTGCTTCTCCAGAGGATACATTTCTTGTATTCTCGTTGGCAATTTAGCATGCCTCTCTGAGTTGTGACTAGGCAGCGCCATGACAAAGAGCAATGCTTACATGTTCTTGCTGTGAAGTAAACCCCAGGGATTAGAGGGATTTGGTGGTATTTAGCCCATTAAGGAGTCTCACTTTTAGTAAATCCTGAGGATGCTAGATTTCAGCTCTTTATCCAATATTTGAAGCCTCACACTAAAGGCATTATTCAGAGTGGTGAATCCCAATTTTTTGGCAAAGAAATTAAGTTTGAATATCTGGGGGAATTTTCTGGCTCTGGAAATATTGCTTTGCCATACTGTCCTGGAGCCAAAAATACTGAAATAGGACTCATTTAAGTGTCTGTTGTAGATCTTGGTCATTTTTAGTTAAAATATATTCTTTAATTTTCTTTCTTTATTTTCTCTGTAATTTTTAGAGACTATATGGCCAAAGTTAATTATGTTTCTTAATTTCCTTCATTTTAAATTCATATCCAAGCCTTCAAAGAGACTAGTGTTCCTAAAATGGGTTTTACCAGCTGTGCAGTCTGTAGGGCTCTTTGTACCATCAGCCTGTTCTGTCCGGATGAGGCAGAGCAGAGGGAGAAGCCATACGGAGCTCACGTGACAGCAGCTTGTCACCACCAGAGAACAGCAGCCTTGAGCTGGCTGTGTTGCTGTGGTTTCTCTCAAGAGGCAGCAAGTGTACAGTAACAGCATGGTATGGAAAATAGGAAATACTGGTGACTCAGATGAGATACGTAGCAGGGCAATGAGGAGAAACTGCACTGAAGATCCATTATAGGCTTCTTGACTGTGGCAAGCATGGAATGTGGAAGTGGGACATAAATATCTCGTGAATGGACCATCTGTTGGGGGAAATCCTTCCAAAATGGTTGAGAGGATTATATTTTGAACACAAGACATTTTCTGTTAAGCTTCTCTCTGGAAGGCCCTGGCATGTATTCACACAGACACAGTAACAAATGCAATCAAAGAGGCTGAGCCACAGCCATGAAGACATCATAGAACAACTTCTGGCTAAAGGGAAGAGTTCCCTGGATCCCACCTGCGAATGTGGATAATGTTGCCCTGTGTGGGGTCAGAGTGTGTGAGGGTAATAATTAGGGTTGGGTTTACACTTGGCATAAGCACAGAATTTCCAGTGTTAGAAAGCAGAGGGTGAAATCTTTCATTTGAAAAAACGATGTGTTTTGAGTAATGGATTTGAGAAATCTACAATCTGGAAAGTGATACGTGACATTGGCCTCAAAAGCTGTGATGCTTTATGTAAAAGTCTCTAATTTCCTCTTTCTAAAGTCAGTTGCATCAATTGAATGCTAAAAATACCACTTTCTACCTAGAAGAGTCAACCGGAATGTGGGTTTAGGTTGAATAAATCCTGACTTCACACTTCTTGTCCAACATTTTGGGAATACCAATTGACAAATCTCTCCTGATCACCTTGTTGACAGGAATTTGCAGAAAAAAGATACAATCTATATAGGCCTTGATTTACTCCTGACTAGCAATACACTCAAAACTGGTAATCATTGATAATTATTCTCAGCAAAACTTAGCAAAAACAAGGTGATAATGGTCAAATCACTTCTTTATTACCTATTGTGTAAACATTATTTTCTTATCTGTTGATCCAGATATTCAAGCAATTATCTCAAATGCATGGAGCAGTTCCAAAAACAAAGGGAAAAGTGACAGACTCAAAAAGGAACTCCAACTTCTGGGGACCCATTTGACTCTGGGCTTGCATATGAGGAATGCCCTCAATTTTGACCCTAAGTCATCAGATCAGCTCACAGAAAATCTGACTTCTTGGTAAGACTCATCATCTATTTAGAACCTGCTGTGTGTGCTAATGAGTGTGTAATCAACATAAAGCCAGTAGTAATTGAACATTCAGTCCCATATATTTATGTGACAGGCACTGTTCTAAATGCTGGAGATTTCAGTGATGACCAGGACATGATCCCTGCTCCCAAGGAGCCCCATTTTATTGAAGGAGATGGAAAAAATGGCCATAGAAATACATTGTTCTAAGTGCTACATAAAACCTGAGATCAATTACTTTTCTTTCCAAAAGCCTGAGAAATCTGACACACTCCTGTGTTTTAGAATGCATACAATGCTGGTTGGGAGAGGAAAGAACACACAGAAAGGGTAAGCAGAAGGTGTTCTAATAGCAAAGGTGGTTCCTAGCACTGTCTTAGATAGTCAGAAAAAGCTCTTAGAGGAACAGATCTCTAGTCAGAGACCTACAGGGAGCTAGCCAGAATTGGTAATCCCAGGTATCTCTGGAGTGACAAAGCATAAAGTTAGGACTGAAGTAAAAATGATTTGGACAGAAAACTTTGAATCTTGTTTTTGTTGTTGTTGTTGTTGTTTTTGTTTTTGGTGAGAGTGCAAAAGAGGTCTCTGGACTTTAAAACACTAGGCCCAGTTCACACTGAGGATATTATAAACAAAGATTAAGTGAAAGGTTTCATACTGAATATTGAGACCTTCAACCTTCTTTTCCCACTAGGTTCCCAGAATACTGGCAGCCAATCATATTTCTCCCAAGAAGGAGATCAAAAGTTGTTTGAGTACCCAGTCCACCAAAAGTACCTAAAAGTACTGAGATGTGGGTTCTCAAGGCCACAACTTATCCAGATCACCCTCCAGCAAAGACCACACAACACAACACAACACACTCATTTGCACAGAACTTCTAGAGCAATGAGGTCTCCGCAGAAAATAGGTGGTACACGCTAAAAGGATTAACTGAAGAGACTTTAATGAAGGGATTACTTATATAAAAGTCGAAAAATGTAAAGGAATTTTTAAAAACTAGTACCAAATCAGGGATAAGCATGAATGGGAAGACCTGAAAGAGCATGGCAGAGAATGTTACTACCAGAATTCAGTCAGAGTTGCAGCTGTGGAAGAGGGGTTGTCCCTGTCACAGCAATAGAACAGTGATTATCAATCCCATATGAGACATTGGCAATGTCTGGAAATATTTTTAGTTATCAATACCTTGGGGAAAGAAGATGCTACTGGAATCTAGAAGATACAAACCAGAGATGCCACTAAACTCCCTACAATGCATAGTACAGACCCTATAACAAAGAACTCTCCATCTCTAAATGTCAATAGGGCTGAGGTTAAGAAACCCTGAAATGGAGGAACAGAGCCACTGGCTGAACAATGGCTGGGTAGAGAGTAAATGAGAGTTGATGAGCCCATCTCCCTGTCTGGCTATATTTTGATTTCTTGCCAGTGCCTCCATTGGTTGAACCTAACGGGAAGCCACAGAGCTATGTATCCCAGATGATGTGGCTCATAGCACTCAGCCTCTGGGGCATTGACAAGGTGGGGAATGAGTCTTGAGAGACATGTGGAGAATAACCACATAGACTTCAATTCACTTTTAAGAGCTGAAACTTGAAAATGAGCAGAGGGGCAATGCTGTAAAATAAACAAAAAAACACTCAAAATTCTGAGTGTTGAGAGAATATGCATCAAACCAAGAATATAATTAAAAATACGGGAAAAAAAGGAAAATTCAGGGAAGAAAAATGCTTGGAAATTACAAGTATAATAGCAAAAATGAAAACTTTATATGGGTGGTTTTATTTGGACCCTGAAAACCAGTGAAAATGTTAATTTTTGTCTAGGTTGATGGGGAGCAAAACATACAGCACACAGAACACATTAGACTTAGAAGTCAGGAGACAGAGGGGCTACAAGAACATAATCCCTCCAAATTAACAAAATATGGTAGGAAAACATTGGATCAATTAAAACCATTCAATTGGAGGATAGAAGCAATTTTATTTTGTTTCAAGTCCACTGTGGCCTCACTTCATAATTGGGTAACGTATATTCTTGTGTTATACAGTTTTGTTCGCTTGTTTTGCCTCTAAATCTTATCAAAGTGCATAGTTAGGCTCCCTAAGCAGTAGGCTAAATTACATTTTTTTAAAAAAAAAATTTTGATGTATTTGGCAACGTCCTGACAGCTGGTGTAAAAGGAAAACATTCCCTGCTTGAGAACCTCATGAATTTACTGAGCGAGATAATGACTGGACAAGTTGGAAATCCTCATCCCCTGGGCTAGGATCTTCAAATCACTGAGAAGGAAAAACAGGCCCTCAACTTCCTAAGTGGGGTATTGAGGGGGAAGGAGTTGAGTTAAACAGTTACCCTCACTCAGATTGTCTCTTTATTGGGCTTAAGGAACATGTATCAGTTTCTTAAGGAGATAGAGTTATACAAAACACACTGATCGAGATAATGAAAAGACAAGCTGCAGCCTGGGTAAAAATATTTACAAAAGACATATCTAGTGGCACTCCCAGCACTTTGGGAGGCTGAGATGGGCAGATCACCTGAGGTCGGGAGTTCAAGACCAGCTTGACCAACATGGAGACACCTCATCTCTACTAAAAATACAAAATTAGCCAGGTGTGGTGGTGCATGCCTGTAATCCCAGCTACTCGGGAGGCTGAGGCAGGAGAATCGCTCGAACCCAGGGGGCAGATATTGCGGTGAGCCGAGATCGCACCATCGTACTCCAGCCTGAGATGGAGTGAAACTCCATCTCAAAACAAAAAACAAACAAAAAAAACTCAACAAGAACATGAACAACCTAATTTTTTTAAATGTGCAAAAGACCTGAATGGACACCTCACCAAAGGAAATATACAGATGGGAAATATGCATATGAAGAGATGTTTAACATCATACATTGTTAGGGAATTACATATTAAAACAACAATGAGATAACATTAAACATGTATTATGATGGCCAAAATCCAAAACACAGACAACACCAAATGCTGGTGATGATATGTAGTAAGAGGAACTCTCATTCACTGCTGGCAGAAATGCAAACTGGAATAGCCATTTTGGAAGACAGTTTGGCAGTCTCTTACAAAACAAATGCACTAATGCCTCAAATAGAGCTATGTCACTGAAAGTCTACTAAATATGTAGGATATAGTTTTGCTCTGGTGTGTATGTTTGAAAACATGTATCACATGATTTGTGGAGGACTTATTCTTCCACACGTTTAGCACAAAAATTGTTGACATCGAATCAGAGATCAACTATGATGACCACAGTAGGAGATAACCGGAAGAGGTTTTACAGGGGCAGTCACCACTCAGGGTCGCTCAGCAGTAAGGAGACAAACCTAGGAGAGTGAGGGTTTACTGGATGCCTCCAGCTGAAGAGGTGAGTTAGCAGCACTGCTGCCTACTGTTGGGCCAGTTGGGCTGAAATCCAGCTCTAGTTTCGTTCTTGAATTCTTCTAGTCAGACTGCATCTGCCTAGAGGAAGGGTACCATTTCCTAATTTGCGCCAAGATGCTAAATGAGATAGAAGAGATACTGGTGGTTTTATAATCTTTCATGTGTACCTTTCAATCAGAATTAAGGGCTCTGGGGGCTGTATACCAGTAGTTTTGCTGGTGGGAGGATGTCTTAGTTCATTCTTCTGTTGCTTATAGCAAAATGTCTGAAATTTATAAAGAAAAAAAAATTCTTACAGTTATGGAGGCTAAGAAATCCAAGGTCAAAGGGCCACATCTGGTGAAGGTTTTCTTCCTGGTGGGGACTCTGCAGAATTCTGAGTTAGTGAAGGGCATCACACGGTGAGGAGGATGAGTGTGCTATCCCAGGTCTCTCTTCTTATTCTTATAAATCCACCAGTCCCGCTCCCATGTTAACCCGTAAATCCATTAATCCATGAATGAATTAATATATTCATGAGGGCAAAGTCCTCTTGACCTGATTACCTCTTAAAGACCCTCACCTCTCAGTACTACCACAATCAGGGATTAAGTTTCAACATGAGTTTTGAAGGGGACAAATATTCAAACCATGACAGTGGCATATCCATTGCTATGGTTATAGACATTTCAGGTTTGCTAGCTGTTACTATTACCCCGGTTTAAGCCCAGATTGAGGAGGCCTGGGTAAATGTAGGTAACATATATAGATTTTGATTTAGTTAAAAGTTTTTATTTGTACTTTTACAAAAGCATTTTAATATATACAAAACTTAGTGTTTTTTAGTGTAAGGTTAATTTAAGGTGACTTTTAGACAGGAAGGTACATTTTTATTTTCTATCCTTAGTCCCCCTGTCTTTTTTTTCCTCTAAGAGTATCCTGACATTACTATATGTGGGACGTTATTTAACCTGCCTTTAAGAACATGTATAATTTGGTTTTGATGCGTGAAACAATACACTTTATTTAAAATGTTCAGGACATTATGTAGCTCTAGAGGACAGAAAAATAGATTTTTTAAAAAGCAAAGGAGCTAAATAATATAGCAATACTTCCAATGACATTATATGCTGCCTATTCAGAGGGTTTTTCAAGAAACACACACTTTAAATGTTATGTGTTAATCAGACCCCTGTTCAATATGAAAATGATTAGGGCATAAACATTTCATAATAGGAAGTTATGATTGAGGACTGAGAATGATATCTCCTGACTTGCTCTGTGGAACAGATAATCAAGTTGTCTTTCAATGACTGAACCTGCAGTGAATGTTTTACTTGGGAAATAAATGAAATTGATTATATATTCTAGGAAAAAAAAAAAACACACTGTAATTACTTTCAATCTCCTCATAAATGTTTTTCCACTAGCAGAGACTTTTAAAATTGTTAGAAATTACAAGAGGATGGGAACAAGAGCATGTTAATCATAGGAATTAAGAGCAGAAAAGACCTCTTGGGTTGGTCCATTCTTCTTCTTGCCAAGAAGGTACCACATTTATTCTGCTCAGTCCAACCTAAAGAATTTAGGTGATGGCCTCCACTACTTTTTTTAAGGCAGTCTTGCACTGATTTCTTTAGTGGGGTTCAGAAGATAATGGGGCTTTAACCAAACTTGCAAATCAATTTCTAAAACTGCCAGTCTTCAAGACAACTCTTTGGCCTGAAAATCATTTTGAGCCAATCCTGTTTGCAGTGCTGACCCCTCTTCATTATCTGCATTTTTGCATTGCCCTCTCTGTCACTAGACCAAAGCACAAGTTTCTCTTTCTGTCAAACACTACCCCATAGAATGAGGCAAACCTGGGCAGTCCTATGGCAAGACTGAACTATATACTTGAGTGCTGCTCTCCCCTCTTCACCCCAAGAATGCTTCCCCTCCTTTCGACAGATGACCTACATGAGACTGGTCAGGCCACTGGGCTTCTGTTTCTTAGCCCCTCACTGCTCTGTCCATCTCCCTCCTGGAACCTGCCATTCTGCATCTCATTACTAACCTCCCTCTAAACATTTCCACTGAATGCTTTGGAAACAAATTCTTGGTACCCTCAAAAGTGTCCTGTAAAGTTTCCTCTTTCTTTTTAACCTGATTCTCAATTTTGGTCATTTGTATTCTACCTCCATAATTTTTGCTATATCTGTACACCATTTGGGTAAATATGGGCTCTTTCTATTTCAGTTAAGAAACTGACAGGAAGAGGCGCATCTTAGCAAATGGAATAAAGCAACAAGTGCCAGGTACTTACATCTCAAAGTAAAGTGCTACCCAAGACATAATAGGATATTCTGAAACTAGTTCATTTTTAGTCCTCATCTTCAAGTATATGAATGGGTTGACCATATAGGGCAAGAGAAATTTTCTTCCCTTAGCTGCCATAGGAGGTATAGGTAGAAGATACACTATCAGAAGCAGAAACTGGTGTTCAGCTTTGGGAGTTGCCAGAGAAGGGACCTTCCCCTTACTAAAGAACCCACAGCCACATCTTCCTTTTTGAGGAAACTTTAGGGAAACACTTATAACCTCTCACTGGGAATCTGCGAGATCCACAGGGCACTGATGCAGATTTCATTTGTGACATTCTGCTTGTCTACTCCACTCCCCATGTGCTTCCCCACAAAATCTGAGAGGAGTTAAAGGTGGCATGGGATACGAAGAGGGGAAGAGCTGCACCAGCAGTTGCAGGGAGGGTAGGGAGGCCAGCCTTGCCCCTTCCCCACTTTAGACACCCCAGTCTGAAGCAGCACCAAGATGACGGGGAGAAAGGTTTCCCTTTGAAGCAAGTTTGGAGTTTTGGTAATTAAGCTGTACTGGTACCTTTAATTATTGAACTGACCCTGTTTTTTTGGACTGTAAGAGACAGAACATCTTGGTACTATGCAACAGTGTCCAGAAAATGATATGGATTGGCCCAACAGCCGGAGGTCTACAGATAGAGTATAAAAGAATAACTGGGTTTGGGGCAGAAGAGAAAAAATGTTTCATCTTTCACTCTATGATATCGTACTCTTTCCTCATCTCACACTGTTAGCATTTGTGAGGCTCTCTAGAGACCCTTTAAGGCTTAGTATCCAGGGCTACATATATACACAGGGCCCACCAAATACCCAGTAGTGAAAAAAAGAGCCAAAATGCTCCAGTGTCAAAACCATTCTGGAGGCACAAGAACATCCTATCAATTGGCTGTATTTAAAGATTCAGAGCTCTGAGTGGAATCTTATCCATGAATATGAACTTAATGGTTTTTCTTAAATTATTTGTAATCAGTTTTTTGAGCTATAGTTTATATAAAGTGTATCCCTTGTTAGGAGTAGAGTTCTATGAATCTTAAAAAATGTACACATTTATTTAATTACTACCACAATTGAATTATAGAATATTTCTATTAGCCTGAAAACTTTGTGTCCTTTTTCAAACAATCCCTACTCCCCACCACCATCAACTCCTGTTTTGGCCTTTCCCATAATGTCATATAAGTGGAATCACACAATGTATAGTATTTTCTTCCTGGCTTATTTTATGTAGTATAAAGTTTGGAGACTCATCCTCATTCTGTGTATTAATAGTGCCTTTTTATTACTGAGTAGGATTTCATTGTATGTTTATACCATCATCTGTTTATCCATTCATTAGTAAACTGATATTTGGATTATTTCATTTTCTGGAGATTATAAATAAAACAATTCACCTTAAAATCTTAAAATTTTCTTTAGTTTTATCTTGAACAGTAGGTTTGGAATATTAATTACACATGTATATATATATATTTAGGGAGACAGAGATATTAGTACAAATACATAACTATGAATATGAAGCCTTTTGTCTTTGTACACTGGGATAAAGGAAATAACATTCTTGTTGGAGGAGATGGGCATCTATGGGTAAAAATAAGATCTGAAATACTTGTTTTAAAAAGAGAAAATATATTTGAAATACAAATGAACCCATACAAATACAAATGAGCCAAGTACAAATAACTAATTAAGAAATATTTTCTCCATGATTTACCTTTGTCATCTTTATTTTTCTTTTATCAATGTCTTATGGTGAGTTACCTCTAGCAACTATTGCCAATTATCAAAAACCACAGCATGAAAAGTATGTGAAGAAAAGTGTTTCTTTAGAGACTGATGACCAAAATCTCAAGTATTTGTGTTCAATTTCTAAGTTATTAGGAGTTTGCTCTCTAGTCATCAGAACTCAAGAAATTATCATTCCACTTGAGTAAGAACTTCTGTTATTTCTTAAGAATCAACATTCATCTTTCAGATAAGTAGAATAACTTTTTCAATTTTGCTTTGAAAAAGAGAAAAGGATTGGAAATGACCAGCTATCAATTTTATTGATATTGAAGATTTGGATTACGTAAAATCAATGGACTTCTAACAAGGGCAGAGGAAATCGAATGAGGAAAAATGTGCTCAGCTATGAGCTCTGCAACCTCGTGATACAGAAGGGGGTAAGGGAAATGCTGTGTAGAGGAGGGCGTGGTCCCTGGCTAGGGCTCCACCCTGGGGCCTGTGCCTACAGACCTAGGTGAGGACAGGCATTTTTTTTTTTTTTTTCCTGCCAAAATGATTCATTTTCCAAGATCACCCTGGCCTGTCACGCCCCCATACTGTGCCTACAAAAACTCTGAGACCCTAGCAGCCAAGCAGCTGGACATTGAGAGGAACACATCAGCAGAGGAGAGATGCAGGCACACTGGCAGGCCATCAGCTGGGTTGGGGGCAAGAACAAGGCGGAGTCTGCCTCTCAGAAGAGAGCCCTGGCTGCTGAGTGGCCTGACTCCAGGGAAAAACCATCTCCTTTCTGGCTCCCCCGTCTGCTGAGAGCTACTTCCACTCAATAAAACCTTGCACTCATTCTCCAAGCCCATGTATGATCCGATTCTTCCAGTACACCAAGGCAAGAGCGCCGGGATACAGAAAGCCCTCTGTCCTTGTGGTAAGGCAGGGGTTTAACTGAGCGAACACAAGCCACCTACGGATGGCTAAACTAAAAGAGCACCCTGTAACACACACCCACAGGGGCTTCAGCTGTAAATATTCACCCCTAGACACTGCCATGGGGTCAGAGCCCCACAGCCTGCCTGTCTCCCCCTAGAAGTTTGAGCAGTGGGGCACTTAAGAAGTAAACCGCAACCCAATCACATGCCCTGTGAGGGGAACAAGGAATCTTTTCCCGTTTCACTCTGCTTTAAAATAAATTCATCATTACCAATCTCTGAATAATTAATGGGAGATGAAAGAATAATATTCTGGAAAATAGGTGCCAAGGAACAAGTAATAACACAAAGGAGAAGGGGCTTCATCACTGTCAATCAAAAATAGTTGGGCTGGTCATGGTGGCTCATGCCTGTAATCCCAGCACTTTGGGAGGCAGAAGTGGGTGGATCACCTGAGGTCAGGAGTTTGAGACCAGCCTGGCCAACGTGGTAAAACACCATCTCTATGAAAAATACAAAATTACCCAGGTGTGGTGGTACATGCCTGTAATCCTAGCTACTTGGGAGGCTGAAGCAGGAGAATCACTTGAACCCAGGAAGTGGAGGTTGCAGTGAGCCAAGATAGTGCCACTGCACTCCAGCCTCAGCAACAAGAGTGAAATTATATCTCAGAAAAAAAAAAAAAAAAAAAGTTGAGCAAATGTCGTATTTATGGCTTGAGAGAACAAGCATCCTCTAAATTCCAGATAATCAGTTTACAAGTAAAATCTTAGAGCACAACTTAAACGTATAAGTTGGGGAGTATCTACATTTTAATAAAATTATTTTTGTCTCTCTATTCTTCTCATCCATATATCAAATAACATGCTTCTTCCATGTAATTTATAGATTTCCTAAAAGTAGTTTAACGCTAACAAAGCAGAGCATCTCCTTAAATATCTACTTGACTTAAGAAATTAAAGAATACACATAATTAAAACTAAATAATACACATAATTTTCAAGCACATGGAACATTTGTGAAAACTGATCTCAGAAAGGAAGTCTTCATCTATTTCAAATAAACAGACTACTTTCCCTTACCTTAACGCATTATAATTAGAAACAAATGGTATTAACGTTGCCCTAAAAAGATATTTTTTGCTTCAAAAAGACCAAAAAACTTTAAAACAAACAAAAAAGAAAACAAAAAGGGGAGAGAAGGGGAGTAAGATCTTCATGAATAAGCTTTTATATAGCTTTACTAAAGGAATAAGAGAACTTTAGTATTAATGGGAAATGTGATATGTATGTTAATAGAATGGCTCATATAGTAAAGATGTTGATTTTCCTTACATCTGCAACATGTACAAGCGGCTACAGTTTAGAATCCAAAATATTCAAAGAACTCCTGTTAACAACCACAATAAAAGACAATCTAGTAGAAAAATAAGCAGAGAATATGAATAGACAAGTCAGAAAAGATAAAATGCAAATGACCAATAAACATTTAAAAGGAAATCAATTTCACCAGTAATCAGAAAAATTCAAATTATAATAAAGAGATTGTATTAGTCTGTATCACACTGCTGATAAAGACATACCTGAGACTGGGAAGAAAAAGAGGTTTTATTAGACTTACAGTTCCACATGGCTGGGGAGGCATCAGAATCATGGCAGGAGGTGAAAGGCACTTCTTACATGGTGGCAGTAAGAGAAAATGAGGAGGAAGCAAAAGCGGAAACTCCTGATAAACCCATCAGATCTTGTGAGACTTATTCACTATCCCGAGAATAGCATGGGAAAGATTGCCCCCATGATTCACTTACCCTCACCTGGGTCCCTCCCACAACACATGGGAATTCTGGGAGATACAATTCAAGATGAGATTTGGGTGGGGACACAGCCAAACCATATGAGAGATGTTATTATCTTTTCATCCTTTTAAATAACAAAAACATTAAAACATCACACAATATCAAATACTGGAAAGATTGTGAGGAAGTGGATATAATATTGTTGTAGCCCTTCTTAGGAGCAATTTGGCAATATCAGTTAATAAATCTGAAAAACAGGTTTAACTGATTACTGTCTTCCTTAAGCCAGCCACAGGACAACAATAATCATGACAGCTTACATGCCTGGAATGCCTACTTGGTAAGGTGACTATTCCAAGTCCTTTTTGTGTATGAATTCATCCGATTCCCATAACAACTGCATGGTGCAGAAGCTATTGCTATTCTTTCTGGGTGGGGAAACTAAGGTGCAGAGAGATGAAAACCTTGGCCAAGGTCGCCTGAAAGAACTAGTCTTTGACATGCGACTGTCTGGCTCCTGAGCCTGATTTCGACCACTCACCACATGCTGCCTTTCTAGGACAACACTCTCTCATGTACGCAAAGTTATGAGGGCCAAAATATTTCACAGCTGTGAGCAAAATTGGAAGCAAAATAAATATCTTCCAAGAGGGTATTAGAAAAATGAAATGTCTGAATACTGTTTGTGATTAAAGGATAAATTAATACATGGACAGATCTAAAAAAAAAAGTATGATAAGAAAGGTTTTATATATATGTGTGTGTGTGTGTGTATATATATATGTGTGTGTGTGTATATATATGTACAACTTATAAAAAACCTGTCTGTCTAATGGAAACTTGGGGTGGGGGAAGGTATGGCTAAGTTACCACGAAGTTTGTAACGAAATATTTTACTTTTAAAATAACATTTTACTTTTTCAAAATAAACTTTCAATGGAAAGTTTTAAACGATATTTTGCTTTTCCAAAATAAACTTTTGATGGAATAATACATATTTTAATCTATCAATAAAAGAACCAAACAGATGCAAACCAAATAGGCTTAGTAAAACTGAAGGGAGAAATCGTTTTAACCACTAATGTATGGCTTTATTTGAAAAAAGGAAAGTTCACATGCTACACATGTAATTTTAAAAACATTAACATAAGGTGAGAATTAAGTAATTCAAATACTTATGATAATTTATTCTGTGTTATTGGATTATAGGTGATGATTATGTGCTTCTTTATTCTATGATTTTGAAATTTCCAAATATAAAAAGAAATACAACCCAAATAAGAAAGAACAAGCAGGAAAAGGAAGAAACAAAGGAAAGAATGTAAGGGAAAAAAGCACAAAAAAACGATGGCTTATATTTTCAAAGCTTACGTCTGTTGGGCTTCAGGATGTGCACACACTGGAGGAATACAAAAGAGAAGAATATCATAAAGGTTCTGGAATTAGGAAAACTGGTACCAAGAATGTACCTGGGATGGCATTAAACACATATGTTTAAGACAACCACATTAGTCTGGTGGTTTGCTTTTCTATTTAGTGTGTGTATGTTTTCTATATTGGAAAAAGAAGAGCAAAGAAGGAATATGTTTAGTGTGTAGAATCTAGTATGATATTCCCAGGAAACAGAAATAAAGTTGAGCTTTTGAAACTCCAGTTGAAGTTGTATAAAACAATCTGGAAGTCATAATTAATGCGTAATGTGTCAGGATCAAAATTTGCAAATATCTTGACAAGCTGGAAACCAACAAAATACAATTTATCAAGGATGATTCATTCACTTTGTTGGGTGTGGGGGTGGGTGGGGCATATTTATGTGCTCTATGGAGGTTACAAAGATGAATGAGAAGTAGTCCCTGCCAGGGATGATATAAAAATATTTAGCCACTAGTATGACAATAGCATCAGGCAATCAGAAAGAAGGCAAAAAACCAACAAGTACTCCCATCCCCACCATGGCCCTCGCCCTCAAGAAGCTGGGTAATATAATAGGGCAATAAGAAAATGTATTCACTGCCATGCAATGCAGAATGATTGTCACAGATCACTGTAAAGGGCTGGAAGTGTGCGTGCGTATGTGTGTGCGCGCGCGTGTGCGTGTGCGCACGCGCACATGTGCTCATGCTGGGTAAGAGTGGGTATGGAGGAGATGAACCTCAAAGAAGGGATGAAACATCAAAAGATGGAGAAAAGGACATTCCAAAGAGAAAAGAAAGACTGAGAAAAAGTGTGAAGGCAAGAAAATATAGGAATCTTTACCAGAGAATCCAGAATAGATAGCCCAAGGTAGCTGGAAAACAGGTGTAGAAAAAAGCATACATCAGGATTTTGCCTAGATCATGTAAAGTCTACATGACAAGAAAATGTGTTCGAATTTAATTCAAACACATTTTGAATTAATAGTAATAGTGAGTCACTGAAGTGATAGTAATAGTGAGTCACTGAATAGTAATAGTGATAGTAATAGTTTCACTGATAGTAACAGTGAGTCACTGAAGTTTTCTTGATTTAAAACGAGCAACCTCACTAGAACCATCAGGCGACTGAAAGTATTCCATCTTGAGCTATTCTCATGATCTCCTCTTGTACTAGACAAAATAATGACCCCCCAAGATGTCTGTGCCCTAATTTTCAGAACCTGTGAATATGTTACCTTTGCAGATGTGGGTAGGGTCAAGGGCCTTCTGATGGGGAGATAATCCTGGATCATCAGAGTGGGTCCAGTATAATTACCCGAGTTTCTCAAAGCAGAGAACCTTTCCCATCTGTCAGAGAGAGATACAATTTGAGAAGGACTCCTTCTTTATTGCTGACTTTGAAAATAGAGGACAGGAATAATGAATCAAGAAATGAAGTGACCTCCAGAACTGGGAGTAGTCCTCAGAGGACTATACACATGAAAAGGGGGATCTCAGTCCTGAAACTGCAAGGAACTGAATTACACCAACCATTCAATGAGCAGGAAACAGATTCTCCCCTAGAGCTGCCATAAGGAAATGCAGTCCTAGGCAACCTAATGTTATCCTGGTGAAATCTATACTGGACTTCTGACCTACAGAACTGTAAGACAGTAAAGGTGTATTTTGCTGCAAAGTTTGTGAAATTGTTATAGCAGAAGTAGAAAACTAATACTTGTAAATTTTAGGCACTTTGGTTCTTACAATTCTTCCAATGAATCATACACCCTCCTGCCCCAGAGTCTTTGCATGCATTTTTTGCATCTAACTGGTATACCTTGTCTCAGATCCTACCACTTCCACAGCCTTTGTGAGGAAAGTTTCTCTATCTCTACACTTTACGATTGATACTTTCTCAGAAAGGCCTCCATCAAATCTGAATTCCCACTGTGGCGGTGTCCCCTGTTGTATCTCAAAGTCTCAAAGTCTCTTGCTCACTCATTGCAGATGTTCAGTAATATCTGCATAAGAAAGTAGAATTTATCAGTTATATTGTACCTCCAAGTGTTCATTTGCTCACACAAGGTAGTATCCACCAGATCGCTCCTTTGTAAAAGAATTGTTTATGTTTCTAATTAATAAGTATTCTGTGTGACAATAGTTTGGGACCCTGTGAATGTCTTCTCTCCTAAGATTTGACTCAATTGTTTTAGAAGTCATCAATGATCCTTGCTATATCTATTGATATAATTGGACACAAAATTGTAATATTCTAACTCTATCTTTTCTTCTATTTATTAGCTGATATTCTGTTAAGAAGAGTATTCTTTCCTCAGCCTTCTCTTTAATATTGCTATGGACATAGATGCACATATACACATATAGCCATATATATAGCTGTATGTATATGTGTGTATATCTATATGGCTATAAATGTGACACACACACACATATATATAGCTGTATGTATATGTGTATGTATATCCATATGGCTATAATGCCGTATGGCTATATGGATATACACACATCTGTATACATACATATACACACATATGCATGTATATATGTATATATACACATACATATATAATAGTTTTTTCCCCATGAATGTGATTTAATTGTTGTCATTACTCTGATGCTTACTTGTCTCTAATTTGGCCAGAGCTGGCCCCTTCAAGCCAACTGCTATGTCCTTTTCATAGTATCACTTTAGACTTTGGTTACTTTCTTGCTTCCTAGCACAAATTTTTCCAAGTTCACCTTCTATTTTCTCTGCCTCAGACCTAGAATCATAGAAACTAGAAGAACAAAAAGTGACAATTATCTCATAGAAAGAAGTTTACTACAAAAACACAAACTATTTTTGTCCTTATGCTGAGTATGGTATAAAATACTTGAGGAACATAGGCTTAAAACTGCTTAGTAAAATTTTGTATTAAGCCCAGAAATAAATCTGTGCGTTTACAGTGAACTCATCTTTGACAAAGGTGCCAAAAACATACACTGGGGAAAGGACACTCTCTTCTACAAATAGTGCTAGAAACACTGGATCTCCATATGCAGAATAAAGAAACTGGACCCTATCTCTGGCCATTTACAAAAACAAACTAAAAATGGATTAAAGACTTAAACCTAAAACCTGAAACTATGAAACTACTAAAGGAGCATTGGAAAAACACTCTAGGATATTGGTCTTGGCAAAGATTTCTTGAATAAGATCTCAAAAGCATAGGCAACCAAAGCAGAAATGGACAAATGAGATCACATGAAGCTAAAAAAAAGAGTCTGCACAGCAAAGGAAACAACAAAGTGAAGAGGCAATCCACAGAATGCAAGAAAATATTTGCAAGCTAACCATCTGGCATGAGATTAATAACAAGAATATATTAAAAAGTACAAATAACTTAGGAAAAAATAAGCTGTTTTAAAAATGGGCAAAAGATCTGAATAGACATTTCTCAAAAGAAGACATACAAATGGCCAACAGGTATATGAAAAAACGCTCATCATCACTAATGAGAGAAATACAAATTAAAACTACAATGAGATAGCATCTCACCCCAGTTAAAATGGCTTTTATGCAAAAGACAGGCAATAACAAATACTGGCGAGGATGTAGAGAAAGGGGAGACCTTGTACACTATTGGTGGGAATGTAAATTAGTACAATTGCTAGGGAGAACAGTCCGAAAAACTAAAAATAGAACTATCATATAGGCTAGCAATCCCACTACTGGGTATATATCCAAAAGAAAGGAAATCAGTGTATCAAAGAGATATCCTCACTATCATGTATATTGCAGCACTATTCACAGTAGCCTAAATAAGGAATCAACCTAAGTGTCTGATATGGTTTAGCTGTGTCCTCACCCAAATCTAATCAACAATTGCAATCCAAATTGTAATCCACATGTGTTGAGGGAAAGACCTGGTGGGAGGTGATTGGATCGTGGGGGCGGTTTTCACCATGCTGTTCTCATGATAATGAGTTCTCATGAGATCTGATGGTGTTTTAAGTGGCAGTTTCCCCTGCTCTCTCTCACCTGCTGCCATGTAAGACATGCTTGATTCCCCTTTGCTTTCCACCATGATTGTAAGTTTCCTGAGACTTCCTAGCCATGCTTCCTATTAAGCCTGCAGAACTGTGAGTCAATTAAACCTCTTTCCTTTTTAAATTACCTGCTCTCAGGTAGTATTTTTAATAGCAGTGTGAAATGGACTAATACAGTGTTCATCAGTGAATTGGTAAAGAAAATGTGGTACATGTACACAATAGAATATTACTCATCCATAAAAAGAATGAAATCCTGTTATTTGCAACAACATGGATAGAACTGAAAGACACTGTGTTAAGTGAAATAAGCCAGACACAGAAACATAAATATTGCATGTTTGCACTAATATGTAAGAGCTAAAAAACAATTGAACTCATGGAGATGGAGAGTAGAATGATGGTGCCAGAGGCTGAGAAGAATAGCCAGGAGGTTGGGGTAAAGAGTGGATGGTTAATGGGTACAATAATACAGTTAGATTTTAAAAGGAGTAAGATTTAGTGTTCTGTAGCACAGTAAGGTGACTATAGTTAATAATTTATTATGTATTTCAAAATAACTAAAAGAATGAAATTGGAATGTGGCTAACATGAAAAAATAATTGTTTATGGTGACAGATACTTCAATTACCCTGATTTGATCATTATGCATTATATGCTTGTATCAAAATACCTCATGTATACCATAAACATGTGTAAATATTATATATCCAAAATCATTAAACGCTTAAAAAAAATTTAAAGAAATCATTGAAACACCAGAAAAATGACTCAAAAACAGATGGACAACATGAAATTGAATGAAACTCTGGCTCTGCAAAGTTTGTATACAACTTAAAGTTTCCCTCAAATACTTATTTGAAATCAGTGACAGTTCTCAAACTTGAAAGTGCATCAGAATCTTTAGAAGAGCCTGTTGAACACAGATTGCTGGGCCCCACCTCCAGGGTTTCTCATCCAGTAGGTTTGAGTTGGGGCCTGAGAATTTGCATTTCTAACAAGTTCATAGATGATGCTGATGCTGCTTGTCTGGGAATCTCACTTTGAGAACTATATGTTATAGAAGTTATTCCATTTGATTCTTTTGTTTTTCCCTGATATGTCATTTCCCTGATGTGTTTCATAATCTGTACGTCACTAAATTTCAGTCATATTAGTCCTAGTACCTACATACTTGTCTGGATAATTATATATTCGTGAGCAGGGAAAACCAGATTGGGGAGGGTGCTGGATTGCCATAAGAAGCTGGGATTTGTTCATCTGCTGGCCATCAGGGGGAGTGCTGGTCAAGTTTTGTGCTGGAATCCGCTTAGAAGTTTGTGTTGCTCTTTCTAGGACTGTACATTACTCTTCTCTAATAAGTCCTCACCATTCACTAAATAAATGTGGTATAAAAGCTTCTATCTTTTCTACCCCACATGATTTTGTTCTTTTTTCCTCCATTATAGCAAAATAGCTAGAAATATTTGACTTTCTGTCTTCACTTCCGGACTTCCCTTCCCATCTCTATCTTCTCTTCTACCACCACCTCCAGGTTGCCAACTCTACGGCTCATTCCTGGTTATCATCTTACTTGTCCTCCTAGCAGCATTCCATATGAGTGATTTCTACCCTCATATGTTTCTCTTCTTTGCTTGCTCTCCTCCCCTTCTAACTTCTTGTTTGCTGCATCCATCTCTTTCAGTGCTCCAAAATACCCTAGTTTCTGATATGAAATATCTACTGTTCTCCATGTATATGAACTTCCAGGTGATCTCATCTGGCTTTAAATATCATTGCCACACCACACCATGAATACCATTTGATGATGGCTTCCCCACCCCACCTACTCTACTCTTGGCCTAATCTGCCCGATGTGTTATTTACAATCTGATGTACTTAGCATCTCTGCAAAATGCACCTTAATTCTTGCCTAAACTTCTACAATCTCTCTGAAAACTCTTGTATTCCTTCTTCCTGACTTCTCTTTAAAACTCAATAATGAAATATCTTTTTACTTGTATCTTTTCATTTCTTTCCTTCACAAGTAACCCTGTGACTGAAAACTTTATTTTTAATTTTTTTTTTTTTGAGACAGAGTGTTGCTCTGTCGCCCAGGCTGGAGTGCAGTGGCGCTATCTCGGCTCACTGCAAGCTCTGCCTCCCAGGTTCACCCCATTCTCCTGCCTCAGCCTCCCAAGTAGCTTGACTACAGGCGCCCACCACCGTGCCCGGCTAATTTTTTGTATTTTTTTTAGTGGAGACAGGGTTTCACCGTGGTCTGGATCTCCTGACATCGTGATCCGCCCACCTCAGCCTCCCAGAGTGCTGGGATTACAGGCGTGAGCCACTGCGCCCGGCCTATTTTTAATTTTTTTTAGATGGAGTCTAATCTCTATCACCCAGGCTAGAGTGCAATGGTGCTATCTCGGCTCACTGCAACCTCTGCCTCCCAAGTTCAAGTGATTCTCCTGCCTTAGCCTCCCAAGTAGCTAGGATTACAGGCATGCACCACCAGGGCCGGCTAATTTTTGTCTTTTTAGTGGAGACAGGATTTCACCATGTTGGCCAGCCTGGTCTCAAACTCCTGACCTCAAGTGATCCACCCGCTTCAGACTCCCAAATTGCTGGGATCACAGGCATGAGCCACTGTGCCCAGCCTGTGACTGAATGCTTTAATTTATCCGCATGCCTAAGCACATTTTCTACAATTACTCCCAGTTCTTCTCATTGCTTATTCTTTAAATTTCTTTGAGATAAACCATATATAACAATGAACATAATTTTGTATGGAGTGTAGATAATTACTAAATATGAAACAAACAGCAATAAAAGAACCTCTTTAGCAATAACAAGAATTTCTATGTGTGTATATACATATGCATTTGTGTGTATGTATATATAAATATATGTGTGTATATACATACATTTGAAAGCCAGAATAGACAATACAGTCATTTTGAAAGATTTTTACCCTAAAATTTGAGAGCCCAGGTTTGATGCTTTAAACCTCAATTCAATATGCCTCTTTTAAAAGATTCACCTTTTTACATAAAACTGGGATTATGTATATGTACATGAAAAAATGAATGAACATCAAAGTCTATTCAAAATGTTCAAAGTAAGAGCTTTTTCAGATTACACTCGTAGAAGTTTCCAGGCTTTATAGTTCCATTGAGGCTCTAGATAAATTATTTTAATTGAATCTAAGTTTGTTGCATTGATACACACACACTGGCCTGCAGTAACACTAGTGAAATTTTCTATGTGAAACCAGTCAAGAAATATTTGCCAAATATCCTTTGGTCAGTGCGCAACTGCAGCGACCAAGGGACTCATTTGTTTTTCTTCCTAATTGTAGATGCCATGGCCAATCCCTGGTCTCTGAGAAATGAGGCAGGTCATAAGGCGAACTAGGCACCAGGTCTATGTCCTGGTGGATTTCAGGAACTGACCAGGTGAAGGCAGTGGGATGAAGGAGAAAGGACACAGGGTTTTGAGACAGATGAGACAGAGATAGTCCATCTCTCTCACTTACTAGCTGGGTTATCTCAAAGATTTTATTTAACTCCTTTGAACTTCACCTGTAAAATAGGAAAATTAAGATTTCATAAGTTGTATAAAAATGGAATGTGAAATTATGTAACAGTACTTTGTAAAGGGCTATATCCACATTCATATCTGTATCTAGCCATACATTCCTTCACCTACCTTTCTAGAGTCACCTAATTTCCACCCACTTCTGTAATAGAGAGTGCACTCTTAAGTTTTGTATGTGAAGTTCGTATATTGTAAGTGTAAAAATATTCAAGTAATAGCTACTCCAGACTTTTCTTAAGGTGACATGTTTTCCTATCATGTCATCTTTGTCATGATTTATTTATTTACTTCATTTCTGGCCAAAATCACATAAAAGCTAACAGTTTTTCCTTATGCCATAGATTAGGAAACAAAGTCAAATTCATCCAGTGGTGTTTTTCTGGTCGGAATTTCCTACAAATGAATACTCTCTATTTTGCTATGATATTCCTAATACATGCAAATTATGCAAGCCAATGGAGAAAGTGAGTAAGATATTGAGAACTAGGTTGGCACAAAAACATTTCCAGATTACATCTGGATCAATATGTGATCCAGGCATGTGAGGTTACATCTGCATCAATACGCACATTTCTTGATACAGTGCGGGATGCACCTAATACACAGGAAGTCCAGGCACTTGTGAAATTTCCCTTCCTCAAGTGTTTCAGAGTATTTACAGAGTGACAGTCTCTGTCATGTAGTTAGAAACCATTTCAATCATGCTGCTGATCTCTCTGCTTGTGACCCATGGGATTGGAAGCAAGGCAGAAGAGAAGGAGGCTCACTGGAGCTCTTGTTCTCAGTTCATATTACCCTGCTCTCTTTCTTTGCCTTCTGTCTCTCCCTTACCCCAAACAGGAAACTCTGATGCCTATCAGTTCAGACCAAATAGTCTATTGCTCAAATAAATGAAAAAGATACAATGCCTTAAGAACTGGAAGACAAAAACAAACAAAAAAACCAAACCAAAACAACAACAACAACAAAAAACTCACTAACATCCCAGGAAGCAGAGTGAGAGGTAGTAAGACAAGGAAGGAGAACCACTAGGTACATTGCTGAGCTGGATCCCTGGGACTCAATCCCACTGGGGTCTTTGAAAAAAGCATGTGGAAGCACCTTAGAATTGTCTCACTGAAAGACAAGAGGCTGAGACATTTATCCTCTGACTCTTGTCCTTCACTGGTTGAAGGTTGTCCAACCAGTTGGCTATGTGCTGAAGCTCAGCAACCTCCTGTAGCTTTGGAGAAAGCCCTGAGGCAGAAAAGCGGAGTGATTCCAGTGCAAATGCTAGCAGATGGAGCTCAGAACCATCCACCATGGCTGCCACTGAAATCAGAGGTGGGCTGAGATGGGATATAGGTGCAAAATGCATTGTTGCATCTAGTGTCAGTGAAATTCAGCCCATTCATTATGCCTATAACTTCCACACAATGATCATAAATATAAGATAACTATCAGAATGGAGATATTAATAGTCCCTACAGCGCCAAACACTTGTTCTACCTCAAGTGCTGGACACAAGGAAAGGCAGTATAGGATGATGTGTAGATCAGGAACTTCCACGCTAGACAGATTTGAGTCAAAGTCCCTGTTCCACCATCATTAATTGTATGCTCTTACCAGTTATTCACTTACGGAAGCCTCAATTTTCTCATCTGTAAAATAGTAATATTAATGGCTTCTTCATGGAATTCTGATGAGAAGTATATGGGATAACCACTATAAGTCCCCAGTTCAATGCCAAGCTCAGTGCCTGGCACAGAACAGCCAGTCAATAAACATTAGTTCCTTTCTTCTACTTTATGAAGCAGAACTATTTCCACTCAAAAACTTACTCAGAAGAAACTGCTCATGTCATCCAGAGAATTATAGGTTGAAAGTTGTATTAGTCTGTTCTCACACTGCTATAAAAAAATACCTGAGATCAGGTAATTTATAAAGAAAACAGGTTTAATTGGCTCACAGTTCTGCAGTCTGTGCAGGAATCATGGCAGCATCTGCTTCTGGGGAGGCCTCAGGGATTTTTTACTTACGGTGGAAGGCAAAGGGAGAGCAGGCATCTTACGTGCCAGGAGCAGGACCGAGGAGGGGGAAGGTGCCACACACTTTTGAACAACCAGGTCTCAAGAGAACTCACTATCGCAAGAATAGCACCATCTCCTGGTGCCAAACCAGGGGCTCCCAACCCATGGGCTGCGCACTGGTCCCGGTCTGTGGCCTGTTAAGAACTGGGCCACACAGCAGGTGGTGAGTGGCAGGCAAGCAAGCATTACTGCTGGAACTCCGCCTTCTGTCACACCAGTGGTGGAATCGGATTCCCATAGGAGCGTGAACCCTATTGTGAACTGCACATTTGAGGGATCTAGGTTGCATGCTCCTTATGAGAATCTAATGTCTAACTAGAAACTTTTTAGTTTATCCTGTTAACCACAGCTTTCCAGTACATCCCCAACTGTACCCAAGTGTGAAATGTATAAAACTGCCGTACATTGGTCCAAAGAAGTTTATTGACACAGTAAAGTTTGCTCAGCAATTCCCAGCAGCCAGCTTTGGAGTCTCAAAGTTTCAGACAGTCAGGCTCCATGACATTGGTAGCAATAAACTGAATAATAAAATTAAAAAAACCCGCTCCTGAGTTTTTGAACCAACATCTCCAGTGACAGGTAGGGCTCAGGGTTCTGAATTTTGTATGATAGTATTCTGAATCACACCCAGGATTGAAAATTTTGATTCAACAAGCTACTTAATAAGCTCGAAAATCACTAAGATTAAAAACAATCCTAAAACTCAAACATTTTAGCCAGGCGCGGTGGCTCACACCTGTAACCCCAGCACTTTGGGAGGCCCAAGCGGGTGGATCACCTGAGGTCGGGAGTTCAAGACCAGCCTGACCAACATGGAGAAACCCCATCTCTACTAAAAATACAAAATTAGCTGGGTGTGGGGGTGCATGCATATAGTCCCAGCTACTCTGGAGGTTGAGGCAGGAGAATTGCTTGAACCCAGGAGGCAGAAGGTACAGTGAGCTGAGATTGTGCCACTGTACTCCAGCCTGGGCAACAAGAGTGAAACTCCATCTCAAAAAAAAAAAAAACCAAAAAAACCTAAAACATTTTAGTTTGAACTTTGCCTGGATTTCTTTCCTTCATGCTCTAATTTATTTCCTTTATGCCCCCTGCCTCTATATTTTCCCACTGGAATCTAAGAACTGGAAGAAAACATGACAGATTTTATGTACTACCTTAACTTTATAGCATTTCCCCTGTACATTTATTTTATCACTGAATTTTCTACATGATCCTGTGGGGTTACAGACAGAAGCTGAGACTCAGAGGAATCCGATAATTGATCAGCTTCCACATTTAGTGGCAGAGCCAGGAACTCAAACACAGATATTTTTTCAGTGATTTTTAAATTACATTTCTACTGAATCACATGAGTTTCACCTAATTTTGAAGTTTTAAAGGTTTTTTTCTCCTAGTCAACATTGAGAAAGACCTTGTCAATTTTTTTGGCGCAAAATAGAAGCCTCCAGGGCAGAATTCCGACCCAGAGACAAGATAACATGATTCTCATACATTTATTCATAAAAATATAAAATAGACATATCAAATGTGTTAAAGAATCATTCTGCCAACACATTTAATTTAGGTGGAAAATATTTGCTTTGCTGACTGGCTGATTAATCAAATCAAATAATTACAACATTAAAATAATTCGTCAGAAAAGGGTGGCAGCCCTCTAACAAAAATAACCTACTGCTTCTCATTAAATAACACATTAATACAACTCATTTTACCGAATTAGCTGAAATTTTCTGTTTATGTTAATTTATATTTCTTTGAGCCCTTAGGTTAGCAAGAATTTGTAATCATTTTCTTATAAACCTTGTATATTACTGATCTGCTAAGCCTGTGACTCCCAAATGAGGTTAAGTTTCCTTTGTATATGCAAACTATCATGGCACAAACCCTCGCTGACTTTCTGGCAGGGATTAGCCCCTTTCAGTTCATATCTTCACCCAATGATTTCCAGAAGTTTCCCAGGTAATAGCCTTAAAATTCCTCTTTTTTCCTATGTTCTGATTTCTCCTCTTGCTGCCCAGGCCATCTTTTCTGGGGCAGATGACCCCTGTGTCATCATCTCACTTCTTGGCCATTGTCTTTCCTGATACTACAAAAATAGTTTCAATTCCCCCAATTCCCACACACAACTGAGACAAAATCACACTGTTAAAAAGAGCTTACTGAAAGCTCAGAGACTAGAGGAACTTAACAGACTGCTGCTGGAAGTCTCTAAGAGACCATGAGTGTCCCTGCTGTTTCCTGGCAGGCCTCTGTGTGCTAGGGCTGTCAACTGCATTCTCACCAACAAGAAGAGTTATATATTTCTACAATCCAGAGTCTAGGCCTGCCTGACTGCCTCCTCTGTCAAAGATAAGGGGTGCTCTTTTATACCTAAGGCTCATCTTATTTCCTGTTCCAGGATGATTGACATTGGGAATATCCATTCTCTTCCAGGGAAAGTATTAACCCAAAAATAAGGTGTAATCTCATCCCATGTCTGATACAAAGGGTCATGGACCATATTGTGCTTCATCCAACCTTAAATGAGAAAGGACTCCAACAGCCCAATGTAGGTAGTGCTGTGACAACCCAGTTCACTCTTTTTCACAGTATTTTCCATAGCATGAAGACAGTGATATTAATACAGATTTAGACACGAGAGAAAAAAATTACATACCCATGCACACATATATGCCTACACATTAAAACCCATCATACATCTAAGACTCTCACATGAGTAAAATGAGGCAGAGAAAACAACACAACACATTGAAACCAGGAAATACACACCAAGATCACAGGTAATAGTGATCTTGTCTTCTGGTACATGCCCACTAGACTCTTAAAAAATCAGGTTTTTGCTTTTGTTTTTCACTATAGGCACAAATATGTACAGCAAGCTATTTAAATGTAAATCATAATTGATATGATTCTAGACCCCTAAACTGGTACTCAGCCTAATTCTAAAAATGTCTTTAAAACCAAAATTGTATTTTTAAGTCCATATTTTAATGCCTCTATCTGCCTCAGTAAAAATTGATAAGATTTTACAATATCCTACAAGGTTTGAAATTAGTCTTTTCTCCAGAGAGATAATCCACTTATTTTAGGAACCTAAATTAGGTGTTCTATAGCCACTTTAACATTTTTAGCACAGAACCCTAAGTTGAACATTCTCTAAACTTTGTTTCTTTAAGTAGTTCTGCACTTAAACCACTCGAACAAGATAGGCCTTAGAATCTGACAAATCCGGGTTTAAAATCTGGCTCTGTCATTTCCTAGAAATGGGAATTTAACAAATGTATTTACCCTAAGATTGCGTTGTCTTGGCTCTTGTTTTGTAAATTGAAATGGTGTGAAGATTAAATGAGATAGTGCATATAAAATAACTAGCTGAGTGCTAGCACACATCGTTATGAAGGTCTTTTTTCTTCCACTTCATATATTACATGACTGGTAGTATACCAGCCACCTTAGTAAGTACACTCTCCTTGAACACTAAGCAAAGGACTCTTCATTTCATTTCAGTAACAGTCAAAAACTTGCTCTTTTGTGTGCCAGGTTCTATTCTCTAAGTGCTTTACATGTATCGCTCATTTAATTTTACCAGCACACTATGAAGCAGGCAGTATTATGATCCTTGTTTTGTGGATGACAACACAGGATGGGAAAGGTTCATCAACTTGCCAAGATCCAGTAAACTGGCAAGTTGGGAAGCTGAAATCCCAAATCAGTTGTCTGGATACAGAATCTGTGCTCTGATTTTACAAGCAAAGCTCATAAGATCTTGTCCAAAGATCTTCACATCTTTTGTTGAGCTTAATGCATTCTTGAAAAATAAAACTGGCCGGGCGCGGTGGCTCACGCCTGTAATCCCAGCACTTTGGGAGACTGAGGTGGGCAGATCACGGGGTCAGGAGATCGAGACCATCCTGGAAAACATGGTGAAACCCCGTCTCTACTAAAAATACAAAAAATTAGCTGTGCATGGTGGTGGGCACCTGTAGTCCCAGCTACTCAGGAGGCTGAGGCAAGAGAATGGCGTGAACCTGGGAGGCAGGGCTGGCAGTGAGCCAAGATCAAGCCACTGCCCTCTAGCCTGGGTGACAGAGCGAGACTCTGTCTCAAAAAAATTAAATTTAATTTAATTTAAAAAAAGAGAAAAAGAAAACTAGAAAAATCCTTGAATTTACTTTTCAAATATTTGCTTCAATTCAATATAAAAGATATGATTTGGCTGCTGCTTGTTTGTGAGAACATGTCTAAAGAAATGGAGGTATAAGAAACCTGATATTTCACAGGGCTTATCTTCAGCCTTTATGTCTTTGGATAAGTGTAGGCAGTTCTGCTGTGGTCTAACACTATATCAAGCAAAGACGTTTAATAGTCCCCCCTACATGCCTATGATTTTGAGCAAAAATATACATGAAAGTAGCCCAGGAAGTTAAGCACAGCAAATGGCCAGAGAGAACTCTCATCTTTATTTTCTTACCTGTTCAAATTTTCATATACCTCATTTATTTATTCAACAAATATTTATTAGTTGCCTATGCTAGCACTGGAGTTGTCAGCATGTGAGGAAAGGTGTCTGCCCTGAGTGAATTCACATTCTAGTTTCAAGAAATGGACAATAATCTCTGTTGCTGTATTATATGCAGAAGTTTCAATTTTTTTTCCATAGTATATTGATCTCTCTACCCCATCTCTCCCCCCCATCTCTCTCATGGTACCAGGAATGCTGATTTTCTTCCTCCTCGTCATGCAAAAGCAGAAATCAAGTTTGAAGAAATTCCTGACCTATCAGCCAGATGAAGATTCTTAGATGTTCTTCCCAGAAACCAGATAAGTCTAAGCCTCAAGGGATCGAGAATGAGAGGGCTCAGTGGCTATTCAAATGAAAGAAGGTAGGGAGGAACTTGCAGTGGGAAGAAGGGTAAACCTTTGGTCACGAGACTATGTAGCATGGAAGAAAGCTCATAGAGGCCACGTAAGCACTTGTAAAGCCCCTAGAGGACATGGATGTACAACCCTATATTCCTGGCACACAGTAGGTGTGCAACAGTCATTAGCTATTATAATTATTATCCTCTTTATGGTTTTAAGTTTTAATCATGACCAGTCCTTTCAGCACTGGGAGTCCTGTGTCAAAAACCCTTCTCCATGGCTGGATCTAGACTGCCAACGATATGCCTCCTAGGCCTGTCAGTTGTCTCTCCCTGCCTCTCTTGACCACTACTCTCCTGCTGCTCACTCCTCCAGGCTTCCAGGACAACCTGCCAAGTCCTAATCAGTTTTTGTCTCCTCTTGGGTTGGAGAAGGGCACACTTCATCCTACTGACCCACTTCTTTGTCCTACTGTCAAGCTCTGATCTCTTATTCTCATATGGATGATTTATGTTCATTTCTATACAAAAGTAGGTAGTTCATCTTCAGGTAAGAGTAAGAAGCCTCCCAAAACTAGATCTACTTATATCAATTCAACTTACAGTAGGCACAAACCCCACCAAAAGAGTAAGCATTCCTTGATACACAAGTCTGAACTATGTAATTAAAATCCAAAATAAAAACTGGCATTGTAAGTCTTGCACTTACCCTCTGGGTCAATACTTGGGATTTTTTGCTGGATTGTGAAGGGGAGAACCATACAAAGCTCAGGAAGAAATGGTGTAATGATTTTTTTTTTTTTTTTGTTACCTAAGTGGGTTAAGCAGTGGGTCTGACAAGTGCTAACAGGGCCCATTGTTAAGAAGTAGGCACATAGAAGTTTCTGGAAAAGTCATTCAGAAAAGAAGAATGATAGTGTATTAGTCCATTTTCATACTGCTGATAAAGACATACCTGAGACTGGAAAGAAAAAGAAGTTTAATTGGACTTACAGTTCCACATGGCTGGGGAAGCCTCAGAATCATGGAGAGAGGCGAAAGGCACTTCTTACATGGTGGCAGCAAGAGCAAATGAGGAAGAGGCAAAAGCAGAAACTCCTGAAAAAAACAGCAGATCTCATGAGACTTACTCGCTACCATGAGAACAGTATGGGAAAAACCTCCCCCATGATTCAAATTATCTCCCATCGAGTCCCTCCCACAACACATGAGAATTATGGGAGTACAATTCAAGATAAGATTTGGGTGGGGACACAGTCAAGCCATATCAGATAGTGTACATCTAGAATAGATTTTGGCAGAGCTCAAGAGTTGAGTTTTCCAATTTTCAATTATAGAACAGAGGGCAATTTAACTCTCATAAATTTCACTTTCTTTATCTTTAATAGGCATCGCACTTCACAGAGAAACTGTAAGGATTAAGTCAGATATAAAAGTGCCAAGAACATTGTTTTGCACTTATTGGATACTCAATTAATAGTATTTCCTGTTCTTTCCTTAGGAGAAGGGGCTCAGATATAGTTAGATGCCAGTTAGACAATATCTAGGCCCTGGTTGACATTGTTTACATGGCTCTGGTGACTGTTAATTATTAATATACCTTGAAATCAGTTCATTCCATTCTACTTCAACAGCTTGATAGCTGCTAGAGTCAAAAAAGTTTTTTCTTAAAGATTAAAAAAGACAAAATATTCAAACTTGGTAAAATGGCTAATGTGTGAAAAATTGTTTCTGCTTCCCTGAGTCATTAAAGGGACAGTGTGTATCTCTTTATTTGTACTGGGAATTCTTCCAAATTGCATTAGCACTCAATCTCAATCACTCAGAAACTAATGCATGGCCTTGATATATTGTTATATGAGTTAATCATATAGCACTCTACCATAAGCCCAGCAATTGGTTCATCATTATTTAACTTCCATCATGGTCTTTAGTAGGTAATATGCTATATACAAACAAATTATTGTGGTCCTGACATAAAGTGCAAATTCCTTTTTCTACCAGTTTACAGAAAAATTGAGAGAAATATTTAAAGTGTAATGGCTCTTTGGATTTAAACTTAATGTATTTTGGGTTTGGAAAGAGTGCTTGTCAGGAAATCATTACTGTGCTGAAGTTTGACTCACACATCTATTTCTGTACTAATCTCCCATCAAGGAACAAAATAGTCTTATCTTTACAGTGCCAATCAGCCTAATCCATCAGTCAGGTATCATTTCCATTAATATCTTTATATAGAATTTTCTGTCACTGCTATAAGATAGAATCCAAAATTATTGTTGATATAACACCGCTTTATATCAACATGATCATTGCTGGAAAATTTGATTTTTAAGAAAAAACTTAAACATAAACATTTGGATAAGTGAAACTGTTTTATTTACATATTAAAGAATATGCATTTTAAAATAATTTTTGTGTCTCACTTTCTCAGTTTATCCTAAGCTTGAAAGAAACTTTAATAGTACCTTAAGTTAAACAAACGAACAGAAGGCAAGAAATATAAGACAAGAGATATTCCTTGTTCTTCCAAGTTATAAATCACCAAAAGGATGATTATTTAAACACCTGAAATCTTACATGCATAAATGACTGTGGCCCTAAGAACTCTTCTCAGAGCCTGTGATTGAGCTTGCCACAGAAGTGGTATAGCAGGGTTAAAAATAGCAGTCAAACTGGAGCTTTGTCAACAGTAGCTCTCCCCTCTTGCATGCCAATAAGAAGTGAAAATGCAATATGACAGGAAGACTCATGTAAGAGATACCCAACAGGATGCTCACTGACCCAGAGTAATTAAATATGCAGCGTCCTGGATGGACAAAATACAGGATATAACTGAAGGGTACTTTGATGAGCTAATTAAATTATTCTTTCAAAAGTGCAAGGAACCAATTCTTCACACAACATCTGAGTGGTGTGGCTGGCCTATATGCTTATTTTACAAAAGAAAGTGTAAAACAAATGAACAGTTTGGACAAGCTGGTGGAAGATATCTTGCAGGATTGAGAGTACATTTTGAATGCCTGAAGTCTTATTCACTGTGTATTCATTGTGAACACTAGCGGTGTTTGTTCACACCTGGGATGCCCACTTCAAGGAGTAAGGTTTATATATGAAACTGTGCATTAACATGCAGAATGTAAGCATACTTCCACAGTAAAACAGACAATCCTATTCACTGGGAGGAATAATATATTTGTGAATATAAGCCAATCATTTTTATTCTTCCTGTAAATTTTTGTCCATCTGAAACTTTTTATGTCTAAAGTTTATTACCTCAGAGAAAGGGACATTGTGGGAGGAGTGAGAGAGAACAGACTCCCTAAATACCTTTATAAACTCCTTTAGCATACCAAGATTCAGGACTCAGCTCATACACTGCCCAGAATGTAAAGAAGCTCTCTCTCACTCTCCTACGCCATAAAACTTGCTTCTGTCCGATAAAAACGAAATAATGACTTGAAGTGAGAGAGCAAGTTTGCTTTTTTCCTTTTTCTGGGAGTTTGAGGGAATTTAGAAAAAGAAGATAAGATGGGAAGAGATGAGAGAAAATGATAAATCATGTGTCCTCAGAGTGAGGAAAAGCTAAGGACAGTGGAAACCTCCTGTCCTGGCTTTCCCTGTGGGATTTAAGAGGGAGTTTGTCAAGCAGCAACAAGTCAGATCACAGTAAGCCAGGTGGTACAGTATAGTTTGTCAGACAAAAGGAGACTTTGATATTTGGCTTTCCTGATCCACTCAGGGTTTGTGGGTAGCAGGGATGAGACCCAGATGTTCTTGCAGCTCCAGTGTAGAAGCAGTTGGCCACAGAGTTGAGAGTTCTGGGGATGCTGCAGAGCCCACCATGGTGAGGATGTAGTAGAATGTAGAGAATCTATAGCACCAGATAGAACTGAGGTGACGCTGAGTCAACAAGGGAGGGACAAATGGAGATCAGATACTGAGTCATGCTAGTCACAGATGTCAACTGCACATGTAAGCAGGACCAGCCCCTGACAGGGGGGCAGAAGGGATTGTACTGGAGCTGCAAGACGCCAGCGGACACCCTCCCTATGGACCTAAATTCTTTTGCTTCACCACGAGGTTGCATTGCAGCACACCCTCACACTCACCCAAGCACTGCTTGGAGGGGGTGGAAGAAATAAAAACCTACACTTATTTTTTTTTCTTAGTGAGGCTGAGCATATCCTAAATTAATGGTTTAAGTAACTTAAACTGACAGGATGATATTAGTCTGCTCAGGCTGCCATAGCAAAATACCATATACTAGCAGGCTTAAACAACAGACATTTATTTCTTGCAGTTCTGAAGGCTAGGAACTGCAACATCAAGGTGCCAGCTGGTTCGGTTCCTGGTGAGGGCTTTCTTTCTTGATTGCAGATGGCTGCCTTCTCACCATGTACTCACATGGTGGAACAGGGAAGCTCTAGTCTCTCGGCACCAGCCCTATGAGATCTGGGCTCCACCCTTATGAGCTCATTTAACATTTTTCACTTCCTCATAACCCCTAACTCCGAATACACTCACATAGGGAATTAGAGTTGAACAAATATATTTTGTAGGGACACAATTCAGCTTATAGCAAGTGCTAAATGTTTGTTTTCTTCCTTCTACCCAGTGGACTGAAGTTTTGTCTCAGGGAAACAAAATGGATTATAGACAAAGCCACATCTTCTTTGAAAGAAAAGTAATATCTGATATATAAAGAGTTATGGCTGTGTCCTGTCTCTTTGTGATTGTACACAAGCACAAACATAATAATGAAGCAACTAGCTATTTCCTTAAAATGGGACAGACCCTGGGGGCACTAGTGGCTGTGAACAGCCTTTGACCAACAAGCTTGAATCAATGCACTGGGCTTACAGAAGTCCATTTTCTGAATCTTTCCATGCTTTCAAAATAGTGGCCCTGCCCCTTCTGTGCATTCTGTGTGTGTATTATGTATTTCTCAATAGATTTGATTGACTGGACAATTTTATCAAATGATTTGTTACTCTACAGAAGTGTTTTTCCATCCCAAATACTCATGTATTTTCTAGTTCAAAGTAAAAGAAAAAAACTGACAAAATTGCATGGGGCAATGTAATAATGAGCAGAAAAAAAAATAGATCCTGCTGTTTTAAACTAAATATACATAGACCACAACCTAATTCCAACTGTGATGTTCCCTTTAAGAAATGCTAGCTTCTCCAAATCATTTTGGCAAAGCTGATCTATAAATAAATCACTGGTCTCTGCAGTGGGGATAAGCAAAACCAAGGGCATTCTCTGCATGGCTTTGTTTCTTCCTCATGACATCGTGGGTAAGAGAAAAGAAACGCTTATGGGTATCATGGAAAAATGAGGAGTCCATAAGGAGTCATAAATCCAGATGATTGTAATTCATCCAGGTGGAAAATTTGGAGATTCTGTTAAAAATACAATCTCTTCATATTATTTGCTGCATTGGTGAGAAATGGGATTCAAAAGCTCTGTCTTCACAAGCTTAGTAATATTGAAAGATTTTTCCCTTCAAATCTATTTCAGGCATCATGTGTGTCTCCCAACAGAAGTCCCCGAGTCCTCGAAGGAGGCTCCATATTATAGTGGGAAAGGGGCGTTTTAATGAGAACCAAGCAATTTATGCTCAAAGCCATCTTTCTACTATTGATAATTCACTTTGTTATGCCTCCTTAATTGTAAAGTGTCCCATCAAACTCAACAGGTTACTCTGAGGCTCTAAATAGGCTTTCCAAAGATTTTTAATGAAAGAAACATATAAACTGGAATAAAAATATTTAGGTTTCTTTCTACCTGCATATCAACAACCTCCAAAAAGGATCATTACCTTCAGTACTTCCTGCATTTTTACATCAAAACATATAAGTCACTTCAAAGATGTGAAAAAATGTGAGCAGATAAGATTAGCCTGGAAATAAAAAAAGAGAAAAAGGAATTATTTACCAAGAAGCAATGACACTATTAGGATGCCCTCTTGTGCCTACCACTGTGTCTAAAGTACTCTAAGAAGCCTGACTGTAGTTAGCAGTCTTATTTAGTTGGGTTTTATTTGGCTCAGTCAAATTGCCATTTTGGTAGACTTATTGCTCAACAGCTGCTCATCTAATCAAGAAAAAGCCAAAACTCAATGAAGAGTCATTTCCTTGCTTCTTTTCATTCCTGTGCAAGTGACAATTGAATTACATTTTCAAAATATTTCGTATGCATGAAAATTTAGAACATGCAATAAAGCCAGCTGCAGAAGACTGAAAGTCAGCTCAAAGCCATATCAAGATGCAAGAGATTTATTTTGCTTAGAATGGTCACCTGTGGCAACAGCATCTATTTAATTATGTGTCCCTCATTGCTTTTTCTGTAAGTAAATGATGTGATATTCTGAGTAAAGCCACTGAATTTCTCCTAGGATTAGTGTCACCTGCAAATACTGCCACTCTATTAATTTAGACAGGCTCAAAATAACCTCCTTCCCACACAAGCAGTGGCTATACTAGCCTAGGTAACAATAGAATTGTGCTTACTTCAAGCTAAGTTCTGCCAAAGATCACAATGGGGAAAGTGTTTCCTTATCTGGAGTCCCTATGATAGATGATATGCATATGTCAGCATTGTGCAACTCCAGGGGGGCACCAGTCATACAGATATCATGCTATTTATGTAGTGGTCCTACAATTGTGCATTTTTATAGGAAGAGGGGATATAGCTTCCACCAGACTTCTAAAAATGTTCCCAACCCCCAAAAGTCAAAGACATTCATTAGATTTCAAAAAATAGAACGGAAAGCAACTTATCTTTATATCTGACTTCTCTTTTTCTTCATTATGTAAAAGGAGCAGCCCTGCAAAGTGGCTTTCTTGCATTTAGGTTAAAAGCTTCGATTTATACTTAATTGCTTATTATTCAACGGCAAATTATCCATGTACTGTATTTGTCAGTTTTCCCTGCCTATTTTATTTCTGGCTGTCTTCACTGACAGGTTACAAGCTTGTCCACCAGAAAGTATACATAAGGCCAATGAGGTAAATATTTTACTTATTAATTCTGCTGAAAAACTGAGTGAAGAAGATATATTAATATAATCTACTGATTTTCAACAGGAAACTGTTCTATTATTTGACATTTCTAATTCTTCTTGTTATTCACTTATCTTTTACCACTGACAATTGGAAGGCAACCTTGCCTAAAAGACAGTTATTTATTACACCATACAAAGCATGTGCTTTTTTTCCTGCTTATTTAGCAGTGTGGTCTTTCAGAACCATTTAGAAAAGAAAACATCTTAGCTGTCAAATGTACATAAATGGTTGACTAATTATTTCCCATGAAACTAGGCACTAAAATGGAGGCGAGACATAAGATATCAAGCATTCTGTGTAAAGATCAAATAACCCATACTCATTTTACAGTAACTCATCTTCCCGACAAGTACCAAGTAGCTTCTTGCCTGCATTCTGATACTAAGGAAACAGAGAACTTGCTCACTCACACTAAATAAATGCAGCCCAAAATTTACTCACAGTGCCAGTCTCTGTTGCAGCAATTCAAAGGAGAATCTTGCTGTTCGGGCAGAAGAAATTCAATCACCTTGTGGAGATAATGAAAAAGCTTCATACTTTTAATCAGATATTGATTGATTACCATAATATTCTCCCATAGCAATAGCTGCAGGCATAAGAAACAGGGAAAGAATGGAAGAGATTTTCAGGAGAATACACAATAAATAAGTATTTGAGACTTAGACACTGCAAAGCAACAGCAATTGATACTCTAAAAATTTGGTTTCATTCTTGCAGCCCATAATAAAGTCTGTTCTTATTGATAATTGGATTTCTGGGAGAGTATGAACATTTGTAGACAGTTCTCCAGTGTTGTAAATTATCCTTGTCTACCGGATTTCCTGCCAGCTATCCCAAACAGTTAGTGCTATGAGTGACTCAAGCAATAAAGTCCTAAAACTACAGGTTCTATATATTTCAGTCTATGTTTCATATAATTGTGTTGCTGTTCTTTAAATGGAATCCATATTTCTTGTTTTGTAGAACATGAAGCACAATGTATATAGACTTGTCATAGAGAATTTTGATAAAGAAAAAAAACAGGAATGGTCTTTCTTGTCTCAGTAACATGCATCTTTGCTGGTTGATGAGGATTCTCTCTCTGTCTCTGACTAAGGACAAGTGAGCCAGCACAGTTATATTCATAATAAGCAAACAATTTCATTTTTCAAACATTTATAGAGCTCCCACCCTCTGCATAGCATTGTTTCAGGTACTAAAAGACATAATACTGCATTACTGTCCTAAAAATGATTACCTCAAGCCAGAAAAGAAGAAAACATTTTAAAATACAGACATAGAAAAATGAATCCTAAGGGATTAATTTTACAAATACACACAAAGCATGAATCTGTTAAGAGATTTTGAATTTGTATAAAAATAAAGGGTAGCAGGACTAGTGCAAAAGGGAGGATGACTGACAAGCTAAAATCTGTGTCCTTATAGGAAAAAAATATTACACTAGTCATAGGGGTATAAGCAAGCAGCTTCTATTTACAACATGCTTAAATTAAAGTCATAAAGTATTGCTACAGTTCAATCCAGAGTCTCTCTCTTAACAGCCTGATGTGCCTAAGGATAAAGGTTACGTGCAGGGTTAAAATTTAGTAACATCTAAATGGAAAAAACGATTACATTATGGGAGAAGGTTTTCCCAAAAGTATATGAATACTACAACTCTGGAATAGCTAGGACTTTATCATAGTGCCAGCATTATTCTCAACTTTGAAGGTCTTTCTCCTTTCATTGCTGAAAGATATTTTACTCTATCTCTGGATTACCTTCAGTGCTCTACTGAGAAGATACACATTGTAATAGTTTTTAAAAATAGATGTTAGTCTGGGGATTATTAAAGTTTTAGATTCACGGGTTACTCAGTTACTCATTTGTTCCTATAAATGTTTTAGAATCTGGATGTCACTGTAAGATGCTCAACAGGCTCTCCTTGCAGACTAGGAAGATGGGGATCAACCTGGTGGTACAAGACGTAGCCTGTGTAATGTGGCTTGAGGGCTTTACCCTATCCTGATTATCTCCTCACTAATGTCACATGCAGGTCACCACCATTAAAGGCAATCTTTCCCTTAAGGAAATCTCATAAACTAGAACATAGATATTTTTATAAGAAGTAAGTGTAGGGCATGACATTGCAAATGGCAGAATAGGGAGTCCCAGACTTTCTTGCCTCAATGGACATAATGATTCAATAATAAGACATGAAGTAATTTCTTTTGTGAGAAACCAGAAAACACTAAAAAGATTCCTGCACCCCAAACAAGAGCAACAGCAGCCACATCAAAGCCAATGGGAAAATTTGGGGCACCTTCTCATCATCATCCCTCCCCTGCCAAATTACCATACAAATTAGGAGGAAAATCTCAGTTTCTGGATTCTCTTGGGGAGAAGAAAAGAAGATTAGAGTGTTTATTCAGCATTTAGACTTTGTGGGACAGGGGAACATCTCAAGGGACAGGCTTCTGTCTCAACAGTCTTGAAGCACTGACAGGGCCCACCATACTCTAGATCTTTGGGGGTTGCTAAGAGTAAAAAGGAACTAGACAAATGTTTCTGTTCCAGAAGACCCATACCATAGAAGACAGATGCCAGAGGGAACAAGAGATTATAAGCTCCTGAAAAAATGTAAAACCTTACATTAGGAATGTACACTCACAGGTTCAGAAAAGATGTATCCACAGAAAAAGTTGAGATCAGTCTCATATAAGCAGAAAGTAGAATGGTGGTTACTAGAGGTTGGGGAAGGGAAAAATGGAGAATTGCTATTCAATGAGTATAAAGTTGGTGGTTACTAGGGGTTGAAGAAGGAAAAACAGAGAGTTGCTATTCAATGAGTATAAAGATGATGGTTACTAGGGGTTGGAGAAGGAATAATTGAGAGTTGCTATTCAATGAGTATAAAGATTCAGTCATGCAAGATTGAAATGAGAACCTCATGGTGAGAAAGTTCCAGAAATTTGCTATACAACATTGTATTTATAGTTAACAATACTGTACTATGCACTGAAAAATTTTGTTAAGAGAGCCAATCTGATCTAGGTCTGATCCCTAGGCCTTTATGGCAGTGAGGACCGAGCAGGGAATTTGGAGATAAGTAGAGCCAGTCCAGGTCTTGGCTCTGGCACTTTCGAACTGTATAACAAACTGTACAATTAACTGTGCAAACTGTAAACTTAAAGTAAATAATTTAACTTATGTAACTCATTTTGTAAATGGACATCTTGCAACAGAAGATCTCCATTTATGAAATGAGTTAACAACTGTACACAGAACTTCATGTGAGTTTATGTAAGTTAAATACCAAAGTTTTAGAGTTGGAAATAATCTTGGAATCATCTCATCCAATGGCTCTCAAATATTTCTTTGCTTTCTATTCCCTAAAAGAACTTTAAAAAAATTGTACTACTTCATTCATATAAAGTTGTCATCTAACGTTTTTCCAATTGAACTAAAGGCTGTCGTTAGATAGTTGCAAAGATACACTTTGTCATAGTGAGAATATTGACATTTAAAAATGAAATATTAAATTGTATTTCTATATATATCCAAAGAAATTTAAATACTGCATCATTTTAATACCTATCATCATCATCTATTTTTTCTTTGAGGCGGAGTCTCAAAGAAAAAATATTTCTTGAGATATTTTTGCCCAGGCTGGAGTGCAATGGCGCAATCTTGGCTCACTGCAACTTCTGTTGCCTGAATTCAAGCAATTCTCCTGCCTCATCCTCCTGAGTAGCTAGGATTACAAGCGCCTGCCACCATGCCTGGCTAATTGTTGTATTTTCAGTAGAGATGGGGTTTCACCATGTTGGCTAGGCTGGTCTTGAACTCCTGATCTCAGGCAATCCACCTGCCTGGGTCTCCCAAAGCGCTAGGTTTACAGTCATGTGCCACTGCGCCCGTCTGCCCCAATTTCTTAATTTGTAAGGTTTAAACCTCCAGAAAGATTTTTAAAAATAGTACAATTAGCCTCTTAAATATAGCAGTTGTTAAAATTTTGCTGCACTTGCTTTTTGCTTTCTTCTTTTGTATGCATATATGCCTGGGCATTGTGGGGGACACCTGTAATCCCAGATACTCGGGAGGATGAGGCAGAGGCAATTGCTTGAAACCTGGAGGCAGAGGTTTATAGTGAGCCGAAATCGTGACACTGTACTCCAGCCTGGGTGACACAGACAGACTCCATCTCAAAAAAATAAATAAAAATAAATAAGATAAACTAAGATAATAAATAAAAGAAATTGGGGCAAAAAATTAAAAATACTTGAGCAAGATTTTCATTAAGTTGGGAAACTTTCTGTATTTTTTTCCTTAATTTGTGTTTCTTTTTCATTTTGCTGCAATAATTTGTCTTAAAGTAGTAAAGTTTTCTAATTGAAAATGTTTAATTGATCACTTGTCACATTTCCTTCCAAACTGTGTTTGTAAACTGAAATAAATTTTTTCTGTGACCAAAGGAAAAAAAATCTAAATAGTATAATATTCTACCAGACTGAGTTATCACTAAAACTATCATTAGGATATAATTGACAAAAAATAAAATTAATCAAAACAAATTTTCTAGAAATAAATTAAGATAAAGTTTTCCCCCATGTAGCTCATATGGCTATGACTATCACTTATTGCTAGAATAATACACAATTCAGCATCAGCTATTTCTATTTTTGTTCTTCTAAATAAGTTAAGAAAATTTAACATTTATTAATAGATGTTCAATTTAGTGAATTAAATGCTAGAAATCACAAAATTGCCTGCTCTCCAGAAACAAATTAACCCCATCTTCCTTCAGTTTTAACAATAAAAAAGAATTAGAAGCCATCTGACTTCTTTTATTATTATTATTATTTTGAGACACAGTTTGTTGCCCAGGCTAGAGTGCAGTGGCGCGATCTTAGCTCACTGCAACCTCCCCATCCCGGTTCCAGGGATTCTTGTGTCTCAGCCTCCCAAGTAACTGGGATTAAAGGCTTGCACCATCACACACAACTAATTTTTGTATTATTAGTAGAGATGGGGGTTTCACCATGTTGGCCAGGCTGTTGTCAAACTCCTGACCTCAAGTGATCCGCCTGCCTTAGCCTCCCAAAGTGTTGGGATTACAGGCATGAGCGACCACACCCAGCCCCACCTGACTTTTAAAAGGAGCCTGTTAGTCATTTGAGTCATTCATTTTCTTAATTTCTGGGAATAGTACTAAGAAGACTTTTCCAAGACTTATGAAATGACAATTATACATGATATTAAAATTTAAAGGCAATCTTTTCTTCATGATCAAGCCAGTTAGCCAAATCAGACTTACATCCATGTAGAAAGTCTGACTTTCATATATGCTTTAAGGAATATTATAAAATCTAAGAAATAAGTTATGAAAGTATTTCTTTTGGTTACTATTACTGCGTGTCAAACCACCTCAAAACTCAATGGCTTAAACCAACAATTTATTATTTTTCATGATTCTGTGCATTGATTAGGTGGTTTTTTGCCTCACATAAGACACAGGGATAGCTGCAATGTCAAAATGGCTTCGCCCACATGACTAGAAAGCGGTGTTGACCACAGGCTAGGGGTTCAGACTGACTGTTGACCAGGGGCCTCTGTTCTTTATGTGAGCCTCTCCACATGTTCGCTCAGGTTTCTCATGGCAATACTGTTCCCAGAAGGAACATCCATAAAGACAAGTCCAGTGTGTAAGCACTTATTAAGCTTCTTCTTGCATCATGTACACTAATGTTTCATGGGCTAAAACAAGTCACCCAAAAGTAAACACCATAAACAGACACACACACACCCCCAACACAAAACAAAAACACTAGAACTAGTGGCCAAGCCTAGTGTTAGTATAAAAGGGGCCTATACAATGGTGAGAATACTGGGAAGCATGGTTTATGAGAGACCGCTAAGGAAACATCAGACCACAGTATTTTTTATGAGAGACAAACAAGTTTAAACTGATGTAGAAATAATATCCTTGACGGGGCATGGTGGCTCAGGCCTGTAATCCCAGCACATTGAGAGGCTGAGGCAGAGGGATCACCTGAGCTCCAGAAGTTCAAGACCAGCCTGGGCAACATAGCAAAACCCTGACTCTACAAAAAATACAAAAATTAGCCTGGCATGGTGGTGATCCTGTTGTCCTAGCTACTCGGAGGGGAAGCTAAGGCAGGAGGATTGTTTGAGCCCAGGAAATTGAGGTTGCAGTGAGCCATGATGGCATCATTGCACGCCAGCTTGGGTGACTGTAAGACTGTCTCAAAGAAAAAAAAAAAGAATATACTTTCAACACTTCTAATATTTCACTCTTCTCTTCTTGCTTTCATGGTGTCTGAAGAGAAATTCAATGCAATTCTTATTTTTGCTTCTCTATAGGTAATGTATCCCATACTCCTCTCCACCAGGCTTCTGTCAAGATTTTCTCTTTGTCATTGACTTTCTGCAGTTTGAATGTAATATGCCTAG
>NW_012101454.1:3967357-3969145 GCF_000951045.1 Mandrillus leucophaeus
GTTCTTTGAGAATTCTCTATCTGTGGTTTTTGTGTCTGTCATTAATTTTGAAAAATTCTCAGCCATTATTACTTCAAGTAATTTTTCTGCTCCTTTCTTGCTTTCTTTTCCTTCTGGTATTCTCATTATGTGTATGTTACAGCTTTTATAATTTTCCCACAGTACTTGGATATTCTATTCCATCTTTTTTATCCTTTTTCCTCTTTGCATTTCAGCTTGGACATTTACATTAACATTTCATCATATTCCCTGATTCTAGTTTTATATCAGTATAAATGACAGATAAAAATTACATACATTTGAAGATATACAACATGATTTAATATACATTGTGAAATAATTACATCAAGATTCTTAGCACATTAATCATCTCACATTTTTACCATTTGTGTGTATGTGGTAAGATCTATAGTCTTAGCAAACTCGAAGTAACGATAGAATATTATTAGCTATAATCACCACGCTGTACATTAGAGGCACAGAACTTGTTCATCTTATGACGAAAAGTTTTTACCCTTTGACTAACATCTTCTCATTCCCTCACCCCTGGCATCACTCTTCTTCTCTGCTTCTGCAAACAAACTGATTCTTTCCCCAGCCGTTATCCAGTCTATTGATGAACTCAAAGCATCTTTCATTTCTATCACAGTGTTTTTTATTTCTAACCTTTCCCTTTAAACCTTAGAGATTCTATCTCTGCTTATTTTACCTGTCTGTTCTTGCACGTTGTTCACTCTTTCCATTAGAAACTTTAACACATTAATCATAGCTATATTACATTTCCAGTCTGAAAATTCCAACATCTCTGTAATATCTCAGTCAAGTTTTGATTTTTGCTGTCTCTTCCAACTGTGCTTTTTAAAGTTATATCTTACAATTTTTTGTTTAATACCAGACATGATTTATCATGGGTAGAAAACTGAAATAGGCTTTTAGTATGAGATTTTATGTGTATCTGGCTTGGGGTTAGTTATGTTTGTTTGCTGTTGCTATGATGTCAGAGGCTACAATCTCTAGTATTTTTGTTTTTGTCTCCCATCAACTTTGTGTATCTCTGGAGACTTATTAAATTCGGTGTTAAGTTTGCAATTCTTTAGCTATAATCCCCTGTCACCATACAGGAGCCCTGTTGATATGGTGGTAAAGTGTTGAGGAAGGGATGCGTTCTATGATTAGGTCTTATCTTTCAAGGAAATTGAGTTGGACATTTCCCTTCCCCTAGGTTGGTTAGGCTTTGGTAAAACACTAGTCTGCTATACTCTAGTAAAATAGTTTCACTTGACAGCAGGCCTCTTTAAGGAGAATTGGGAGTTCTGGGTATATTTCAAAATAGCTACTGTTCCCCTTTTGGATCTTCACTAAGAGAACCTGGTAGGGCTCCTGGAGACAAAATTCATTAAGACTGGGCCTCCTTGGAGTTTTTTCAACTTTCAGCTAATTCACACTGAGCCTCTAGCCATTCATCAATTACTAAAGTGTACCTACCAATTCTGGCTTAAGCTGAGAGCTTCTGCTCCTAGACTTCTGCTCCAAGTAAGATGTAATTCTCTGCACCTACTTGTCTGTCTGTCCAGTTTTAGGGGCAGCAGTTTGCTTTGGACCTCAATTCTCTGATAGATCTAAAAAGAGCAATTGGTTCTTATTTCGTTCAAGTGTTTTCTTGTAAGAATTTCTAAGCTCTTGGCCAGGTGCAGTGGCTCACGCCTGTAATCCCAACACTTTGGGAGGCTGAGGCGGGTGGATCACGAGGTCAGGAGATTGAGACCATCCTGGCTAACATGGTGAAAC
>NW_012101454.1:3970556-3986834 GCF_000951045.1 Mandrillus leucophaeus
AGTACTGTTGGTGGGACTGTAAACTAGTTCAACCATTGGAGAAGACAGTGTGGTGATTCCTCAAGGATCTAGAACTAGAAATACCATTTGACCCAGGAAGTGCTAGGCTCTTAAACAACCAGATCTCATGTGAACTCAGAGTGAGAACAGCACTAAGCCATTCATGAGGGATCCACTCCCTTGACCCAAACACCTCCCACGGGCCCTCCTCCAATACTGGAGGTTACATTTCAACATGAGATTTGGAGGGGACAAAACATCCAAACTAGAAGAAGTTGCTTTTCTTTCCAGCTAATGAAGCAAGAGATGAGCATAAAAGCTGAAATAAAACTGTTCACATTTAAATACATGCAAAAATTCATTTCTAGAATTCAATGTATCTTACCATGCTCTCCTTTATTTATTCTTACTAGACATTGCCTAAAGTACTGCATTCTCTCACAGTGATCAAGGGGTGGTAGAGGTAAGGTAATTAAACAAGTTTTCCATTATCCTCTCGGCCCAAATGCTACAATATATTTGATTTTGAAACCTCCTAACGAGGATCAAAATACCCCAACTCTAATGTTATTTTTCAGTATTATCAGAAAACTGTAAGGCTAGCAAAACCGAGATGCTCTATGACAGGTTTATAAGTCATTAAATGAGGTTTCCAAAACAACAAAAATATTTCAATAAAACCTCTTTTTTTTTTTTTTTTTTTAAAGGCCCTGGGTTTCCTGGATGACCAGGACAACACACAATAGTAAGATTTAGGATAGAAGTAGAGTATGCTTTTTTTTTTTTTTTTAATATAGAGAGAAATCTAATTGTGATAGGAAGTAGAAAGGTACAATCTACATGAAGCTGGGAAAGTATACAAATAGAAGTTGAAGACAAGCAAATGTGTTTCTTTAAAACGACAGAGCCCACATATACCTTAGAAAGTCTTTGTATACCTGCAGAATTATGCATACATCAATTTGATAACCACTAGTCCAGTCCAACTTTCACATTTTAAAAATGAAGAACCACAAGCCATGGAAATTAAATGACGTGTCCAGCACTACACAATTGCTTTGTGGCAGAATTGGGACTAGAACTTAGGTTTCCTATTTCCTAAGCCGTTCTTTCCAACACACTATGTTATTCTCATGTTATATATGAGTCATATACAACTTTAAAATCCAGTCTAAAGAGGTTGAGAGTCCTGAGGAAGATGACTCTGTGATCTTGGTCAGACTCAGGCTTAGGTAAAACTCCATTTACATGTAGATTCTTCATTCAATAGATTTTTAAAAATTATGTATTTAACATATTGCTAAAATACCCAATACTTTTGGAATGAGAAACACATTAAAAGTTGTTAATGATTTATATTTCAATGTGAATAAAGCCTGTTTCTATATGGGAAATAAAAGGGAAGAGCAAGCCTCCCTTTATCAGTGATAGTCCGATCAGTAGAGCAGAACCACTATACCACATAGAGAATAAGAGATTTATATATAAAATATATCTATTTTATATATAAAATAGATCTGAAGAAACTGTGGGGTCAATCACTACCATTCCTGCTGCTATAATTGGGTTACCCTTATCCAGGGCATGAAGTACATGAAGGGAAATGTGAAAACCTAAACAAACTTTAGGCTCTGTTCATAAGAAGGAATGGGGAGAGGGGAATAATTGTTACCATTAATTGCAAAAGCCAGGCTTTTGATAGAGAAAAGATGTTGTGGATCCCAGCAGCTTGGCTTTTCATATTACATGCAGAGCTCGGAGGCCTAAGAACATAGTGTCTGTGTGGTGATTACTGAGGCAGTAGAAGGCTTCATAACTTTGGCTGTTTCTCACTCAAGAAGTATGGAGTGCCTGATTAGATGGGGGAGGGGAATTCAAAAGTTGTGAATAAGGTTTAAGATGTGGGTTTCAGAATTCTATCATCCATCTACTTATCCTCCCCTCTGGAATGGACTCCAATGGGGAGGCAATGAGAATACCTAGGTAAGTTTTAGTAAAGTAACAGGGGAAAAGCACTGCTGGGAGATTGCAAACTCAAAGAGAAGCCTCTTTACTAACATGAATCCTGAGTAGTTTTATGATTTAAAAAAATGTGATCAGGTAATCCCAGCACTTTGGGAGGTCGAGGCAGGCAGATCATGAGGTCAGGAGATCGAGACCATCCTGGCTAATATGGTGAAACCCCGTTTCGACTAAAAATGCAAAGAATTAGCTGGGTGTGGTGGCGGACACCTGTAGCCCCAGCTACTCGGGAGGCTAAGGCAGAAGAGTGGCGTGAACCCGGGAGGTGGAGCTTGCAGTGAGCTGAGATCATGCCACTGTACTCCAGCCTGGGTGACAGAGCAAGATTCTGTCTCAAAAAAGAAATGGAACAAATAGAAAACAAATAACAAGATGGCAGACTTATGTCTTAATACACTCAATAATTACCTTAAATATAAATGGCCTACTACATCAATTAAAAGACATAGATTGGTAGTGAATACAAAACATGACCCAATTTTATGCTGTTTACAAGAAACTCTTCAAATTTAAGGATGATTAGGTTGAAAGTAAAAGGATGGAAAAAGATACTGCATGCAAACAAAACAAAGCAACAGTGGTTCTATTAATATCAGATAAAGTAGACATTAGAGGGAAGAAGATTATTTCAGGCTAAGAGCAGCATTATGTAATAATAAAAAGACCAACCCACCAGGAAGATATAATGATCATAAAACATGTATGCACCAAAAAACAAAAACAAGAAATAGGAACTCTAAATATGTGTGGAAAAAAGTGAAACAGCTAAAAGGAGAAATGGACAGATAATCACCACATGCTCTCTCCTCAGAAACTGACAGAACTACCAGACAGGAAATCAGCAAAGATATAGAAGAACCGATCAACACAATCAACTATCAGGATCGAATTAACATATATAGAATATGCCACCCAACATCAACCCAATATACTTTTCTTTTCTCCAAACACCATGGACTATTCACCAAAACAGACTACATCTTGGGACATTAAAAAAGAAAGGATCATATCTTGGGACATAAAAAAAAATGTAAAAATACAACATATCAAAATATATTGAATGCACTTAAATCAGTACTGAAAGGGAAATTTATGATATTAAATCTTTAATTTAGAAAAAGACCTAAAATCAATAACTAAGTTACTACCTCAAGAAATTAGAACAAAAGAAAAATTAAAATCCAAAGCATGCAGAAGGAAGGAAATAATTGACCAGAAATCAATAAACTTGAAGACAGGAAAATAGAAAAAAACCCAAAAACTTAAAAAAAATACAATCGGCCGGGTGTGGTGGCTTACACCTGTAATCCCAGCACTTTGGGAGGCCAAGGCGGGTGGATCATGAGGTCAGGAGATCAAGACAATCCTGGCTAACATGGCGAAACCCCATCCCTACTAAAAATACAAAAAAAATTAGCCAGGCGTGGTGGCAGGCACCTGTAGTCCCAGCTACTCGGGAGGCTGAGGCAGGAGAATGACATGAACCCAGGGGACAGAGCTTGCAGTGAGTGGAGATCATGCCACTACACTCCAGCCTGGGTGTCAGAGCGAGACTCCATCTCAAAAAATACATAAATAAATAAAATAAATAAATAAAAATATACAATTAATAAGACTGCCAAATATAAAAAGAGAGGACACAAATCATTGATATTCAGAATAAAACAAGTGACATCACTACAAATCCTGCAGCTATTAAATGGAATATAGTGAACAACTTTATGCTCATAAATTTGACACCTAGGAAGACATAGAATAATTCCTCAAAACCACAAACTAGCAAAACTCAAGCAAGGTGAAGTAAGTAATCTGAATAGCCCTTTCAATCACTGAAAAATTTTAATTTGTAATTTAAAATCTCCTGAAAATAAATCTCCAGGTATAGACGGTTTCACTGGAGAATTCTATAAAACATTTAAAGAATTAATATGAATTTTACACGATGTCTTTCAGAAATAGAAGAGGAGGTAAGATTTTCCAACTCAATTTATGAGGCAAGCATTACCCTGCCACCAAAACCAAATGAAAATACAAAAGAGAACATAAGTCAATATCTCTCATAAACTTAGAACCAAAAATCCTCAACAAAATATCAGCAAATTGAATACAACCACATATAGAAAAAATTATACTCCATGACCAAGTAGGATTTATTCCAGGCATATAAGCTTTGTTCAACATTTGGAAAAAAAGTCAATGTAAACTACCATTTCATCATACCTACTAGATGAAGAAGAAAAAAAAAAATGTATGATCATATCAATTGGCACTGGAAAAGCACTTGACACACTCTAACATCTATTCATGATAAAAACTCTCAGCAAGTTAGAAATAGAGAGTAACTACATCTTCTTGATAAAACAGTAACTACAAAACTCTTATAGCTAACATAACACCTAATTGTGAACAGCTAAATACAATATTTTCTAAAATGAGGAATAAGGCAAGGATATTTGCTCTTACTACTCTTTTTCAACATAACACTGGATGTTCCGGCAACTGAAATAAGGCAAGAAAAGGAAATAAAAGATATACAGATGGGAAAGTGAGAAATAAAACTGTCTCTAAGGCAGATGATACGATGCTGTATGTAGGAAATCTCAAAGACTCTACAAAAATTTCTAGAATTAATAGGCAAGGTCAGTAAGGTCTCTGGACACAAGATTAACATATATAAATCAACATTTTTATATACTAACAAAGAGTTTCTATATACTATTTTTTATGGGAATCAACATTTACAATGTACTTCAATTTTTAATCATGCCAAATAAAGTAGAATACTTATATTGGTATAAACTTAACAAAACATGTAGAGGATCTATATGCTGAAAATTACAAAATTCTGATTGAAAAAAATCAGATAACACCTAAATAAATGAAGAGGCACACTGTTCTCATGGATTGGAAAACTCAAGATAGTAATGATGTTTATTCTCCCCAAATTGATCTGTAGGTTTAATGCAATTCCCATCTAAATCCCAGAAAGACGTTTTGTAGACACAGACAAGCTTATTCTAAAATCTATTTAAAAGGCACAGGCCCTACAATAGTTAAAACACTTTTAAAAAAGAATAAAGTGAGAGCACTCATTTTACCTGATTTCAAGACTTATTATATTGCTGCAGGAATCAAAAGTATATAGTCTTGGCAGAGGGTTAGGCATATAAATAAATGGAATAGAAAACCCAGAGGTAGATCCACATAAATATGTCCAACCAATTTTTGACAAAGGTGCAAAAGCAATTCAATGGATATACCGTAGCCGTTTCAACAAATGATGCTGACGGCAAAAAAAAAAAAAATGTTGACCTAAATCTTATACCTTACATAAGTCAACTCAAAATGTATCACGATCATTTTCTATTTTCTTTTTTTTTTTTTCTTTTTTTTTTGAGATGGAGTCTCGCTCTGTCCCCCAGGCTGGAGTGCAGTGGCGCAATCTCAGCTCACTGCAAGCTCTGCCTCCCAGGTTCACAGCATTCTCCTGCCTTAGCCTCCTGAGTACCTGGGACTACAGGTGCCCACCACCACACCCAGCTAATTTTTTGTATTTTTAGTAGAGATGGGGTTTCACTGTGTTAGCCAGGGTGGTTTCTATCTCCTGACCTCGTGATCCACCCACCTCGGCCTCCCAAAGTGCTGGGATTACAGGTGTGAGCCACCACACCTGGCCACTATATTAAACATAAATGTTAAACTCTAGAACTTCTAGTAAAAAAACATGGGAGAAAATCTTTGAGACATAGGACTAGAAAGGACTAGACTAAGATCTTTAGTTTGACTCTAAAACATAACACAGTAAAGGGGAATTGATAAATTAGACCTCATCAAAATAAACTACTACTTTGCAAAAGACCATCTGAGGAGAATGTAAAGGCACAACAGCTATTGACTGGGAGAAAATACTTGCCAATCATATTTCCAACAAAGTAGTATTTAGAACATACAAAAAACTTTCAAAAATGATTTTTAAAAATCCAAACAGAAACATAGGCAAAATATATGAATAGACATTTTCCCCAAAACTACAGATAAAAAATAAGCACATGAAATATGTTTAACATCATTAGCCTTAGAGAAATACAAATTAAAACCACAAGAGTTATCAATGCACACCTACTGAAATGGCTAAAGTAAACGTTAATGACAACATCAAGGGCTAGTGACAAAGTAGAGAAAGTGGATTGCTCATATGTTGCTAGTAGGAATGTAAGCTGATACAATCTCTCTGGAAGGAAGTTTGGCAGTTCCTCATAAACTGAAATATGCAACTACTGTACAACCCAGGAATTGTATTCTTGGGCATTTATGCCAAGGAAATGAAGATATGTTCATAGAAAAATAAGTACATGAATGTTCATAGCAGCTTTATTCACAATAGCCAGAAACTGGAAACAACCCAGGTGTCCTTTGATGAGTGAATAATCTTTGGTACATTCATATCATGGAATACTCTACAGAAAAAAAAAAAAAAAAAGGAATAAACTACTGATACAAAAAACAGCTTAGGTAAATCTTAAGGAAATTACACCAAGTGAAAAAGATGAATCTCCAAAGATTAGGATTTTATTTTTCTGCTTATAGATCTTATGGTTCTATTTATATAATATTCTTGAAATGACATAGTTGTAGAGATGAGGAACGGATGAATGGTTTCCAGGGGTCTATGGCAGAGGTGGGGTTGTGGGAGGGAGGGAGGTGTGTGACTATGAACCTCAACAGGAAGTCTCCTTGTGGTGATGAAACTGTTCTTTATTTTCATTATGTCAATGCCAATACCCTGGTTGCAAACATTTTACTACAGTTTTGCAAGATATCACTATTGGAAGAAATTAGGCAAAGGATACACAAGATCTCTTTGCATTATTTCTTACAACTAGTATGAATCTATAGTCATCTCAAAATTTAAAAATTTAATAAAATAATTATAGAAAACACTAAACATTTTGAAATCAGTAAGATAGAGACTGAACTAAATGACCTTTCAGGATCTTTCCAGATTTTCACAAATCAGTTTCCCCACATTTGGCAAGGCCTAAAGTGGTCACCTTGTATCTTTTCCAAGGAATAGTTTGCTGTCTCTGTTTCCTGTGTGACTTATGAGCTATGGTTCACACTGGGCAGAGGCTGGTGCAGCCACTGAACAGCTCTGTAGTCTTGGGCCCCTCACTTTTTCTTTCTGTGTCTCGGTGCTTCAGCTGTAACATAAGAGGGCTTAAATATCTCTAAATACCTTTCATCTTCAAAGTTCCAGAATTCCAGTCATTTTCTTTTGTATTTAGGTTCTACACCCAATAGAAGTGAAAAACTTCAGATTTGTAGGCCTTTAACACACTTTCCACATCATCTCCATCTCTGCTAACTTCTGCTTGATTCCCCGGCTGCTCTTACACCACCCCACCCTCCTCCCGACTACCGGGAAATACCCAGCCATTTCTCCAAATTACTGCCTAGAGTGTACAGTATTTTTGTGGGTATTGAAAACTGAAATATGAGTCCTGAAAAGGACAGAACCGGAAAAATCAAACTATGGTCTTTATACAGCATTAAGCTACCCCCATAAGGCACATGTCCCTCCTGAGTATATATGTGGCAATACCTTTCTACTTGGCCTTTCATTGTGGGAACAAACACAATCTCAGATCAGATCACAGTTAGATGACAACCACGTTTGTTAAACTGGGTGAAAGAAAAACACTGTTTCATTACTATCTGTTGTGCATCCTGCTCCCACAGTCAGCATGGCTAGCCTCTGTATTGTTGACCTTTTAAAAAATATGGTACATTATTTCAGAAAATCAACCAGCAGGTGCTTGCTGTCTGAGGGAATGAGTGAGAGCAAGCTGGCCACTGGCTGGATTCTGTTGCTACCACTGATAAAATCCCTACTGTGATGTAGGTGGACTGGGCACCACTCCAAAAAGCCAGTGAGGGATGATGTTGGGCGACAGAGAACTTGGAATAAAAGAGGTAGAGAAAAGGAAGAAAGGAAAAAAAGATAGATGGACTTCAGTCCCTGAATGACTCATGTTGCCACATGATATACTAAAGAGAAGCCTGCTCAGGTTTTGTGGTTCGCTGCTATGATTGTCCGCAAACTTTCTACTGACTATGCTATCTTTTGACTCCCAGGAGTCCCAAATTTTACATGATTCTTTTCTCAACTAGCTACATTGCGTTGATTCAATACTACTACTTTGATTCTCCATTTTGAATTAGATGACAACATAATTGCAAGTAATTTTCTGGTCAGTCCCCGTGTTAATAGATAAAATTGCTGAGATTCACATCAAAAGGAAAGAAACATGCTACTTCATTCCCCTCGGCAGTGTAATCATAGGTAAATATAAAGCTCCCATGGATGTTTTAAAATAATGAAACTGATACAGGAGTGCTGGGAAGGCAAGAACCTGGTCCCTTCAAATGATAGGAAGGGGGGAAGGGAACTGCTCCATGAGGAGGGCGTGGTCCCTGGCTAGAGCTCTACCCCCACAGACAGGCACTTCTGCCTTCCTGCCCAAATGCTGCATTTTCCAAGACCACCCTGGCCTGCCATGCCCCCATCCTGGGCCTATAGCAAGGCAGAGACAGGTGGCTGGATGCTGAGAGGAACGGATCCGCGGAAGAAGACACCAGCCGCTGGACAACAGGAGGACGTCAAGGTGAGCACACCGGCAGAAGAGCACAGGGGCACATGCAGGCACTTTGGCAGGCCATTTACCAGGGGGAGGAGGCGGGGTTTGGCCAGGACAGTCTGAGAGCCAGAGTCACTGAGCAACCCAAGTCCAAGGGAAGATCATCTTCCTTCTGGCTTCCCCATCAGCTCAGAGCTGCTTCCACTCAATAAAACTTTGTATTCATTCTCCAAGCCCAGGTGTGATCCGATTCTTCAGGTACACCAAAGCAAGAACCTGGGATACAGAAAGCCCTCTGTCCTTGAGACAAGGTAGGTCTAATTGACCTGGTTAACACAAGTCGCCTAGAGAAGGCAAAGAGAGCACCCTGAAACACATGCCCACTGGGGTTTCGGGAGCTGTAAACATTCACCCCTAGACATTGCCGTGGGGTCAAGAGCCCCACAACCTGCCTGTCTGCATGTTCCCCTAGAGGTTTGAGCAGCGGAGCACTGAAGAAGCGAGCCAGTCCCCCATCGCTTGCCCTGCGAAGGGGGGCAAAGGAACCTTTCCTGTTTCAATACTACCTGTAATATGAGGGCCACAGGTTAAGAAACACAGGATTCTTCTAGAAATGTTCTTTTGGCACAGGGCGTTCACAATAATAAAGTCAGAGCTTTCAAGCAGACTACAGTACCCACCTCGGAGCATAAGGCATGAAGTGTTTAATATGAGCACCTCTTATGTGCTTGAAGTAGTTCAGATGATAGATCAAATCCCAGATTCACCTCCTATGTCACCAATAGACTTACCCTTTGTAAACATTAATTTCCTATCCACAAATTAAGAATAGTAATATCTGTGCCTTATAATAGGTACTTAAGACATTATATCTGTGACTATCGTTGGATAATTAAGGCAGCAGCAAATGAAATCCAAAACCAGATACATCTAGGTAGAGTGAGTCAAGAATTTTTAGAAAACTACTTTCACATGTGTATTCTTTCATTTCCATCTGATCCTGTCTTTCCAGAACTAGGGGTAGAAGCTGAGGCATTAAGTGAAGGAAAGAAACAACAGATAGACAAGAGGGAGCTGGTGAAAGAAAGCTATCTACTGTCTGGATTTATAATGATACTTTCAAATACTGTGTTTTCTTGTTCTTCTCTCTAGGTTCAGTTTCTCAGTTCTTCCCCGGCTTCTCATTGTAGTACTTATGGTGAGTTGCCTACCTAATAAGCACTCTCTCTTTTTTATTAACAGAACTCTGATTTTCGTAAAGGACAAGCCCAGTTAAAAATATCTGCCTCCTCACACCTCCTTGTACAGTTAACCAGAAGTAACGGTAAAGCTTAATTTCAGTTTCGTTAGAACTTGTAGGCAAGTCTTAGTCCTAAGGTCATTAGTTCTGGCCAGTGAGATTTAAGCAAATGCCTATGGGGTAGGTGGACCAAAAAATTGTGGTTTTTTCTTGTTCAGAAAGGAATAGATGCACCCTCTGCCCTTCACCACTGTCTCACATCTTTACCACCTGAAATACAGATGCAATTGCCTACAGATGGAGCAACCATCGGGTAGCCAAGGGAACAAAAGCCACACCCCAAGAATGTGAGAACAGGGTTTGCATTACATGCCCCTAAATGCAATCCTATTTGATATTTTTGTACAGTCTGATTCCAAGTTCCCTCATCACATGGATAGCTCCTGTCCTAGGTGCTTTTCTCATCCCAGAAGCACTCAGAACCAAGAGCAATGTTCCAGGCATAGCTGACTAGCCCAGAGGACCAAAGAAACTCCCAGTTCTGTCTTGTAAAGCTGTCATTTACAACGTCACTGTTAATGCTTAAACCACATGTATCTGTTTCTCTCTAGCTTTCTCTCATTCATTCTAGCTTTTTTTTTTTTTTTTTAAATATATTCAGGTACTTTAGGCCCTTTATGTAGCTACTAAATGACTGTTATCTTGGCTAAAAACTACTAGACTATGGACACATGACTGAATCGTTGCTGGCAATGTTGCTATTCCTTCAAAGGAAAAGACATCTTTTTAAGGACCACTAGGAAAGACTTGCCTGGACATTCTAACTGAACAAGTGAAATTCAACCTCAAGACTTCACTGTCAGTTCTGGTTCAACCCAGTCATTGACCCTAAGAATTTCTCACACTACTTCACTTATGATAGACCACTCCCTAGTTCCCATAGAATACTTTTTTTTAATTTTATTTTTAATTTTTTTTGAGATGGAGTCTCGCTTTGTTGCCCAGGCTGGAGTACAGTGGCACATTCTTGGCTCACTGCAGCCTCCACCTCCCGGGTTCAAGCCATTCTCCTGCTTCAACCTCCTGAGTAGCTGGGATTACAGGCGCCCACCACCACGCCCGGCTAATGTTTTGTATTTTTAGTAGAGACAGGGTTTCACTATGTTGGCCAGGCTAGTCTCGAACCTCTGACCTCATGATCCACCCGCCTCGGCCTCCCAAAGTGCTGGGATTACAGGTGTGAGCCACTGCGCCTGGCCACGATACTTGTTTTTTTTAAATGGATTGTTGATTTTTAGTTAAAAACGGTTCAAATGGCCTTAACTCTGTGAAAATTCAGGAAATTGCTCAATTTCTGTTCATTATAATGTGTCTAAATTTAGGTTCCCACAAAGAAGAGTGAGGCTTGACCAAATACATTGGGCTGAATTCTGTCAAAAGCAGAGCCTGAGGTGCAAACTCAAGTCAGGATGGTAAAGGTAAGGAAATAGTGAAAGCGAGGCAATGAAAGACCAAGAGTGATGGAATGCTACGTGTTCAAATGTTGGTCAGTGCTTTCCAACATAGCTTCTCAAAGAGACACAGATGTTTCCAAGTATATTCTCTGGGCATGTCAGTCTTCTTCAGATGCATAAGCACTACTGCCTGCTCCTGGAAGGGAAACAAGAGGGAAGTGCTATGTGGTCTTGGTCGCAGTGTCTATGGCAGTGCCCACCCCAGGTCTTACGAGCTGTTGCACATGAAACCCCAGGAAGGTAAGCAGAAAGTCAGGCAGTTACAACCATAGTCAAGTCATTCCATGACCCTGTCCTAAAGAAGCCAAGAGTTCCTGCTCCTGACAATCCCGGGGCTGTGCTCATCATCTGTAGTACCAGGTTGTTTAGAGTCTATAAATTCTGTGATTTACTCAGTGGCTGTCCAGTATAATTTTTACCACTATCAGATAGCTAGAGACTTTTTTTTTTTTTTGACAAAGAACCCTAAACAGGTTGAGAGGGAAAAGGAAAGAATAAAAACTTAAAATGAAAGCTTCCAGAATGCTAAAAACAAAAGAAAAAAATAGGTGATAATTCCTAGAAATATCAGTGGATTAGAAAAATTAGCTTCACTGCACAGCCAGGCTATTATGATTGTTACTATTTAGTTGGCCTGGTTGATTTCTTCCAGGATTTATTGCCCAATATATTTTCTTTTGTAAGCACTTTATTTTTTACTTATTTTGTTTTTGTTTGCTTTTTGAGACAGGATCTCACTCTGTCCCCCAGGCTGGAGTGCAGTGGCTCTGGTCACAGCTCACTGCAGCCTTGATCACAGAGGCTCAAGCGATCCTCCTACTTCAGCCTCCCAAGTAGCTGGGAGTACAGGCATGCACCACCATGCCTGGCTAATTTTTTTAAACAATTTGTGGAGATGGTGTCTCACTATGTTGCCTAGGCTGGTCTATATTAACTACTGCACTGACAGATCATTCTAAATGTCTTCTTTCTAGAGTCTTTAAATACTATTATAATCCATTACATTAAAATTGTTGCTTCCACATGGTTAATAACACCATTTGTAAAGTCATAATAACCCAAAGCATAAATTCAAATATAAGATATTGAAAGCATTTTTAAAAACTTGTCTATTTGTGTTTTATGATGCTTACCATTCAAATGTCAATCCTCTCATGTAACTTTCCATAAGCAATTGAAAGAACACATCCTTGTCTGTGAGAAAAATACAATTGGAAGGCAGTTATACCATTAAAAGTTGCAAAATGCTTATAAATAACATCGCTTCAGATCATGACCTCAAGCAAAAATTACAATTAGAATCCAGCTTCCAATCACCTATAGTCAAAATTGGCTTCTGATCTGAAATATTGGCACAGATACCACCCTGTTACAACTGTCACAAGAATCACCTGGGGTTCCTATAAATGCCAGTGGACACAAAAAACTGCATGCTTGCAAATGTGGGAAGACCCCTGAATCTCATCCAAAGACCTGGGGAGGAACCAGGAATCTAAATGCTTCACAAGTGTATCAGGTGATTCTGTTGCAAATATCAACTTCTAAAACATATGTCTATGGGTACTCTTCAAAAAGGTGGTGATATAAAATCTAAAATAGATTACAGACCTAAACATAAAACACAAAGCTATGAAACTCTTATGACACAGGAGAAAATCTAGGTGTCCATGGGTTTGGCAATGATATTTTCAGACACAACACCAAAGACACAACCCGTAAAAGAAAGAATTGATAAGCCAGACTTAATTAAAATTTAAAAATTCTGCTCTGCAAATGACACTCTCAAACAGATAAAAAGACAAGCTACAAACTAGGAGAAATTATTTGCAAAAGACACATCTGATAATGGACTGTAATCCAAGACATACAAAGAACTCTTTAATAACAAGCTGATTTAAAAATGGGCAAGAGACCTTAGCAGATATTCTATCAAAGAAGATATACAGGCTGGGCGCGGTGGCTCACACCTGTAATCCCAGCACTTTGGGAGGCCGACACGGGCAGATCACAAGGTCAGGAGATTGAGACCATCCTGGCTAACATGGTGAAACCCCGTCTCTACTAAAAATACAAAAAAATTAGCCAGGAGTGGTGGCGGGTGCTTGTTGTCCCAGCTACTCAGGAAGCTGAGGCAGGAGAATGGCATGAACCCGGGAGGCAGAGCTTGCAGTGAGCTGAGATTGCGCCACTGCACTCCTAGCCTGGGTGACAGAGTGAGACTCTACCCCCCCCCCAAAAAAATACAGATGGAATATAAGAATATAAGAAGATGCTCTACATAATATGTAATCAGCAAATTAAAATGAGATACCACTTCATAGCTATTAGAATGATTGAAATACAGAACACTGACAGCACCAAATGCGGGCAAAGAGGTAGAGCAACGGGAGCTCACACTCATTGATAGAGGAAATGCAAAATGGTACGGTCGCATTGGAGGACACTTTAGCAGTTTCTTATAAAACTAAACATAGTCTTACCCTATGATCCAGCAATTGCACTCATTATTTATTCAAAGGAGTTGAAAACTTATATCTACACAAAAATCTGCACACATTTTTACAGTAGTTTTATTCACAATTTTCAGAACTTGGAAGGAACCAAGATGTCCTTCAGTATATGAATGGATGAATAAACTGTGGTGCATCTGGACAATGGAATATTATTCTGTGCTAAAAAAGAAATAAGCTACCAAGCCATAAAAATATATGGAGAAGCTTAAATGTATATTACTAAGTGAAATAAGCCAATCAAAAAAGATTACATACTATATGATTTCTACTATGTGATATTCTGAAAAAGGCAAAACTTATGGAGATAATAAGATCAGTGGCTGCCAGGGGATGGAGAAAAAAGGGATGAATAGGTAAACCTACAGAATGAGAGAAAATATTTGCAAACTAGCCATTTAACAAAGGATTATCAGAATATAAAAGAAACTCAAAACAACTCAATAGCAAAAAAAAAAAAAAACAAAAAAAAACCCCACAAATAATCCAATGTAAAAGATGCCTGAATAGACATTTCTCAAAAACACATAATTTCAACAAATATATGAAAAAATGTTCAACATCATTAATTATAAGGGGAATATAAATCAAAACCACAATGAGATATCATCTCACTCCAGATAAAATGGCTATGATCAAAAAGACAAAAAGGAACAGAAGCTAGGGAGAGTGTGGAGGACAGGGAATGCTAGTACACTGTTGGTGGGAATGTAAATTAGTATAGCCACTGTGGAAAACAGAACAGAGGTTTAGTTTTTGAGGTTCCTTAAAAAACTAAAAACAGACCTACCATATGAACCTGCAATCCCATTGCTGAGCATATATTCAACAAAAAGTCAGTATATTGAAGAGAAATTTGCACTCCCATGTTTACTGCAGCACTACTCACAATAGCCGAAATGTGGAATTGGCCTAGGTGCTCTTCAATACATGAATGGATAAAGAAAATGTGGTTTATACACACACAATGGAATATTATTCAGCCATAGAAGAGGATGAAATCCTATCATTTGTAGCAACATGGATAAAACTAGAAGTCATTATGATTACTGAAATAAGCCAGACATAGAAAGATAAATATCATATGTTATTACTCACATGTGGGAGCTAAAAAAGTTCAAAACCACAATGAGATACCTTTTCATGCCAGTCAGAATGGCGAATATTAAGAAGTCAAGAAACAACAGATGCTGGTGAGGCTGTGGAGAACTAGGAGCACTTTTACACTGTTGGTGGGAATGTAAATTAGTTTAATCATTGTGGAAAACAGTGTGGCAATTCCTCAAAGACCTAGAACCAGAAATACCATTTGAACCAGCAATCCTATTAGCCACCACGCCCGGCCAGCAGGGAAGTTTTAAAACTCAGTTCTTGGCCGGACTCGGTGGCTCACGCCTGTAATCCCTGCACTTTGGGAGGCCGAGGTGGGTGGATCACAAAATCAGGAGATCGAGACCACCCTGACTAACACGGTGAAACCCCGTCTCTACTAAAAAGTACAAAAAACTAGCCGGGCGAGGTGGCGGGCGCCTGTAGTCCCAGCTATTCGGGAGACTGAGGCAGGAGAATGGCGTGAACCCGGGAGGCGGAGCTTGCAGTGAGCTGAGATCTCACCACTGTACTCCAACCCGGGCGACAGAGAGAGACTCCGTCTCAAAAAAAAAAAAAAAAGAAAAGAAAAGAAAAGAAAAGAAAAGAAAAAAATCTCAATTCTTTAAGACAGCCCCACCCACTTCTCCACTGGAGTTAATGCTTGGGCTCTGGAGATTTATCCAATGCCTGTGCACAACTTCCGCCCATTTTGTGCTGGCCCGCTACTCCAGAGATGATAGACTTCCTCTGTATCCCCTTCCGAGCTGACCATTCATTCGCTGCAGCAAGGCCAGCTGAATGGCCCACCCTGGCTCCTTTTTCTTTTTGGTCACTTCCTCAGGATGCCAAATCGCCCCGAAGTCAGTGAGTTCTCTCTAACCTGGGTTACATAAATGGCCAATTTTTGAGGCATGTGGAAGGCTAGTGGCTCTTCTGTCTTCCTCTGGGGACAATGAAGGACACCAAGACATCACTCTGTCCTAACATCCTTTGTGACAATTACTATCTCATGGCTCCCACGCCACAGAAGCACAGGAAACAGCTGTGAGTCTGCTAACTATCGAAAGGCAGGACAGCACGCTCAGCTCAGGGCCCCCCAAACTTATCTCAGGGATGAACTTGCCACCCCGCATGCCCTCATCCCAGCCTGCTCTACCACACTGACTGAGGTGGTGTGGAGCAGAGGAGCAGTGAGGCAGAGAGGGCCGATGGAAATCTACATGCTGCTTTTCTTCTTCAACCTCGGAATCTTCATCTGGTCT
>NW_012101454.1:3987649-3988394 GCF_000951045.1 Mandrillus leucophaeus
AAAAAAAAACCCCACAAATAATCCAATGTAAAAGATGCCTGAATAGACATTTCTCAAAAACACATAATTTCAACAAATATATGAAAAAATGTTCAACATCATTAATTATAAGGGGAATATAAATCAAAACCACAATGAGATATCATCTCACTCCAGATAAAATGGCTATGATCAAAAAGACAAAAAGGAACAGAAGCTAGGGAGAGTGTGGAGGACAGGGAATGCTAGTACACTGTTGGTGGGAATGTAAATTAGTATAGCCACTGTGGAAAACAGAACAGAGGTTTAGTTTTTGAGGTTCCTTAAAAAACTAAAAACAGACCTACCATATGAACCTGCAATCCCATTGCTGAGCATATATTCAACAAAAAGTCAGTATATTGAAGAGAAATTTGCACTCCCATGTTTACTGCAGCACTACTCACAATAGCCGAAATGTGGAATTGGCCTAGGTGCTCTTCAATACATGAATGGATAAAGAAAATGTGGTTTATACACACACAATGGAATATTATTCAGCCATAGAAGAGGATGAAATCCTATCATTTGTAGCAACATGGATAAAACTAGAAGTCATTATGATTACTGAAATAAGCCAGACATAGAAAGATAAATATCATATGTTATTACTCACATGTGGGAGCTAAAAAAGTTCAAAACCACAATGAGATACCTTTTCATGCCAGTCAGAATGGCGAATATTAAGAAGTCAAGAAACAACAGATGCTGGTGAGGCTGTGGAGAA
>NW_012101454.1:3989994-3994419 GCF_000951045.1 Mandrillus leucophaeus
GAGACAGAGTCTCGCTGTCACCAGGCTAGAGTGCAGTGGCGTGATCTCGGCTCACTGCAACCTCCACCTCCTGGGTTCAAGCGATTCTCATGCCTCAGCCTCCCCAGTAGCTGAGATTACAGGCATGTGCAGCCACACCCACCTAATTTTTGTATTTTTAGTAGAGACAGGGTTTCACCATGTTGACCAGGATGGTCTCGATCTCCCGACCTTGTGATCTTCCTGCTTTGGCCTCCCAAAGTGCTGGTATTACTTGTGTGAGTCACCATGCCTGGCCTGTACATCTTTCGTTATGCTTCTATGTATTTCCCAAATTCTGTACTCAGAGTACATTTTTTTTTATAACCATAAAATAAGTAAATAATAGTTTTAAAAGTTACTGTGTTAGGCATAGCAATAGACCACTATATCCACATTCCATGGCACCTAATTGCTTTTGTAGTAAAAATGGGAAGAAAATAATAAAAATGTATACAGTAAATGATTTTCCCCAAAAAACATTTTCGTTTCTGACATTGCAAACAAACTGCTTGAGTTATAAGCACAGGTTGTTTTTATACAATGTTTTGAGGCATTCATGATGCAGGCTTATATTGCAATCCTATTTGGGAATTAAGGCAAATGAGCTACATTTTTATGTGTTTGTTCCATGTTTTATTTTTACAGACAACTTTCTGAAATCAGAAATTGTCTTGTTCCGGTAAAAGAAAGCCTTCAAATTGATATAAGTTTTTAAGTCTCTGGATGCACAGTTTGTTTTTTGAAAGGGTGCTGAGGAGATGTTCTCAGCCAGGATAGGAGCTAATTATAGATGAAGCACTAGCGACTGAAAAGAGCCAGGGATCCAGGAGGGGTCATGCAGGAGATGGGGAAGGGACCCCCGCTCACTACCAGCCCGCGACTCCATCCACCTGCAGTTCACTCTTCGCTCACATTGTTCTTGGTTAATGTTTTAGAGACAATAGAAGCTGTTACATTTAAAAGAAAAATGCCTGGTAGGATGCAGTTTGTAAACAAACCAGAAAAGCACTATAGTCTTTTGAATGATTTGGCAAGAGACTGGGGAAAGCATTTGGATGGATTCCAAGAAGCATATTGCTGTGTCCAAATGACTAACTGCCAGTGACTGGTAGTGAGCTGATCTGTGTTAGTTCAGGGCCTCCAAAGACCTGCTCACAGGTGAAGAATGAGGAGTTTATATTCCTATTCTAGACCAGGCTTCTGACAGATCTCCTAGTTACAGAAGGAGGGCTTTTCATGCTTAATCGCTGGTCTTGGTATATAAAACCTATGATATTTTGGGAGACATAACACCAAGTGAAGTTTTTTGTTTTTGTTTTTGTTTTTAAATCTCCCATGGTAGCTTAAGAAAATAACCCATGATAAAAGGATAATCTTTGGCCTCTGTTGAGCCAAAACAGAGAACAGGCAAACTGCACTGGATGTGAACATGCCATCATGAGTGGTTTTGTTTCTGTTTTTGTTTCCTTTTTGAGATGGAGTCTCATTCTGTCACCCAGGCTGGAGTGCAGTGGCACAGTCTCGGCTCACTGCAAGCTCTGCCTCCTGGGTTCACGCCATTCTCCTGCCTCAGCCTCCCGAGTAGATTAGCTGGGACTACAGGCGCCCACTACCACACCTGGCTAATTTTTTGTATTTTTTGTAGAGACAGGGCTTCACCATGTTAGCCAGGATCGTCTCGATCTCCCGACCTCATGATCTGTCTGCCTCAGCCTCCCAAAGTGCTGGGATTACAGGCATGAGCCACTGCACCTGGCCCATTAGGGTTCTACTGGTAGGTAGTTCTATGGGAGTAAGGAACATGGTGAGGTAAATGCTGAAACAACATATTTTATCTAAAATCAACTCCAAATCTAGCCTTCTAAAACTCTTACCCTGTTGATATACTGAATGTAATTTGCTTGAATCCACTTCAGCACAGACAGCATTATGTATTTGTGAGTTATGTAACTATAGGCAATTAACTTTTTTGAGAGATTCTAATTACAAATTCATACTACAGAAGTGGTTAACAAACCTTTGAAATACTCTCATCAAAAGGCACACTCCTAACCCAGCTACTATTAGTGCTTCAATAATACTGTCTTAATTCCCAAGTTCATCAATCAGTATAAATGGTAAAATTAGTATTTCTTTGATGAAATGAACTGTGTTTACAATATATGGGTTGCCTAGAAATACTGGACTGATACCTCTATCACTGCATGAAGGTAGCATAAGAAACTGATGAGTCCATCAGCATACTACCTTAGGATTAAATCTTTTGGCCTAGAATTCCACTCAGTCCTATGCCCACCTCTTAAAGGAGTGTTCTGTTGCCTTGGTCAATCCAAAATTCACATGAGCCAATCCAAAATTAACCCGAGCCTTCTTAAAAACAATAATCAGTTTTGCATTGAAGGGAAACTTTCAGGCAAACGTTGTTAATGAAGTACTTAAAAGGCCATAGACTAGAGTGTCTCTTGAGGGCTGACACTGATCCATCCATCCTTATTGGGCAGGACTTCCCTTCAGGAACTCCAGTAACTCCAGACAGAGGCTTGGGGACAGAACCTATATCTCCCTGGGCCTAAGCCCCTAGAGGGAGGGGTGGCTGCAGTCTCTGTAGACCAACATACTTAGCCTTTCCTCCTGGTAGTTCTGAGGAATCTGGGCAGCCCAGCTAAGTGGGTTTCCCCCCAGCAAGACACACCCCCTCCACCAAGGGACAGAGTGCTTCATTGAAAGAGTCCTGTTCCCCATGCTATCCAACTGGGTGAGACCCTCCAACAGAAGCTGTCAGACACCTTATACAGGAGTGATCCTACTGGCATCAGCTTGGTGCCCCTCAGGGTCAGAGGTCCTAGAAGAATGAGCAGGCACCCATCTTTACTGCTCTCCAGCTTCCTTAAGAGACATCTCCAGGTGCAGGAGTGAATCAGATGAATAGGGGCTAAAGTGAAACCCAGCAAATGGCAGCAGCTCTACAGAAGCGGGACCTGACCATTGAAAGAAAAACAAACAGCAACAACAAGCAAAAAAAGCCCCCATAAAAACCCTATCCAAGGGGCAGCATCCTCAAAGACTGAAACTAGACAACTCACAAAGATGAGAAAGAATCCACAACAAAAGGTGGATGCTGAAAACACAAACGATCTTCTCTTCTCCAAGTGCCTGTTCTTCTCCAAACGATGGCAATGTCTCTCCACCATGGGTACAGAACTGGATGGAGGATCACATGGATGAACTGACAGAAGTAGGCTTCAGAAGATGGGTAATAAAAAACTACACTGAGCTAAGGGAACTCAGTGTTCTAACCTAATTCAAAAAAGCTAAGAAACTTGGTAAAAGCTTAGAGGAATTGCTAACTAGAATAATCAGTTTAGAGAGGAACATAAATGACCTGATGGAGCTGAAAAACAGCACAGGAACTTTGTGAAGCATACACAAGTACCAATAGTTGAATCAACCAAGTGGAAGACAGGATATCAGAGTTTGAAGACCACCTTACTGAAATAAGGCATGCACATAAGACTAGAGAAAAAATTATGAAAAGGAATGAACAAAGCCTCCAAGAAATATGAGACTTCATAAAAAGATCAAACCTATGATTGATTGGAGTACCAGAAGGAGATGGGGAAAATGGAAACAAGCTAGAAAACACACTGAAGGATATTATCCAGGAGAACTTTCCCAACCTAGTAAGACAGGACAACATTCAAATTCAGGAAATACAGAGAACACCACAAAGATACTCCATGAAAACATTAACACCAAGACACATAATCATCAGATTCTCCAAGGTTGAAATGAAGGAAACACTGTTAAGGGAAGCCAGAGAAAAAGGCCAGGTCACCTACAAAGGGAAGCCCATCAGACTAATAGTGGACCTCTCAGCAGAAACTCTACAAACCAGAAGAGATTGAGTGCCAATATTCAACATTCTTAAAGGAAAGAATTTTCAACCCAGAATTTCATATCCAGCCAAACTAAGCTTCATAAGAAAATGAGAAATGCAAACCTCTTCAGACAAGCAAATGGTGAGGGATTTTGTTACCACCAGGCCTGCTCTGCAAGAACTCCTCAAGGAAGCACTAAATATGGAAAGGAAAAACCAGTACCAGCTACTGCAAAAGCACACCAAAATATAAAGACCAATGACACTATGAAGAAACTGCATTAACTAGTGTGCAAAATTACCAAGTAGCATCATAATGGCAGGATCAAATTCAAACATAACAATAGTAACCTTAAACATAAATGAGAAAAATGCCCCATTTAAAAGACACAACTGGCAAATTGGATAAAGAGTCAAAAGCCATCGGTGTACTGTATTCAGGAGACCCATCTCACGTGCAAAGACACACACGTAGGCTAAAAATAAAGGGATAGAGAAAAATTTACCAAGCAAATGGAAAGCAAAAA
>NW_012101454.1:3994469-4002941 GCF_000951045.1 Mandrillus leucophaeus
AAAAAAAAAAAAAAAAAAAAAAAAAAAAAGCAGAGGTTGCAACCCTCGTCTCTGACAAAACAGACTTTAAACCAAGAAATATCAAAAAAGACAAAGAAGGATATTATATAATGGTAAAGGGAACAATTCAACAGAAAGAGCTAACTATTCTAAATATATATGCACCAAATACAGGAGCACCCAGATTCATGAAACAAGTTCTTAGAAACCTACAAAGAGACTTAGACTCCCACACAATAACAGTGGGAGACTTTAATACCCCACTGTTAGTACTAGATCAATGAGACAGAAAATTAATAAGGATATTCAAGACTTGAACTCAGCTCTGGATCAAGTGGACCTAGTAGGCATCTACAGAACTCTCTACCCCAAATCAACAGCATATACATTCTACTCAGTGCCACATGGCACTTACTCTGAAATCGACCACATAATCGGAAGTAAAACACTCCTCAGCAAATACAGAAGAACTGAAATAGTCTCTCAGACCACAGTGCAATCAAATTAGAACTCAGAATTAAGAAACCCACTCAAAACCACACAATTACATGGAAATTGAACAACCTGCTCCTGAATGACTCCTGGGTAAATAGTGAAATGAAGGCAGAAATCAAGAAGTTATTTGAAACCAATGAGAACAAAGAGACAACCTACCAGAATCTCCGGGACACAGCTAAAGCAGTGTTAAGAGGGAAATTGACAGCACTAAATGCCCACATCATAAATCTAAAACTATCTGAAATGGACACCCTAACATCACAATAAAAACAGCTAGAGAAGCAAGAGCAAACTAATCCAAAAGCTAGCAGAAGAAAAGAAATAACATCAGAGCAGAACTGAAGGAAATAGAGACACGAAAAACTCTCCAAAAGAATCAATGAATCAAGGAGCTGGTTTTTTGAAAAAAATAACAAAATACTTAAACTGCTAGCTAGACTAATAAAGAAGAAGAGAGAGAAGAATCAAATAGACACAATAAAAAATAAAGAAAATATCACCACTGACCCCACAGGAATACAAGCTACTATCAGAGAATACTATAAACACCTCTAGGCAAATAAACTAGAAAATATGGAAGAAATGGATAAATTCCTGGACACATACACCCTCCCAAGACTAAACCAAGAAGTTGAATCCCTGAATAACCAATAACAAGTTCTGAAATTGAGGCAGTAATTAATAGCCTACCAACCAAAAAAACCTGAGGACCAGACAGATTCACAGCTGAATTCTCCCAGAGGTACAAAGAGGAGGTGGTACCATTCCTTCTGAAACTATTCCAAACAACTGAAAAGGAAGGACTCCTCCATAACTCATTTTATGAGGCCAACATCATCCTGATATCAAAACTTAGCAGAGACATAACAAAAAAAGGAAACTTCAGGCCAATATAATGAACATGGATGCAAGACTCCTCAATAAAATACTGGCAAACCAAATCCAACAGCACATCAAAAAGCTTATCCACCATGATCAAGTGGGCTTCATCCCTGGGATGCAAGGCTGGTTCAACATACACAAATCAATAAATGTAATCCAGCATATAAACAGAACCAAAGACAAAAACCATATGATTATCTCAATACATGCAGAAAAGGCCTTTGATAAAATTCAACATCTCTTCATGTTAAAAACTCAATAAACTAGGTATTGATGGCACATATCTCAAAATAATAAGACCTATTTATGACAAACCCACAGCCAGTATCATACTGAATGGGCAAACACTGGAAGCATTCCCTTTGAAAACTGGCACAAGACAAGGATGGCCTCTCTCTCCACTCCTATTCAACATAGTATTTGACGTTCTGGCCAGGGCGATCAGGCAAGGGAAAGAAATAAAAAATATTCAGAAAGGAAGAGAGGAAGTCCGATTGTCTCTGTTTGCAGATGACATGATTTTATATTTAGAAAACCCCACTCTCTCAGCCCCAAAACTCCTTAAACTGAGAAACAACTTCAGCAAAGTCTCAGGATACAAAATCAATGTGGAAAAATCACAAACATTCCTTTACACCAAAAATAGACAAGCAGAGAGCCAAATCATGAGTGAAGTCCCATTCACAATCGCTACAAAAAGAATAAAATACCTAGAAATACAGCTAATAAGGGAGGTGAAGGACCTCTTCGAGGAGAACTACAAACCACTGCTCAAGGAAATAAGAGAGGACACAAACAAATGGAAAAACATTCCATCCTCATGGATAGGAAGAATATTGTGAAAATGACCATACTGCCCAAAGTAATTGATAGACTCAATGCTATTCCCATCAAACTGCCATTGACATTCTTCACAGAATTAGAAAAAATTATTTTAAATTTCATATGGAATCAAAGAAGGCCCAGTATAGCCAAGACAATCCTAAGCAAAAAGAACAAAGCTGGAGGCATCACATTACCTGACTTCAAACTATACTACAACGCTACAGTAACCAAAACAGCATGGTACTGGTACCAAAACAGCATGGTACTGGTACCAAAACAGACATATAGACCAATGCAACAGAACAGAGATCTCAGAAATAACACTACACATCTACAATCATCTGATGTTCAACAAATCTGACAAAAACAAGCAATGGGAAAAGAATTTCCTATTTAATAAATACTGCTAGGAAAACTGGCTAGCCATATGCAGAAAACTAAAACTGGACCACTCCCTTATACCTTAAACAAAAATTAAGTCAGGATGGATTAAAGACTTAAATGTAAAACCCAAAATCATAAAACCCTAGAAGAAAACCTAGGCAATACCATTCAGGACATAGGCATGTACAAAGATTTCATGACAAAAACACACAAAAGCAATTGCAACAAAAGCTAAAATTGACAAATGGGACCGAGGTAAACTAAAGAACTTCTGCACAGCAAAAGAAACTATCATCAGAGTGAACAGGCAACCTACAAAATGGGAGAAAAATTTTTGCAATTTACTCATCTGATAAATGTTTAATATCCAGAATCTACAAGGAACTTAAACAAATTTGCAAGAAAAAAACAACCCCATCAAAAAGTGGGCAAAGGATATGAACAGACACTTCTGAAAAGAAGACATTTATGAGGCCAACAAACATATGAAGCAAAGCTCAACATCACTGATCATCAGAGAAATGCAAATCAAAATCACAATGAGATACCATCTCATGCCAGTCAGAATGGCAATTATCAAAAAGTCAGGAAACAATAATTCACACGAGGCTCTTGAGAAGTAGGAATGCTTTTACACTGTTGGTGGGAATGTAAGTTAGTTCAACCATTGTAGAAGACAGTATGGCAATTCCTCAAGAATCTAGAATCAGATATACCATCTGATCCAGCAATCCCATTACTGGGTATATACCCAAAGGAATATAAATCATTCTACTGTAAAGACACATGCACATGTTATGTTTATTGCAGCACTATTTACAATAGCAAAGATATGGCACCAACCCAAAGGCCCATCAGTGATAGACTGGGTAAAGAAAATGTGGTACATATACACCAAGGAATACTATACAGCCATAAGAAGGAATGAGATCATGTCCTTTGCAGGGACATGGATGAAGCTGGAAGCCATCATCCTCAACAAACTAACACAGGAACAGAAAACCAAACACCACATGTTCTTCCTCATAAGTGGGAGTTGAACAGTGAGAATACATGGACACAGAGGGGAACATCACACACCAGGGGCTGTTGGGGGCTGCGGGGTGAGGGGAGGGAACTTAGATGATGGGTCAATAGGTGCAGCAAACCACCATGACACATGTATACCTACGTAACAAACCTGCACATTCTGCACATGTATCCCGTTTTGTTTTTTTAAGAAGAAATTTTTTAAAATGACAAACTTGTCAGGAGGAACAGTAGTTGCAACATTGAACAGAAATATATGTATATAACACCTTTTCAAAATTAATTTAAAAAATAAATTATTTTTTAAAAAGGTCATAGAACCAGCCAGGCATAGTGGCTCATGCCTATAATCCCAGCACTTTGGGAGGCTGAGGCAGGCAGATCACAAGGTCAAGCGATCAAGACCATCCTGGCCAACATGGTGAAATCCTACTAAAAATGCAAAAATTAGCTGGGCGTGGTGGCACATGCCTGTAGTCCATGCTACCCGGGAGGCTGAGGCAGGAGGAATCGCTTGAACCCAGGAGGCAGAGGTTGCAGTGAGCCAAGATCGCACCACTGCACTCCAGCCTGGCAACAGAGCAAGACTCCTTCAAAAAAAAAAAAAAAGCCATAGAACCAAAATTCACAGATCTTAAAGAAAAGATTGAATCTACTCTGGGACCTGTTATTAGCCTTATTGCTAATAAATATTTGTACTGTGACAAAATGTAGTCTAAATCTTGCTTTCTTTGTAACATGCCATCTAGTAGGAAAATTGTGGAGGAGACCTAAAGTCTTTGCCTACTTTTACCTAGTAGGGGGCACGTGCCCTTTAAAACACACCCACACCCATTGTGAACAACCAAAATACATGATTGGTTTACTTCAAGCACATATCTTCATCTCAATCATAGTGGCAGAAAACTATATTCTGTGCTAAATTTTGGATTGTCCTCAAATTGTACATTTTTTTCCCCTCGAGAGTAGATTCTGTACCAATGTCTAAAAGTCACCCTTACTAGCAGATGCCTTACAAATATATACACCCTAATTCAATTTAGCATGACTATGAATAATCAAATCAAAAATCATAGAAGAAATTAACACTTACGATGACCACTCTCAACAAATTTCATGTTCTCCTTACAGCAGAGAACACTGATCGCCTTTTTGAAGACTTTTTACATTATTTTCATTTTATAGACAGATCAACATGACATGAATTTTCCTCATATCAGATGCTGACTTGTAAGCCTAATTATAGCCATCGAAGTATTATTGAGTTTTCTCATTTGATTTTCCACACAGTGGCAAAGAGAGTGGCGATCTAGTTATTTTCCAGGGCATAAGGTTAAAATGCTATAAAGTTGATGTTAGTAACTGTGGGAATAAAGAGAAGATGGTAGCATGTCCAGGTTTATTTTTATTCCGTTCAGCTGCTTGAATTTTATGTTTCAAAACTGAACTACAGCTGGGCATGGTGGTTCACACCTGTAATCCCAGCACTTTGGGAGGCCGAGGTGGGTGGATCACTTGAGGTCAGGAGTTCAAGATCAGCCTGGCCAACACGGCTAAAACCAATCTCCACTAAAAATACAAAAAAATTAGCTGGATGTGGTGGCGTGTGCCTGTAATCCCAGGTACTTTGGAGGCTGAGGCAAGAGAATCGCTCAAACCTGGGAGGCGGAGGTTGCAGTGAGCCGAGATCCAGCCACTGCACTCTAGCCTGGGCAACAGAGCGGGACTCCGTCTCAAAAAACAAAACAAAACGAAAAACAAACACACACACACACACACACACACACACACACACACACAAAACAAAACTGCCAACTACCTTCGTACCCTGCAATGTGATGTTTAAGAAGATGGCAGAAGACAATCAGCAAATGCTTGGTGCATCCATCTGAAGCACCTACTTTAGGGCTGGCCTAAAACAAATTATGGATTAAAGCTGGGTGACTTTCCAACTTCCCCTTAAGTAGCCTGTAAGAGCAAGATGATAGATGCTACTGCCACTATTTTGGTTGATAGATGCCTGTTAATTAGGATAAGTAAACTGATATCTGGGAAAATACTATATTCAACTCAACATAAGATCCTGAGGGCTATTTCTAGTAAATCTCTAAGTGAATTTCAAGCTTTCCAGTTTCTCAACTTTAAACTGAAAGCAATTATATCTATCCATGTTTTTTTAGTCAGGGTTTTCTAGAGAGATAGAACTGATAGTATACATAGAGAGATACATAAAAAGAAATGTATTAGGGGAATTGGCTCACTTGATTATGGAGGCTGAGAAGTCTCACTGCAGGCCGTCTGCAAGCTGGAGAATCAGAAAACTCAGTAGCATGGCTCAGTTTCAGTCCAAAGGCCTTAGCGCCAAGGAAGCTGATGGTATAATTCTCAGTACAAGGCTGAAGGCCCAAGAACTCGGCGGGGCGCGGGGGGTGGGGGGTGCTGCTGGTATGGGTTCAGGAGTCCAAAGGCTGGAGAACTTTGAGTTCCAAAGGCAGGAAAAGAAAAGCATCCTGATTCCAGAAGAGAAGGAGAATTCACCCTTCCTCTGCCTTTTGTTCCATATAGGACCCCAGCCAATTGGATGGTGCTCGTCCACATTCAGGGTGGATCTTCCCCACTCAGTCCATTGACTCACACACAAATCTCCTTTAGAAACATCCTCACAGGCACACCTGGGGCAGCCAAACCATTTTAATCAAAAGCAAAACCACCTGAGATTAATTTCAGCAGAAGTGGGATAGGCTGAGAGCCTACAGAAGTATTGAGAATAAACAATGTTTTACCAGCTGAGTATACCTTAACCCAGTCAAGTTGATAGCCTAAAGCAACCTTTCACATATTGACATCAGATGTGATGGACTCACTCAACAAACACTTAAAGCACTCATTGAGTAACTACTATATTCAAGGCACCTTGTTAAGTTCTAGAGGTCCAAGTGGTTGCAATCTATCAGACTTACAATTAAACCTTAATGGAAAATATAAAAAGTAGAAAACAAAGGATCTAATTCAAAGACGGAAAAACACAGGGATTTGTCAAAAAAAAAAAGTAACCCTTTTTCAAATAGTATTTGTCCATTTTTTTGAACCTAAAATGTAGGTCTTAATTTTGGCTGCTCATGAGAACTACTGATGATTTGTTTGTAACAGTACTGGTCAGTGCCCACGGTCATTTCTTGTCCCCGCTTCCAGAGCTACCTAATTAGAATTTTTTTTTTTTTTTTTTTTTTTAAGATCCGTGCCCACAGTCATTTCTTATCCCTACTTCCAGAGCTACCTAATTAGATTTTTTAAGATGGAGTCTTGCTCTGTTGCCCAGGCTAGAGTGCAATGGCATGATCTTGGCTCACTGCAACCTCTGCCTCCTGGGTTCAAGCGACTCTCCTCCCTCAGCCTCCTCGGTAGCTGGGACTACAGGTGCCTGCTACCATGCTCAGCTAATTTTTGTACTTTTAGTAGAGACAGGGTTTCAGCATGTTGGCCAGGATGGTCTCAATCTTCTGACCTCACGATCCGCCCATCTCGGCCTCCCAAAGTGCTGGGATTACAGGCATGAGCCTCTGCGCTTTTAGAGGAGTGGGGAACAGGCTTCTATATGCAAAAAACTCTGTAAGTGATTGTGGTATGCAGTGGGCATTGAGAACCACTGGCCCAGCAAGGCAACTGGGGAAGGAATGTTAGTTTTTCCTTTCTCCCCTTCCATTTTCTGAGACTTTTGTTACCAAGTTCAGCGTAAGCTCAGTAGGAGAGCTACTTGCCAAAACGTCCTTTTTATTTGGAAGATTGGACATGATCCTCAAATCCACGTTTCCCTCAAATTGCTAATGATCATGGCAGTCAAAAAGAGACAGAGAAGATAAGAACTTAGACTATAGTGTAAGATGACCTGAAAAAATCTGATTAAAGGACAAATGTTGTAATACCAGTTCAAAATTTGCTTTGCTGTGCTTCAAGCTGAGAATAGGATCTTTATTTACTCCTCACGGCATTCATCTCAGGAGGCACTGTACTTTCTACGGTTTACACTCAAATCCTGTAGAGCAGCATTGCTTCTGCTGTTGTTCCCATTTTGGGCTTTCTCAGTTTATACTTTTTCATGAAAGCCACTCACTCTTTGTATTTTGTTAGATGTTATTTTTAATTTAAAAATGGTTAAGTCATTTATTTACATTGTGTCTTTGGAGGGTAGCACACCTGGCTTAATTCTTAATTCCCCTTACCATAGGACATTTCCCTCTGAGAAGCCCCCAGGTCATAATTATCATCTTTCCCCCAGCTCTTCTTGGTCTTCTTAATAGTACTCCACACGGTTAACACTCCATGTGTTCTCACTCCATTGAATGCAATTCAGATTTTATTGTGTAATCATGGAATTCCGAATGCATAATAAATACTGCCTTTGTTATTATTCCATGCATTTATGATTTGTCTTCCCAAGTAGATGGTAAACATTTTGTCTGCTAACTCGTAGTTCTGCAAATTCAAGAAAGGGCTGGGCTTTGTCAACTTTTACTTATCAAAACCCCCCACGTTCAATTGCCCCTGACCCCATTGAGGGTTCCTATTGATTTTGCAAGTAAATAGAGAAAAAGGAATCATTTTCTGAAATATCTACTTAAAAGCACAAAATTCTCATCATTTTTCCAGGTATTAAAAGTTGCTGCATGAATCCTATTATTTCCAAGAAGTGTATTTCTAAAAAGTATAGCTGACTTACTCTGTACACATTTAAACTAACATAAAATACTGCGCCCCCCTCCACCATCCCCCGCCAGTCCCCTGCAACGCAGGTTTTTTTTTTTTTTTTTTTTTTTAAAGTCTATTTCTAAAAAGTATAGCTGACTTACTCTGTAC
>NW_012101454.1:4003357-4005317 GCF_000951045.1 Mandrillus leucophaeus
AATTCAGAAAATAGTCTTGCTCTGGTAAAAATTATTTAAATTACAAGTTACAGAACCTACTTATACTGTCTTTGCAAAAAAAAAAAAAAAATGCCTTGGGAGAGATTTAATGGAAGAAAAAAATATATATCACTATGCTTTGTGCAATTAGGTGTCAGAGCAAAAATAAGCTCAGTGAACAAGAGACTCCATATCAGAAGTGGCATGTCCTTTCTTCTTTGCTGATCTCATGATATCTGCCTCATTTTGCTTATGCCTTCTTCTACAGATTGAGTATTTTTGTTTTGTTTTGTTTTGTTTTTTTCGAGAATGAGTTTTGCTCTTGTCACCTAGGCTGGAGTGAAATGATGCGATCTCTGCTCACTGAAACCTCTGCCTCCTGGGTTCAAGCGATTCTCCTACCTCAGCCTCCTGAGTAGCTGGGACTACAGGCATGCACCACTATACCTAACTGATTTTGTATTTTTAGTAGAGATGGGGTTTCACCTGTTGGCCAGCCTGGTCTCAAACTCCTTACCTCAGGTGTTCTGCCCACCTTGGTCTCCCAAAGTGCTGGGATTACAGGCATGAGCCACTGTGCCCAGCCAGATTGAGTTTTTATATCTGCTATAGACATGGCTGCTTCAATACTTTTCATATCATTTTTTTAGATGATGTGAACTGTAAGACCACATGAGAATAAAAAAGATAATGAGACTTCCACTTTCACTAATTGAAAATCAGATAGCTCAGACCAACATTCACCCAGATGACATAGAAAAGTTGAGAAAAAATTTGTTGGCATCATATAGATAAGATATTGAAGATTTACTAGGTCAAGATTCAGGAGAAGATGAAAAGGCAGAGACAGGCACCCAGCAGTTGGAGATACTTTCCTGGAGGCATCTGTTGATTCCCAAAGAAGCTGCTCAGTTACTAAGCAACACTTTTGTCAGCTTCATGGAATTTGGAGGACAGAAGAATAAGCCAGTTTCTACCAAGAGTGGAGAAACTGATAAAGCCCTGTGCTTGGATTGGAACCTAAAATGGCTTAACTCTAGAAGTAAGGCTAAATCAGAAGGGAACTATCCCCGACATGGACTATGGCCCAATGTCAAGTCATGGAGTTTGATAAAATTTTGAAATTGAATTAGGTAATACCAGATTAGAGATTACAGTGCCCAAAGGTGCATGGCAGAAGCAAACAAAATATATTTCAGAGAAAAATAACATTACCCATGCCTCAAATTATTTCTATAAGCACTTTTTCAAATAAAATGCCTGGATCCCATTTACAATAACCAGGCACACAAAAAGACAAGAAAATATGACTATAAATCAGCAGAAACAATAGACAATTAATCATACCAATTGAGGTTGGTCCATATGTTTGAACTAATAGATACAGACTTTAAAAGTAACTATGTTGGTCATATTCAATGAGTTCAAAAGAAAACTGGAATATTAAAAAATACCTAGCATTTTTTTAAAAAAAAGAAGACGCAAATGAACAAAATAGAAATTATAGGGCGCAAAGTTCTAACAACTAAAATTTAGAACTTCATGGATGAGTATAACAACTAGTTAGGCACTGCTAAAAAGAGAATCAGTAAACTGAGAGGTAGGTCAAAAATAATCTAGATTAAAGAACAGAAAAACAAATGAATGAAATGCACCACAGAGAGGTAATAAGAGGCATGGATGCCCTTTTCACAAAGGGCAAACATACATTTATCTCCAGTCCCAGAAGAAAAGGAGAGAGGATATTGTACAAGCAATATTTGGGAAGATAACAACTGTGAATATTCCAAATGTGATGAAAGACATCTTCCACAGATTTAAAGCAATCCAATCATAACAAATGCGAGGAAATTCACACCTGCACATATCATAGCAGAAACCACAAATAATCAAATGTAAAGACGTAATCTTAAAATCAGCTAGAGAAAAATATATACTGTTCTTTCTCCCCCTCCCCTCC
>NW_012101454.1:4010337-4010895 GCF_000951045.1 Mandrillus leucophaeus
CTGTACACATTTAAACTAACATAAAATACTGCGCCCCCCTCCACCATCCCCCGCCAGTCCCCTGCAACGCAGGTTTTTTTTTTTTTTTTTTTTTTTAAAGTCTATTTTCACAAGTCATAGGAAAACTCAGATTTAGAGAGATCTCTAAAATCCTTTAGTGGGACATTCTGTAAAACGCTCTTCCAAGAAGATAATTCCATTATGGACTTCATGATGGTTCCTTGTGTGGTTCATCACAAACAATGTCGCGTGAATCAAGGGTAGGAGAGATTTTTAATGCTTCTTTTCCTTGGGATTTTTTCAAAGGCATTTTATATTGCCTAATTTGAGGCCTGTTTGTGAAAGTTTACCTTAGAAAAAAGGTCACATAATAGCATGATGTTCAGAAAGGATTGTCTGAAATCCACTGAGTTGACTAAAGCATTTTATTTTGGGGACCAAAAAGATTTAATAAACTTCCAGTTATGCATGCATATAGAGGTAAAAATAGATGAAATGACCAAAAAGTCAATTCAGAAAATAGTCTTGCTCTGGTAAAAATTATTTAAATTACAAGTT
>NW_012101454.1:4012585-4080464 GCF_000951045.1 Mandrillus leucophaeus
CTCCCCTCCCCTCCCCTTCCCTTCCCTTCCCTTGCCTTCCCTTCCCTTCCCTCTTTCCACAGTCTTGCTCTGTCACCCAGGCTGGAGCACAGTGGTGCTATCTCAGCTCACAGCAACCTCCACCTCCCGGGTTCAAGCAAGTCTCCTGCCTCAGCCTCCTGAGTAGCTGGGACTACAGGTGTGTACCAACACACTTGGCTAATTTTTTGTATTTTTAGTAGAGATGGGGTTTCACTGTGTTAGCCAGGATGGTCTCAATCTCCTGACCTCATGATCCACCCTCCTAAGCCTCCCAAAGTGCTGGGATTACAGGTGTGAGCCACCGTGCCTGACCAGATATACCGTTTTCAAAGAGCAGTAATTAGATCAAGAGATGACTTCTTATCAGACAAAAATATAATTATCTCTCAATGGGTTGAAAGAAAGTAATTGATTTTTATGCCATTGAAAATATCATTCAGAATTAAGCAAAGATATCTTCATGCCATAGAAAAAATAGAGAATGTATCACCTGCAAAACTGCATTAAAGGAAGTACTAAAGAATGATCTCCAAATAGAAGAACATGTTTTTAAATGAATCTTAGAGATACGATGGAGTAAAAAATAATGAAATTGTAAACAGGTGGGTAAACTAAATAACTACAAACCACATAAACCAGTTATAATAATGTCTTTTGGGGTTTGTTTTTGTTTTCTTGAAGACAGTTTCTGTCACCCAGGCTGGAGTGTGCAGTGACACTATCATGCTCACTGCAGCCTTGAACTCCTGGGCTCAAGCTTTCCTCTCACCTCAGCCTCCTGAATAGCTGGCACTACAGGTGTGCACCGCCATGACTGCAATTATTTTATTTTTTGTAGAGACATGGTCTTGCGTTGTTGCCCAGGCTGGTCTTGAACTCCTGGCTTCAAGCCATCCTCCCACCTTAGCGTTCCAAAGTGCTGATGTTTAACACACACACACACACACACACCACACACACACACACCCCTATCTGTTCTGCAGAGTAATCAATAGGTCAGAACCTAGCTCATTGATTACCCTTACAAGAAGTCTATTAAAGAGAGAAGGCAATGTGTCTTAATTTGAAGCTTATGGAAGTTGTTGAAAAAATGTCTCTCTCCCCACTCCACTTTACCCATCCCTCCACAAGAAACAGAAGGAAGTTGATCAAAGTAGACAAGATTGACTAGCATGTCTCAGTATTCCAAATGTATGTATATTCATAAAATGTAGGGAAATGGGGCTCTGACCACTGGCAGTCTGTAAGACACAGTGTTAGGACTAGCTGAATTATGTAATCACTACCTGGGTTGGTCAGGACACATCTCTCACACAAATAAGATGTCTTAACCACTAAAAAACAGAATATAACATTATCTTTAAAAATTAAAAGTAAAAGTGTAAATAAGTATCTGGAAGTGTTTGCCATTTTTTAAAAAGATACTTATCTGCATTCAGGTTTGGAAGATTTTGTTTATTAGATCACCAAAGCTATAGTGTGTTTTAACTATATTTTATGTGGCTCTAGCAAAAGCATAAATTCTTAATATTGCAATATACTTACCATAATATAGCTATATAGTCTATTTGCAAAGGAGCAATAGTTATAATTGGATTCATATTACTTTTTCTTCTCAGAAATTTCATTTTTCAAAATAAAATACTACAGTTATTACAGTGAAAACATAAACAGAACTATTTACAATATAAACACATCTATTTACAATATAAACACAAGTATAAACAGGAATATTTACAATACAAGCACATATTGGAACCTACAACTTTCCAAAATCTTTCTCCTTCACTTTTTCCTTTCTAAAATTGGATTAATGTGTTCATTTTCAAAGGAACTTGATGGGGAGTACTAAAAGTTTGAATATTGTGATTGATTAATAGTAGTTTATAGATGCTGAATACTAAGTTATAGGTGATGCAATAAGCATAACTTAGAAATACTTCAAGATAATTTTGCCATACTGCATGCTTTCAAATAAATTAATTAAAAATATTAAACAGAAATATGATTAGACTTATCATGTCAATATTGACTGTAATTTTATATCTGTTAAACATAAGGTGAAGGTTATCTTCATTGAATTTTAGATAGTAACTAGAGCAAGTTATCTAAGAGATAGTGTTATACAAAAAACGATAGGGTAAATTGCTTAACAGTACATAGACTGCTGTTTTAGTGAATGCCACATTTTTGTAAAAAAAAAATCTTAGGGTTTAAAATAATAACAAACGAGAATTAATTGAACTCCCTGGGGAAACAGTTACTGAAATAGTTAATATTTTCTGAAGAATAACAAAAAATAAGATACTAACTGAAGAGAATGAATAAAGACAATTTTATTCTCAAACAATTGAATTTTATACATTTCTTGATAATCCAACAACTTCATAATCACTTTATGAAAACTGGTTTGAACACCTGGAAATAGACATAGACTTCCTTCTGCAGAGCTATCAATGACAGGGACACTATTAGATGGAGATTGTGGAAAAGCTCTCACCAACTTCAGTGTATTTCTATTTAAAATTCCACTACTGACATGTAACCATGACAGCAAAGAGGGCCTTTCTCTAACTGTGTAGAATAAGGAGATAGGCTCTTTGAGCACAATATCCATCAAAAAGATTAAGTAATGAAACAGGACACATTTCTGTCACTTCTACATCTGCCTGCTGTGCAAGTACACAAAGAGAGAAAGAAGCCGTCAGTTTGAGCAGCATTTTCCAATCTGAGGCTTTTAGGAAAATTACAGGGCACTAAAGAATTACAGTTCACATTAGAGCTGACTGGTGTCACAGTCAAAAGGAGGAAAGGCTCCTTGTCCTTTCACAATAGGGATTTGTCTTCCTTGAGCAAAACTAATCACCTCCCGTACTCACATAATTAACGATACAGCTAATCAGAAGAAATCATCCATTGAAGTGAAGTCTTCGTAGGCTCTTGGTTTAGTACAAAATCAATTTTGATTTTCATAAATGCCAGGCAGCTTTGACTGTATTGTCAACATCTGCACAGGTAATAATGTTGCTGGGATACTCAAAGGTTGCTCCAAGGTTCTGTCCTAGAAAGATATCTCTTGCTCCTGTTAATATGGGTAGATGGCTGATTCCAAATAAAGTGCAATTTTTCATTATCCAGTGTAGTATCACTTGAGTGATTATATTAAACAGGATATACTTCTCATCTTTCCCAGTCAAGGAAGAAATGTTTGACAATAGTGGCCTCTTCACTTGGAATCTCTAATCACAGTTCTTGGCATTGCTTCCTTCTGAGTTTTAGCTCAGAGCTAACAGAGAATAGCAAACGTATTACTGTGTTATTCAGCAAAGGACAGAGAAGAACAAGTGAAAAGTGATCAGTTTAATATTTTAGCAATGTCTAAATCAATTGTTTACTGAGTATAAGAGGTTTTAGCAGTGCAAAATCCTTCAAAAAGTTTTGAGGAAATCTGTCCAAACTAGGGAAGGCAGATTTATACCTAATAAACACATTTAAGACAGTTGTGTGCCACCTGTTTTTTAAAAAAAATAAAATGTTGGTGTACTTATCAGGCTATTCAGCTTATTTTTTTATTATTTTATACTTTAAGTTCTGAGGTACATGTGCAGAATGTGCAGGTTTGTTACACAGGTATACATGTGCCATGGTGCTTTACTATACCGATCAACCTGTCATCTACATTAGGTGTTTCTCTTAATGCTATCCTTCCTGTAGCTCCCAACCCCCAACAGACCCTGGTGTGTGATGTTCCCCTCCCTGTGTCCATGTGTTCTCATTGTTCAACTCCTACCTATAAGTGAGAACATGCAGTGTTTGGTTTTCTGTTCTTGTGTTAGTTTACTGAGAATCATGGTTTCCATCTTCATCCATGTCCCTGCAAAGGACATGAACTCATCTTTTTTATGGCTGCATAGTATTCCATGGTGTATATGTGCCCCATTTTCTTTATCCAGTCTATCATTGGTGGGCATTTGGGTTGGTTCCAAGTCTTTGCTATTGTGAGCAGTGCTGCAATAAACATACATGTGCACATGTCTTTATAGTAGAATGATTTATAATCCTTTGGGTATATACTCAGTAATGGGATTGCTGGGTCAAATGGTATTTCTGGTTCTAGATCCTTGAGCAATCACCACACTGTCTTCCACAATGGTTGAACCAATTTACACTCCCACCAACAGTGTAAAAGTGTTCCTATTTCTTCACATCCTCGCCAGCATCTGTTGTATCAGGGGAACCCCCACTCCCAATATTTAACATGGGTTCTTTTCTATTTCCCTAAGCATCTCAGCTGGTCTGAGAAATAAAGGGAAAGAGTACAAGAGAGAGAAATTTTAAAGGTGGGTGTCCGTGGGAGACATCACATGTCAGCAGGTTCTGTGATGCTCCCTGAGCCGTAAAACCAGCAAGTTTTTATTAGCCATTTTCAAAAGGGGAGGGAGTGCATGAATAGGGTGTGGGTCACAGAGATCACATGCTTCACAAGGTAATAGAATACCACAAAGCAAGTGGAGGCAGGGCGAGATCACAGGACCACAGGATGGGGCGAAATTAAAATTGCTAATGAAGTTTCGGGCACACATTGTCATTAATAACATCTTATCAGGAGACAGAGTTTGAGAGCAGACAACTCTCAAATTTGACCTGTCTGATCAAAATTTATTTGGTGGGATTTCCTCCTACTAATAAGCCTGGGAGTGCTACAGGAGACCGGGGTTTATTTCATCCCTTCGGCTTCAACTGTAAAAGATGGCCACCCCCAGGGGCCTGTTTATAGACCTACCCTCAGGGCACATTCTCTTTCTCAGGGATGTTCCTTGCTGAGAAAAAGAATTCAGCGATATTTCTCCTATTTGCTTTTGAAAGAAGAGAAATATGGCTCTGTTCCATCTGGCTCACCAGCAGTCAGAGTCCAAAGTCTTATCTCCCTTGTTCCCTGAACATTGCTGTTATCCTGTTCTTTTTTCAAGGTGCCCAGATTTCATATTGTTCAAACACACATGCTCTACAAACAATTTGCACAGTTAACACAATCATCACAGGGTCCTGAGGTGACATACATCCTCCTCAGCTTACAACGATGATGGGATTAAGAGATTAAAGACAGGCATAGGAAATCACAAGGGTATTGATTGGGGAAGTGATAAGTGTCCATGAAATCTTCACAATTTGTGTTCAGAGATTGCAGTAAAGACAGGTGTAAGAAATTACATAAGTATTAATTTGGGGAACTAATAAATGTCCATGAAATCTTCACAATTTATGTTCTTCTGCCATGGCTTCAGCCAGTCCCTCCGTTCGGGGTCCCTGACTTCCCACAACAGTTGTTTCTTGACTTTTTAATGATCATCATTCTAACTGGCATGAGGTGGTATCTCATTGTGGTTTTGATTTTCATTGCTTTGACCTTAATGACCAGTAATGATGAGCTTTTTTTCATATTTTTTTTGCTGTATAAATATCTTCTTTTGAGAAGTGTCTGTTCATATCCTTTGCCCACTTTTTAATGGCGGGTTTTTTTCCCCATAAATTTGTTTAAGTTTTTTATCGATTCTAGATATTAGCCCTTTGTCAGTTGGATAGATTGCAAAAATTTTCTCCCATTCTGTAGGTTGCCTGTTCACTCTGATGGTAGTTTCTTTTGCTGTACAGAGGCTCTTTAGCTTAATTAGATCTCATTTGTCAATTTTGGCTTTTGTTGCTATTGCTTTTAGTGTTTTAGTCATGAAGTGTTTGCCCATGCCTATGTCCTGAATGGTGTTGCCTAGGTTTTCTTCTGGGGTTTTTATGGTTTTAGGTCTTACGTTTAAATCCATCTTGAGTTAATTTTTGTTATTTTATTTTATTTATTTATTTATTTATTTTTTTGAGCCTGACTCTCACTGTGTCACCCAGGCTGGAGTGCAGTGGCACAATCTCGGCTCACTGCAACCTCCTCCTCCTGGGTTCAAGGGATTCTCCTGCCTCAGCCTTCCAAGTAGCTGAGATTACAGGCACGCACGACCATGCCCAGCTAATTTTTTGTATGTTTAGTAGAGACGGGGTTTTGTCATGTTGGCCAGGTTGCTCTTGAACTCCTGACCTCAGGTGATCTGCCTGCCTCGCCCTCTCAAAGTGCTGGGATTACAGGCATGAGGCATCATACCCAGCCTCAGCCTAAGTAGACCCTCAGGCAGTCTTGCTGCAAAACTGAATTCAGTAATACCCTTAGTAACGGAAGAGAAAGAAATCATAGAAAAATCAAAGTCCCAATTAAAATAGCTCAGAAAACTGTGCAAAAGATATTTGAATTATTTTGTTAAATTCCATTCCATATTAGAAACACATGTATCATTCTAAAGATATCTTCAAAGGTGTAAAATTAAAAGTCTAGTAGCAAGTGTATACAAATTGCTTTACGGAAAATGGTCAAATGATAGCAACTGAAAAGTAATCTGTTTTTAGATTTGTTTAGCACAACTCATCTTTGTTTTGGTTGTTTTAACATTCATAAGGTAAACCTGTCATATGCAGCTGAGAGTATTTCAGTGAGACCAGAGTTAATCTGTCTTGGGAAGAAACAAAATTTTCATTTAAATGGAGCAATTCAAGAGACTTTACTAAAAGGACTATTTACAGAGGTGTAAGCAAAGTTTATGAAACCCAGAGATAACAAAACAGGAAGCTGCTCCTGCTGTAGGCTAGAAAGAAGTGAGGGTGTAAAATAAGGTGATCAGATCAGAGTAAGAGGTGGAGTCATGGAGGAGAGGTTGCCCAACAGAATAAGTTACAGTCTTAGCGGCCCACAGCCACTGCCAGAACCCTGAAACATAACAGGGAGGGAATGGTGAAGAAATAACCCTACTTCTTCCTTTTTCACTCCAATGTCTTGCTGATGGCTATATTAGAAAAACTTAACAGGAAACCAGCAGACTAGAGAATCTAGGCAATGCTGCCCCTAAGCATCAACTACGCGGGACAATATGTAGGGAATAAAAGGATTGAGAATGAGTCTGAGTAAATGTGGAATAACCAGAGTATGATGTATGTCTATTGATAATTAAGTTTCATAGTACTAGCTGCAAATAAATGAGCAGATATTTCTGCTGATTTGTAGTAATTTCAATGATTCCTGCCTCCAGTCTTTTATGGCCATAGTTTATTTAATTCTGTCTCTGTTGTTGAATTATTAATTTGTTTCCAATTTAATACTTTTATAAATAATACTGCAATGAACATCCATTACTGCAAGGCGTTGCAACAGAGATATAGCAAAGGTGTATTTTTAAAGTAAACTTAATTGAAGTATAATATACTTACAATAAAAATAACATCACACTTTTTAAGTGTACATACAGTTTGGTGACTCTTAACAATTGTACACACCCTTGTAAATATCATCAAGATATAGAACATTTATATTCCACAAAAAAGTTCCCTGGCACCCCCTTTTTGTCAATTTCTTCCAACTATTACCTATTCCATGTGACCACTTGTCTGATTGTGTCAAATAGATTAGTCTTGTCTATTCTAGGATACTATACAAATGGCATCTTTTGCTCAAATATCTATGAAATGCTAACATATTGTTGCATCTATCAGCAGATTGCTTCTTTCTATTGATGAGACGTGCTCCATCACACAAGTAAACTCTAATTTGTTTATTCATTCACCTATCAGTGTTTTTAATTTTTGGCTATCATGAATAAATATATTATAAATATTTATGTAAAAATATACACATAGATTTTTCTCTTGGGTAAATACTTGAGAGGAAAGGCTGAGATATATTATAAGTGTATGCTTTACTTTAGAAAAATGGCTAAACTGTTTTCCGAAGTGCTGTATCATTTTACACACTCACCAGGAATTTTTATGAGTTCCAGTTGCTTTACATCCTCACCAACAATTAGCCTCACCAGTCTTTTTGATTTTAGTTGTTCTAGTGAGTATACGGTGGTATTTCTTTTTATATGGAGTCTCACTCTGTTGTCCAGGCTGGAGTGCAATGGTGCAATCTGGGCTCACTGCAACCTCTGCCTCCTGGGTTCAAGTGATTCTCCTGCCTCAGCCTCCCCAGTAGCTAGGATTACAGGCATGTGCCACCATACCCAGCTAATTTTTGTATTTTTAGTAGAGACGGGATTTCACCATGTTGGCCAGGCTGATCTCAAATTCCTGACCTCAAGTGATCTCCGCACCTCGGCCTCCCAAAGTGCTGGGATTACAGGCATGAGCCACTGCACCAGGCCCCAGTGGTATCTTATTTTAAGTTGCATTTCTGTAACGACTAATGATATTGAGCATCTTTTTGCATAATTTCTTGGTCTTTTGCAGATCTTCTTTGATGAAAAGTCTGTTCAAGCTTTTGCCTTTTTAAAAACTATCAGGTTGTTTTATCACATTTTTATCATACACACAAAAGAAAGCATGTTCTCTATAGGCTAGAACTCAGTGGTTAAAGAACATGAGAAAGCTTGGAAATAGTTAGCAATCAGAATGAGTCTGTAGGTAAACTGTGATTACTCCTGTGTTTTATCCTAATCATGGGAGTCTACAAAGAAGAAGGAAGGAGAGACATAAGCTTCGAAGACTGTCATAAAAACAATTAGGCCATATAAGTAACTATTATGCAATTAAACACTGGCTTTCTCTCTGACCAAGGGGGAATTCGTCAAATTATTTTTTTCTCTCCTCTCTCTCTCATGCTCTCCATCAAAAAATAAAAATTAAAACAACAAGTTTCTCTAACGATGCTCTCAGTTTTGACATCTTATGAGTTGATAATGTAATAACCCCAAACTTTTAAATTCTCACCTAGCACAGTTTTTAGAACCACAGAGAAGAGGCATTATTTACAGATAGAGTAATTTTCTTGCCATGTGGAAGTGAGGCTATGTGATTTGCATCTGGGGTGAAGTACTATGAGTTCAGTTCTTACATGAATCTTTTCTGTGCAGAATTGTCATTTATACTCCTGTCGTGTGAATTTTTTTCTCTTGCCCTTTAAGTTTGAGATCTTTGGGTTTCTGTTGTGTTTTTCCCTAAACAACAGTCAAACCTGTCATCTTTTCATACACTTGCGTACAGACAAGTAGTGATGCTTTATGTAAGCACTTAATGTTCATGCCAAAAAATAAATATTTTAAAAATAAATTATCAGCGGTGGCATTTTATGTCATAAAGTATCAACTTTGTTTTAGTATAAAAGGATGAAGATGTTAGTAAATTTTTGATGCTAGTGTTATTTACAATTTTTATAATTATATTAGTCACCCAAATTCTACTTCCACTAAATACTGGTTCAGATTACATCCAAATATAGTATGGGGTCATTCTAGGTATTCAATGGTGAAGACATTTTTTTTGTTTTTGTTGTTGTTATAAATTTTAGCTTTTTTTTATTTTTAATTTTTTAAATTACTTTTTAAATCTTTTGTGGGTACACAGTAGGTGTATATATGTAGGGGATACATGAGAGGCTTTGAAGTAGGCATGTACATAGGTATACATGCACCATGGCATATGTATACCTATGTAACAAACTTGCATGTTCTGCACGTGTATCCCAGAACTTAAAGTTAAAAAAAGAAACTATATATACGTATATATATACACGTATATATATACACGTATATATACACACATATATATACATATATACACACACACATATATACACACACATATATATATAAAGGAAATAGGCATGAGGAGAAATAGGCATGCACATAGGTATACATGCACCAGGGCACATGTATACCTATGTAACAAACTTGCATGTTCTGCACGTGTATCCCAGAACTTAAAGTTAAAAAAAGAAACTCTCTCTCTCTCTCTCTCTCTCTCTCTATATATATATATATGAAATAAGCATGAGGAGAAAGGAAGAGCAGCAGTGTAGTATAGCAGCCCACCTGAGAACCACACGGGGCAGGGGAGCACCTACACCCCAGCCAAGGGAGGCAGTGAGTGAACATGCTACCCCTCCTGGAAAACTGCTTTTTACACGTAACTGTGCAACCCACAGATCGGAAGATCCCACACGTGAGCCCACTGGACCACCAGGGCCTAAGGTCCCAACCACAGAGCAACACCTAGATTCTCAGCAGCCACTCAGCTAAAACCTGCCTAAGCCTGCCAAGTTCCCTGGGGGAGGGGCGGCCATCTCCACAGCTGTGGCTGCCTGCTGTCTAAGCTCTTTGGGGGTGGTGGCAGCCAACACTGGGACTCGTAGCTGCCTAACACACTAAGCTCCCAGGGCAAGGGAAGGGCAGAAGCCATCTCTATAGCTCCAGGCTGCACTTTTCCCCTGCTGGAGCCAGGAAGGCTGGATGGCTTCGTCCCAAGAGGTATTACCCACAGCCTAACACACCTGCTGTGGTAGACTGTGGCCAGAGTGCCTCCTCAGGCCTGAGCCTGACCCATCCTTCCTCACTAGGTAGGGCATCCATGCAGGAACTCCAACAACTACAGTCAGGGGCTCAGGGACAGAACTCTGAGCTCTCTGGGCTTGAGCCCCTAGTGGGAGGGGTGGCTGTAGTCTCAGCAGACCAGAAGATGTAGCCTCTTCTCCTTATACCTCTGAGGAATCCAGGCAGCCCAGATGAATAGGTTTTCCCCCGCCGCAGCACATCCCCTCCACCAAAGGACAGCCAAAGTGCTTCGTTAAACAGGTCCTGCTTCCCATGCCACCCAACTGGGTGAGACCCACCCCCCAACAGGGGTTGTCAGACATCCTATACAGGAGCATACCTACTGGCATCAGGTTGGTACCCCTCAAGGTCAGAGATCCCAGAAGAAGAAGCAGGCACCCATCTTGGCTGTTCTCCAGCCTCCTTGAGTGACATCTCTAGGTGCAGGAGTGAACCAGATGAGTAGGGCCTGAGGTAAACCCCCAGCAAATCGCAGCAGCCTGGCAGAAGAGAGACCTGACTATTGAAAGAAAAACAAATGAACAGAAAGCAACAACAACAGCATCAACAAAAAAGGCCCACAAAAACCTCATCCAAGGGTCAGCAGCCTCACAGATTGAAACTAGACAATCTCATGAAAATGAGAAAGAATCAATGAAAAAACATGCTGAAAAACGAAAAGGCCAGAGTGCTGCTTCTCCTCCAAATGATCGCAATACCTGTCCAGCAAAGGCGTAAACTGAATAGAGGATAAGACGGACGAATTGACAGAAGTAGGCTTCAGAATGTGGGTAATAACAAACTCCACTGAGGTAAAGGAGCATGTTTTAACTCAATGCAAAGAAGCTAACAACCTTGATAAAAGATTACAGGAGCTGCTAACTAGAATAACCAGTTTAGAGAGGAACATAAATGACCTGAGGGAGCTGGAAAACACAGCATGAGAACTTTGTGAAGCATACACAAGTATCAATAGCCAAATCAATCAAGCAAGCAGAAGAAAGAATATCAGATATTGAAGACCATCTTACTGAAATAAGGCAAGCAGACAAGATTAGAGAAAAAGCAGTGGAAAGAAACAAACAAAACCTCCAAGAAATATAGGACAATGTAAAAAGACTAAACCTACAATTGGTTGGTATACCTGAAAGAGATGGGGGATATAATAGAACCAAGTTGGAAAACACACTTCAGGATATTATCCAGGAGAACTTCCCCAACATAGCAAGACAAGAAATAGAGAGAACACCACTAAGATACTCCATGAGAACATCAACCCCAAGACACATAATAACTAGATTTTCCAAGGTCAAAATGAAGAAAAAAATGTAAAGGGCAGTCAGAGAGAAAGGCCAGGAAACCTACAAAAGGAAACCCATCAGACTAACAGTGGATTTCTCAGCAGAAAACCTGCAAGCCAGAAGAGAGTTGAGGCCAATATTCAATAATTTTCAACCCAGAAAGAGAAATAAAATCCTTTTCAGACAAGCAAATGCTGAGGGATTTCATTACCACCAGACTTGCCTTGCAAGAGCCCCTGAAGGAAGCACTAAATATGGAAAGGAAAAACTGGTACCAGCCACTGCAGAAACACAATAAAATATAAAGACCAATGACGCTATGAAGAAACTGCATCAACCAGTGTGCAAAATAACTAGCCAGCATCCTGATGACAGGACCAAATTCACACATAACAATATTAACCTTAAATGTAAATGAACTAAATGCCCCAATTAAAAGACACAGACTGGCTAACTGGATCAAGCATCAAGACCCATTGGCATGCTGTGTTCAAGAGACCGCTCTCATGTTCAAGGACACACATAGGCTCAAAATAAAGGGATTGCAGAATATTTGCCAAGCAAATGGAAAGCCAAAAAAAAAAAAAAAAAAAAAAATCAGGCGTTGCAGTCTGGCCTCTGACAAAACAGACTTTAAACCAACAAAGATAAAAAAGACAAAGAAGGGCATTACATAATGGTAAAAAGACCAATTCAACAAAAAGAGATAGTTATCCTAAATATATGCACCCAATACAGGAGCACTCAGATTCATAAAACGAGTTCTTAGAGACCTATAAAGAGACTTAGACTCCCACACAATGATAGTTGGAGACGTTAGCAACCCACTATCAGTATTAGACAGGTCAATGAGACAGAAAATTAACAAGGATATTCAGGACTTGAACTCAGCTCTGGATCAAGTGGGCCTAGTAGATAACCACAGAAGTCTCCACCCCAAATCAATACAATATATACTCTTCTCAGTGCCACATGGCTCTTACTCTAAAATCGACCACATAATTAGAAGTAAAACACTCCTCAGCAAATGCAAAAATAACTGAAATCATAACAAAAATCTCTTAGATCACAGTGCAATCAAATTAGAACTCAGGATTAAAAAACTCACTCAAAACCACACAGCTACATGGAAATTTGGCAACCTGCTCCTGAATGACTCCTGGGTAAATAACGAAATTAAGGAAGAAATCAAGAAGTTCTTTGAAACCAATGAGAACAAAGAGACAATGTGCCAGAGTCTCTGGGACAAACTCAAGCAGTCTTAAGAAGGAAATTTGTTACACAAAATGCCCACATCTGAAACATAGAAAGATCTCAAATCGACACCCTAACATCACAATTAAAAGAGCTAGAATAGCAAGCACAAAGAAATCCAAAAACTAGCAGAAGACAATAAATAACTAAGATCAGAGTGGAATTGAAAGAGATAGGGACATGAAAATCCTTTCAAAAAATCAATCAATCCAGGAGCTGTTTTTTTGAAAAAATTGACAAAATAGATAGACCACTAGCTAGACTAATAAAGAAGAAAACAGAAAAGAATAAAATAGACACAATAGAAAAATGATAAATGGGATATCACTACTGACCCCACAGGAATACAAACTATCATCAGAGAATACTATAAATACCTCTAGGCAAATGAACTAGAAAATACGGAAGAAAATGGATAAATTCTTGGACACATACACACTCCCAAGACTAAACCAAGAGAAGTTGAATCCCTGAATAGATCAATAACAAGTTCTAAAATTGAGGCACTAATTAATAGCCTACCAACCAAAAAAAGTCCAGGACCAGATAGATTCATAGCAGAATTCTATGAGAGGTACAAAGAGGAGTTGGTATCATTCCTTCTGAAACTATTCCAAACAATTGAAAAGGAGGGACTGCTCCCTAACTCATTTTATGGAGCCAGCATCATCCTGATACCAAAACCTGGCAGAGACATAACAAAAAAAGAAAACTTGAGGTCAATATCCCTGATGAACACTGATGCAGAAATCCTCCATAAAATACCTGCAAACTGAATCTGGCAGCGCATTAAAAAACTTATCCACTGTGATCAAGTCGGCTTCATCCTGGGATGCAAGGCTGGTTTAACATATGCAAATCAATAAACGTAATCCATCACATAAACAGAACCAATGACAAAAACCGTATGATTATCTCAATAGATGCAGAAAAGGCCTTTGATAAAATTCAACATCCCTTCAAGTTAAAAACTCTCAATAAACTAGATATTGATGGGACATGTCTTAAAAAAATGAGACCTATTTATGACAAACCCATAGCCAATATCATAATGAGAGGGAAAACTGGAAGCATTCCCTTTGAAAACTGTCACAAGACAAAGATGTCCTTTCTCACCACTACTATTCAACATAGTATTGAAAGTTCTGGCCGGGCAATAAGGCAAGAGAAAGAAATAAAGGCTATTCAAATAGGAAGAGAGAAAGTCAAATTGTCTCTGTTTGCAGATGACATGGTTTTTTGGTTTGTCTTGTTTGTTTTTTCTGAGACGGAGTCTTGCCCTGTCGCCAGGCTGGAGTGCAGTGGCGCAATCTCAGCTCACTGCAACCTCCACCTTCTAGGTTCAAGTGGATCACCTGTCTCAGCCTCCCAAGTAGCTGGGACTACAGGCACATGCCACCATGCCCAGCTAATTTTTGTATTTTTAATAGAGATAGAGTTTCACCATGTTGGTCAGTGATCTCTTGACCTCGTGATCCACCCACCTTGGTCTCCCAAAGTGCTGGGATTACAGGCATGAGCCACTGGGCCCTGTCCAGATGACATAGTTTTATATTTAGAAAACCCCTTCCTCTCAATCCAAAAACTCCTTAAACTGATAAGCAACTTCAGCAAAGTCTGAGGATACAAAATTAATGTGCAAAAATCACAAGCATTTCACACCAACAATAGACAAGGAGAGAGACAAATGATGAATGAACTCTCATTTACAATTGCTACAAAAGAATAAAATACCTAGGAATACAGCTGACAAGGGACATGAAAGACCTCTTGCAGGAGAAGTACAAAATACTGCTCAAGGATATAATAGAGGATACAAACAAATGAAAAAACATTATATCCTCATAAACAGGAAGAATCAATATCTTGAATATGTGCATGCTGCCCAAAGTAATTTATAGATTCAATACTATTCCCAACAAACTACCATTGACATTGTTTACAGAATTGGAAATATGACTTTAAATTTCATATGGAACCAAAAAGATCTTGTATAGCCAAGACAGTCCTAAGCAAAAAGAACAAAGCTGGAGGCATCATGCTACCTGACTTCAAAATATACTGCAAGGCCACAGTAACCAAAACAGTATGGTACTGGTACCAAAACAGACATATAAATGAATGGAACAGAACAGAGACCTCAGATATAACAACACATCTACATTCATCTGATCTTTGACAAACCTGACAAAAACAAGCAATGGGGAAAGGACTCCCTTTTTAATAAATGGTGCTGGGAAAACTGGCTAGCCATATGCAGAAAACTAAAATTGGGCCCCTTCCTTATACCTTATACAAAAATTAACTCAAGACGGATTAAATACTTAAATGAAAAACCCAAACCATAAAAACCCCAGAAGAAAAGCTAGGCAATACCATTCAGGACATAGGCACAGGCAAAGATTTCATGATGAAAATGTCAAATGAAATTGCAACAAAAGCTAAAGTTGACAAATAGGATCTAATTAAACTGAAGAGCTTCTGCACAGCAAAAGAAACTATCATCAGAGTGAACAGGCAACCTACAGAATGGTAGAAAATTTTTGCAATCTACCCATCTGATAAATGTCTAATATCCAGAATCTACAAGGAACTTAAACAAATGTACAAGAAAAAAACAACCCCATTAAAAAGTGGGGAAAGCATATGAACAGACACTTCTCAAAAGAAGACATTTACACAGCCAACAACCATATGAAAAAAAAAAGCTCAGCATCACTGATGATTAGAAAAATGCAAGTCATAAAACCACAATGAGATATTATCTCACGCCAGTCAGAATGGTGATTATTAAAACGTCAAGAAACAGCAGATACTGGCAAGGCTGTGGAGAAATGGAACACTTTTATACTGTTGGTGGGAATGTAACTTAGTTCAATCAGCATGGAAGACAGTGTGGCGATTCCTCAAGGAACTAGAACCAGAAATATTTGACCTACCAATCCCATTACCAGGTATATACCCAAAGGAGTATAAATCATTCTACTATAAAGACACGTGCACATGTATGTTTATTGCAGCACTATTTACAATAGCAAAGATATGGAACCAACTCAAATGTCCATCAATGATAGACTGGATAAAGAAAATGTGGTACATATACACCATGCAATACTATTCTGCCATAAAAAGGAATGAGATCATGTCCTTTACAGGGACATGGATGAAGCTGGAAGCCATTATCCTCAGCAAACTAACACAGGAACAGAAAACCAAACACCACGTGTTCTCACTTCTAAGTGGGAGCTGAACAATGAGAACACATGGACACAGGGAGGGAAACAACACACACTGAGGCCTGTTGGGTTGGGGGGGAGGGAGAACATCAGGACAAATAGCTAATGCATACTGAGCTTAAAACCTAGATGACGGGTTGATAGGTGCAGCAAACCACCATGGCACACGTATACCTATGTAACAAACCTACATGTTCTGCACATGTATCTCAGAACTTAAAGTAAAAGAAAAATTAAGAAAAAAGAAATAGGCATCAATGTGAAATAAGCACATCATGGAGAATGGGGTATCTATCACCTCAAGCATTTATCCTTTGAGTTACAAACAACCAATTACATTCTTTAAGTTATTTAAAAATATACAATTAAGTTATTATTGACTAATAGTCACCCTTTTGTGCTATCAAATAGTAGGTGTTATTCATTTTTTCTATTTTTTTGTAGACATTAACCATCTGCATCTTCTCCCCAACCCTCCATTACCCTTTCCAGCCTCTGGTAACCATCCTTGATATTTTTCTTTTAAAATCTAAAATAATGTTTTAGAGAAATATAGGCCAAAGAGCTCCAGAGGGACTCAGCTGTATAATATTCCACAAGACTCGATCTATCTTTAAGACCAGGTATAAATGTCTCTACATTGATTTCCAAGTGACTAGAATATTCTGTCCTCTAGATAGGTTACAGCAATCTAGTTACATTGGGAGTTGGTCAAAATATAATCACATTGACCCAAGTACTAAGGAGTGCCTCAGTGACCTCTGCACTCAGGCAAAAGAGTCTCTCTTGAGAAGTTCCCTCCATTGCTGCGGGAGGTAGTCTCTGTCCATATCAGTCACTACAAACCTGATGGTTCCTGAAGTCTCTGATGTGATTCCATTCATGCTAGAGTTGCACTTTTCAAAGAAGCCACTTAAAACATTGTTACATTGTGACTTCTCCCACATGATTCTCCTTGGAATGTCTCCAGTATCACAATGTAAACTCAACCATGTTTTATGTTGCCTTGATTTTAAGACTTATGATAGTACATGGATCTAGTATATCAAATGTAATTGCTTTACAGATGTCTTCTGCTAAAGCAAATATTTTGCATATGTAATCTACCAGGCACCCTTCTATTATAACTTAAGGCAGTATTCCACCAGTGTTTAAAACATCATGCTTTGTAGCAAATCATTCTAGTTTCACTGACAACATTCTCTGTACTCAATTTTCTCAGTAGTCCATACCAGCAGAATTTTTTTTCACATTATTCTCGTGATTAAAAATGTGATACATGCTTATTGTAGGACATTTGGAAAATACAGAGAAGATGAGAGAAAATAATAAAAATTGCTTATAATCCCTTTGCCCAGAGATAATAAATTTTAACATTTTGGTGTTTCTCTTATGTGCCTATCATTTTATAAATTTTCATGTATATTATTTAGAGCAACTATCACTTCTGAATTCTTTCTCCTCAGCTTTCAAGTTTATATCAGGACACCAATACATTTTCCTCAGCTGAAGAGGAAATAGGAGTTGAAGCAGCAAGAATGAGAGGAAAGAGAGAAAATAGAGCTTAGAATCTGTTTTTCAGTGCTGAACTTATTATAATAAGAAATTAAATGGCCCCCTTCAAAGTCATTCCCAGAAGCCTCTGCTCTCATGACTTATTATTGACTGCTTCTTCTTTATCACCACGAGAGTTTAATAATACCATTGTCAAAGTTAGCACAGTTTTTTTTTATCTTGCATTTGAATAAAATGCCACCTCCCATTTTATTTTGTGGCACTCATGTTAACCCCTCATCCCTTTCCCCGATTCTGGGCCCTCTGGGCCTCCTCCTCTTGTTAGTGGAATCTTCTCCTATGCTAGTGATTAGTTATGTCAGCCTTGGGCAGTCCAGGAGAATAGAATTACATGGATTGATGCTTGGTAAAAGACTGACTACAAAATATCCTCTCAACTATGGAAAAATCTACAGATTTTTAAGGTAATTATATCATAGTTAAACACACAACATAAATGATCTATGAGATCCTGCTGAAACCACTTTAATAAATAGAGCAATTTGTGTTTGGTATAATTATAGTTGCATGTAAATAAAAGTTGTGTCAATCCCCAATGTTTTCTCACGGTAGTTTCACAGTTTGAGGTCTTAGATTTAAGTCTTTTATCCATTTGATTTGATTTTTATATAAGGCAAGAGACAAGGGTCAAGTTTTATTATTCTACATATGGATATCCAGTTTTCCCAACACCATTTATTGAGGAGATTGTCTTTTCCCCAATATATGTTCTTGGCACCTTTGTTGAAAATGAGTTCACTGTAGGTGTGTGGATTTGTTTCGTGTTCTTTAGTCTATTCCCCTAGTCTATGAGTCTATTTTTAGGCTAGTACCATGCTGTTTTAGTTACTATAGCTCTGTAGTATAATTTGAAGTCAGGTAATGTAATTCCTCCTGTTTATGGTTCTTTTTGTTTAGGATAGCTGTGGCTATTCTGGATCTTTTGTGGTTCCATATAAATTTCAGAATTGTTTTCTCTATTTCTATGAAGAATGTCATTGGTATTTTGAAAGAGATTGCATTGAGTCTTTGGGTAGTATGGACATTTTAACAATATTAATTCTTCCAATCTATGAACATGGAATATCTTGCTATTTTTTGGTGTCCTCTTCAATTTCTTTCATCAATGTTTTATAGTTTTCATTGTAGAGATCTTTCACTTCTTTGGTTAAGTTAATCTTAGGTATTTATTTATTTGTGGCTATTGTAAATTGGATTGCCTTTTAAATTTTCAGACTGTTCACTGTGCACATAGAGAAATGCTACTGATTTTTGTATGTTAATTTTGTACCCTTCAACTTTACTGAATTTATGATTTCTAATAGTCTTTTTGTGGAGTCTTTAGTTTTTTCCAAATATAAGATCATCTCATCTGCAAACAAGCATAATTTGGCTTCTTCCTTTTCAATTTGTATGCCCTTTATTTCTTTCTCTTGTCTCATTGCTACAGCAAAGATTCCAGCACTGTGTTGAATAACAGTGGTGAAAGTGGGCATCCTTTTCGTGTTCCAGATCTAAAAGGAAAGGCTTTCAGTTTTCCCCCATTCAGTACAATACTAGCTGTGGTCTGTCCTACATGGCTTTCATTATGTGGAGGCAAGTTTCGTCTGTACCTAATTTTTTGAGGGGTTTTATCATGAAGGGGTGTTAACTTTTATCAAAAGCTTTTTTAGCGTCAATTGAAATAAGCATATGGCTTCTGTCCTTCATTCAGTTGATATGATGTATCACACTGATTGGTTTATGTATCACCTCCTTGCATCCTTGGGATAAATCTCATTTAGTCATTATGGATCATCTTTCTTGTGTATTACTGAATTTGGGGTTTGGTTTGCTCTTGCTTTTCTAGTTCTTTAAGTTACAGCATTAGGTTATTTATTTGCAGTTTTTGTTCCTTTTTTGATGTAGGCACTTATAGCTATATGTAAATTTCCCTCTTAGTACTAGTTTTGCTGCATCCCATACGTTTTGATACATTATGTTTCCATTATAATTTGTTCCAAGAAATTTTTCATTTTCCTTCTTAATTTCTTCATTGAAGAAAGGAGCATAGTGTTTAACTTCTATGTGTTTGTATAGTTCCCAAAATTCCTCTTGTTATTGACTCCTAGTTTTATTCCATTGTGGTCAGAGAAGACATTTGATACTATTTCAATTTGTCTGAATGTTTTATAACTTGTTTTGTGACCTAACATATGGTTTGTCCTCGAGAATGCTCCATGCTGAGGAGAAAAATGTGTATTCTACAGCCATTGGATGAAATGTCCTGTAAATATCTACTGGGTCCAGTGCAAACTAAGTTCAATGTATCTTTGTTGATTTTCTGTCTGAAAGATCTGTCTAATGCTGAAAGTGGGTGTTGAAGACTCCAGCTATTATTGTATTGGGATCCATTTCTCTGTTTAGTTCTAATAATATTTGCTTTGTATATCTGGGTGCTTCAGTGTTGGGTACATATATATTTACAGTCATTATATCCTTTTGCTGAATTGACCCCTTTATCATTATATAATGGCTTTCTTTGATTCTCTTACAGTTTTTATCTTGAAATCTATTTTATCTTATATAACTACTCCTATTCTTTCTTTGAATTTTCAGTCTATATGTATCTTTACAGGTGAAGTGTGATTCTAGTAGGCAAAAGGTCATAGTCTTGCATTTTTTTTTTTTTTTTTTTTGAGACGGAGCCTCGCTGTGTCGCCCAGGCTGGAGTGTAGTGGCACAGTCTCGGCTCACTGCAAGCTCCGCCTCCCGGGTTCACGCCATTCTCCTGCCTCAGCCTCCTGGGTAGCTGGGACTACAGGTGCCCGCCACCACGGCTGGCTAATTCTTTTGTATTTTTAGTAGAGACAGGGTTTCACCATGTTAGCCAGAATGGTCTCAATCTTCTGACCTCGTGATCCACCCGCCTTGGCCTCCCAAAGTGCTGGGATTACAGGCGTGAGCCACAGCGCCCAGCTGAAGTTTGATTATTAAATGCCTTAAGATAATCTTCTTTGGGTTAAATCTGGTTGGTACTCTATTATCTTCTTATATTTGAATGTTGATACCTTTCTCTAGGTATGGGAAGTTCTCTGATATAATCTCTTCAAATAAACTTTCTACCCCTATCTGTTTCCCTAACCCTTCTTTAAGGACAATAATTCTTTTCATTTTTATTTTATTTTATTTTATTTTTTTTGAGACGGAGTCTCACTCTGTCCCCCAGGCTGGAGTGCAGTGGCACCATCTCGACTCACTGCAAGCTCCACCTCCCAAGTTCACGCCATTCTTCTGCCTCAGCCTCCCTAGTAGCTGGGACTACAGGCGCCTGCCACCACGCCCAGTGAAGTTTTTGTATTTTTAGTAGAGACAGGGTTTCATCGTGTTAACCGGGATGGTCTTGATCTCCTGACTTCGTGATCTACCTGCCTTGGCCTCCCAAAGTGCTGGGATTACAGGCATGAGTCACTGCACCCAAAAGCCAATAATTCTTAGATTTGCTCTTCTGAGGCTATTTCTAGATCTCGTAGGTATGCTTTATTATTTTCTATTCCTTTTTATTTTGTCTCCTCTGACAGTGTATTTTCAAATAGCATGTCTTCAAGCTCACTAATTCTTTCTTTTGGTGTGGGGCCTCATGACTCTGCCTGGTGCCCTATCCTACTGTGGCTGAGCTGGTATTCAAGATGTAAGACAAAGTCCTCTTTACTGTTTCCTCTTCTCTTCTTCAGTACAAGGAAGAAGTCACTCTCATTGCTGTGAGCTGCATTGCCTGGGATTGGGAGTGGCCTGGCACAAGCACTCCTTTAGCCATGCTAGCTGGTGTCTCCCTAGGGAATGTGCTACCCTAGTTCATGGCTCTAAGCTCAGACTGGCACTAGGAGTTGCCTAGGAATTGCAGTCCTTGTGGTCTAGACTGCCTTTCAAGTTTACATAGGATTCTAGGACACTTTGGCCTGTGGTGGCAAGGCTTGTGGTGAAACTCAAGTTTTGATCCATAGGATGGGCAATTCCCTCTGACTAGGGTTAATCCAGCTGTTCCCTCTGTGTTCAGGCTCTGGCTGAGCCCAGCGCAGCTTTATTCTCTGCTGTGGCAGAGCAGCACTGAATTTAACATCATGTCCCACAGCCGCTGCACTCTCCCTCACCAAAGTGCACAGATTCTTTCTCCATGCAGCTGCCAAGGGACAGGGAGGAATAGCATAAGTGATTCAAAATTGTCTCTCCTGGCCTCCTCAAGTCCCCTTTTGGTGATATGAAATTAAAACTAGGTACTGTGATTGCTCAAGTAATTTTCGGTTCTTGTTATGGTGCTTTTCTATGTGCAAATAGTTGTTAAAGTTTGGTGTTTCAAGTGGGGTGGGGGTGGATTAACAATGTAGGTGTCTATTCCACCATTTTTCTCCACCCTGCCTTAAAAGACTAACTGGATTAAAACTGGTTTAGTAACTAGTTCACCTACATTTTTAGGACCACATCTCTAAAAAGGAATACTTTCATTTCCATAGTGGATTATGAAACTTGTTTTATCCATTATTTTATCTAATTTCACCCTATGAATAGGGTATTATTACATTTTAGGAATCAGGGCCTTGGAGAGATTAAATACACTTCTGATGTTCATCTCGATCCCCTCCAATTGGATTCTCATGGTTCTATCACATAAGATTTTATCCATTTAAACATTTTTTACCCATTCCATTTTGCTTAATTTTTATATAACAGACTAAAATTGTAATATTTAATACAGAAAATTTATTTCACTGTTTTATGAAATATTACAATTGTTTTCTGTTTCTATTCATGCAATTATTTTCATTTGTTTTTGAGTACTCTTCATGTTCAAAATTCAGCTTTACATTGTGGCTCATTTATCCACAATATATTTTCAGTAAAATAGACTGCAGAACAATTAAAACTGCTATCAGGTAATTTATTTTCTTATTCATAAATGATATAAGCCTAAAAAATTACTCCTTCTTTAGTATCTCTCAAATACCAAAACATTACAAATAACTGCAATAGAAGCATGCGTACATTTTATCCCATTAATTTGGTATGTTTTTATAGTCTAAAAATCTAAATGAAGCTCCCTTCAAGTTGGTGAAAAGCATAGTTTTATTTTCTTTAGGAAACCATCCACTCTTCAAACTTCATGATTATGTCTCTTCCATGAAGACTTTGCCGGCTCCTCACCACCCTGGATACCCTCTCTCCCAGCCTCCCAGCATCTATTCCTGCTACTATACATCCCCCATACATCCCGGGTCCATCCTTTCCTTTCCATATCCAATGCTACCATTATGACCTAAGGTTCATCAACACTCACCTGCATTAATGCATAGGCTTCCTAACTGGGTCTCCCCAGCTCCCACCCCACTCTCCAGCCATTCCTTCACTCAGACCAGAGCTATCTTTTTGAATGTGTGTTAGGTCCTGTTTCCCCACTTCAACACCTCCCATTGTGCTCAACTCAGAATTCATTGCCATTAAATGGCCTCAAGCCTCATCCAGCAGCATCTCCTACTACTTGGACTTCTTCTGCCTTTCTCCTCCTCTTCTTTCTGCTCCAGCCAAGTGGACTTTGGGTTTCTCCACTACACCAAGTTCATTCTTGACTCAGCACCTTTGCCCATGCTGTTCCTTCTGTCTGGAAAATTCTTCCTTCAGATTTTATTTTGGGCTGGCCTTTTCTTTATCATTTAGGACTCAACTCTAATATCACAGTCTCAGAAAGCCCTTTTTGGGACAACCCCATTCCATCACTCTATCAACTAGGTTTTATTTTCTCATAACCGTTATCACTGTCTGCAATTATCTGGCTTATTGACTTGTTTATTGGTTCATTATTGGTCTCTCCCTCTTAATAAAATGAAGGCTCCACAAAAGCAGAAACTTGTCTGCCTGGTTCACTGTTTTATTTTTCCCTAGCACCTAGGGTCATTAGGGCCTTATTATAACTTTCATGGGTCTGCAGTACTTCTGCCTTCCTGGGCTCCTTGCTCCATAAGGAAATTTTTAAAATTATATTTAAAGACTCAATTGGTATAAAGACAAATATACTAATATCACATATTATAACTTTTATGTGACCTAAAGTTCAATTTTTTTCTTCTGACTAAAAAAAAAAAAAAAAGAAAACATTTTCACGGGCCCTTCACACTGGACCTCCTGTGTCTAACAGAGAAGTCATCCTGAAAACACAGCCTGGGGCACGACTGTTATTGAGGTGCTTAGTTATTGAGCAGATTGAATGGATAATGGACGGTGGCTCACTGTCTACTCAGCCGGCTAATAAGCCACTTGGAGTCCTGTATTTGTAAACTGAGAAGTAAAGTCAGATCACTTTCCTTTTGTTTTCTCAACTCCTTCCCTGAAGTTCAGTGACAGTTATGGCCTGTGCTATATTACAGTCTTTTATTACACACATCTACTATCTTTTATTGTTTTTGTGGTTGAAGTATTAGTCTTATTTCTGTAACTAGATTATAGATTCCTGCAGTGCTGAAATTTTATTGTATTCTTCCCTTAAATGTCCACAGAGCACACGCTTGTTATTTGTCTGATTGCAGTTTTAAATTATCATATGCATAAACATAGAGAAAAAGATAAATTTTGGTCAATAAATAGTTAGATAATGGTTCAAGGGAGAAATATCAATGGCTTGAAAGGAGGTAGTGGGTATTGTGAAGCAATGCTTCTCAATCTTTTCCATGTCATGGCAAGATGGTAAATAGCCCCTCGCACAGCAGATGGGGCTAAATGAACAAGGCTACTTGAAGCCTGAGGTGACTGAGAGCTCTAAATGTCTCAGGCCCCATAGCACCATGAAGGAGATCACTATCTCAACATAACTTGATCACATCTGTGGTATAAGTGCATGAAAGACCTTCTCTGAGGTTTGCTGTAGCTGCTGATGTAGAATTATTGTCCAATCTCCCAGTGAGGTGCTAGCCATGTCTGCTATTGACTGATGAGAGCCAGTTGTTAAAGTTTTAGAAATTTTACCAAACAGTTGTTAAATATAACCATTATTAAAAATTATATTTAAAATGAAGATAAATTTTCAACAGAACACATTTTACTGTTATGTATTTCTTACATGTTAGCGTTAACTATGCTTTTGTGATTATTTCTATTGTATTTGCATGGTGGAAACACAATATAGTGGTTGTACCACCACTCAGCTCGTCCTGACTCTGTGACAGTAATGTCACATTGGTAGCTTGAAGTTGGCCATGGCATGAGTTTTCACCCATAGGAATTGGCAAATGCTACAAAGCAGGGTTTTTACCCCTTCTACAGAGCCGGTTGCTAAATATCTATAACCTCACTGCTGCCCCTATCCACCCCATTCTCTCTCAGCAGCTCCTAGACACCACTTCTTACTTGACTTGCCCCTTTTAATCCCCAGACAAACATGGGAGCAGCAACAAAGTCACCTTTAGCTCTATAGAAAGAGGCTAGAAAGGACTAGGAGTCAGAAGATGGGGTTCTAGTCTGGATTCTTTCAGAGACTTCGGGCTAGTCGTATTGCTTCTCTAAAAAATCAGTGATATAGTTTGGATATTTGTCCCTACCCAAATTTCATGTTGAACTGTAATCACCAGTGCTGGAGGTGGGGCCTGGTGGGAGGTGTTTGGATGCTGGGGGCAGATGCCTCATGGCCTGGTGCTGTCTTCCTGATAGTGAGTTCTCACGAGATCTCGTCATTTAGAAGTGTGACAACACCCACCCACCAACCACCTCTCTCTCTCTCTTGCTCTGTTTTTACTATGTGATGTGCCTGCTTCCCCTTCACCATAATTGTAGGCTCCCTGAGGCCTCCCCAGAAGCTGAGCAGATGTTGGCATCACACTTCCTATGAAGCCTGCAAAACCATGAGTCAATCAAACCTCTTTTATTTATAAATTACCTAGTCTCCTCAGTCAGGTTTTTTGTTGTTGTTGTTGTTGAGATGGAGTCTTGCTCAGTCGCCCAGGCTAGAGTGCAGTGGTGCGATCTCGGCTAACTGCAAGCTCCGCCTCCTGAGTTCACACCATTCTCCTACCTCAGCCTCCCAGTAGCCGAGACTACAGGCACCTGCCACCACGCCCTACTAATTTTTTGTATTTTTAGTAGAGACAGGGTTTCACCATGTTAGCTAGGGTGGTCTGGATCTCCTGACTTTGTGATCCGCCCGTCTCAGCCTCCCAAAGTGCTGGAATTACAGGCATGAGCCACCGTGCCCGGCCAGTCTTAGGTATTTCTTTACAGGAATTCAAGAACAGCCTAATACAATCAGTTTTCTCATTCAAAAAGAGATGTAGGCTGGGCGCGGTGGCTCACGCCTGTAATCCCAGCACTTTGGGAGGCCGAGACGGGCAGATCACAAGGTCAGAAGATCGAGACCATCTGGCTAACACGGTGAAACCCCCGTCTCTACTAAAAATACAAAAAATTAGCCGGGCGTGGTAGCAGACACCTGTAGTCCCAGCTACTCGCGAGGCTGAGGCAGGAGAATGGCGTGAACCCGGGAGGTGGAGCTTGCAGTGAGCCGAGATCAGCCACTGCACTCCAGCCTGGGTGACAGAGCCAGACTCTGTCTCAAAAAAAAAAAAAAAAAAAAGAGATGTAACTACATAACATTGAAAGTCCCTTTCCAATGTAAATTTCTATTCCATTTTCTTCTAGTATTCTAGAGTGTCATCACTCACTCTCAGTGTTTGATTTCCAGTACTGTTTACCACCCCTCACAACTCTTTGTTTTCTAGATATTTTACAGGCCTCAAACAATGTTACAATGTTTCCTGGGGCCAGAAAACTGTACCTTTGGTGGCAACATTTCATCACAGTAAAAATTTGATGTCAGTGTGCATATTAGTTAAGCATGTAGGCTTTTACATATGAGACATTTGGACTGAAATTTTCACTCTATTCCTCCCTATTTATGTGACATCAAGCAAGTCAGCTCTGTAAGTCTGTTTCCTCATTTGTATAACAGGTAATAAATGGTACTTATCTAATAGGGCTGTTGTAGAGATTATAATGTATGTATAACATGCAGTATATATTAGTGCTTGATATATGTGGTAATTATTACTACGGATTTTTAAAAAATTGTTTAAAGGAAAGCAGACTGCCACATGCAGCACCTCATTTGGATGTGTCTGGAGTCTTGAAAGCTTGACGAATCTACATTCTTCTACAAATGAGCCTTTAGACCTGTTCTGGAGGTTGTAGCAGAGCAGCACAGACACTCTTGTGCCCTTGACTGATGAACAGTCTTCCTCTCTCAGAAAGATCAGCCTCGTTAGCAGAGTGTACGGCTTTGGGAGGGATGCACATGGAGTGGTGAGGGAGAAAGAAGACACCCAACTAGCCAGCCAGATCAGCAGAATCAACCCTGGCGATCAATGAGATAACAGATGTCATAGCCAGATCACGCTCACATTTGTTACTAATTTTGTTGTTGTTGCTTTTGTTGCTTTTAGCAATTATTCTTTAGGACAGTTGTTCTTAATGGGGGCAATTTGTCCCCTATGGGATATGTGACAGTATCTGGAGGCATTTTTGGTTTTCAACTGGGGGATAGGGTGCTAACTGTTATCTAGTGGGTAGAGGCCAGAGAGGTTGCTAAACCTCCAACAATACACATGGTAATCCCTTCCCCCAACAACAAAGGGTTATTTGGCCCCAAATGCCAATACAGTGAAGGCTGAGAAACCCTGATCTAGAGTAATGCTGTCCAAAAGAACTTTCTGTGGTAGTGCACGTGTTCTGTATCTATGCTGTGCAATATGGTAGCTGCTAGCTATATGTGGCTATTGAGCTCTTGAAATGCGGCTAATGCAACTAAATAACTGAGTTTTACATTTTATTTCATTTTAATTAATTTAAATTTAAATAGTCCCAATACCGTAGCTAGTAGCATTGGGCAGCACAGTTCTAAGGGGTCTTCTCTAGGACAGGATGAAAAATAGCTCTTATGACCAAAGATTCCATTCAGAGTGCCCAAGTCCTAAGAATTCAATTAGTTCTTAGAAATAAGTTTCAAAAAAGTACTAGAAATATAATTAAACTTAAAAAATGCATAGATAAGGAAAAAATCAGAAATAAAAGCAAAACTGTTTCACAGTATCTATCTTTGGTTAGTGGGACTACTAATTTAGATAGTTTTTTCCTAGCTAATTACATGTATTTCCATTTTTAAAAATATCATGAACACATGTCAATTTCACAAGAAAAATTAAAATTCTAAAAATATAGTTCACTAAAAGAGAAATAGTAAGACCTACATGAGATCACTTGCTATGAATAATCTGTGAAATACAATTTGGTTTTGTCGAAAGAGAAATGTCTATTAACGCCTTTATGAATAAGAAGAGAACAGAAAACTGGGTGCCGTGGCTCATGCCCATAATCCCAGCATTTTGGGAGGCCAAGACAGGTGGATCACTTGAGCTCAGGAGTTCCAGACCAGCCTGGGCAACATGGAGAAACTCTGTCTCTCCCAAAATACAAAAGCTAGCCAGGTGTGATGGTGCATGCTTGTGATCCCAGCTACTCGGGAGGCTGAGGTGGGAGGATTGCTTGAGCCCTGGGAGGTCAAGGCTGCAGTGAGCTGTGATCTTGCCACTACATTCCAGCCTGCAGAACAGAGTAAGACCCTGTCTTTGAAGAAAGAAAAAAATAAAGAAGATAATTAAAATATGATCTATCTCATAACATTCTGAAAGTCTGTGCACATTGGTAGTCAACGCATAATTTTAGTAAATGGAGTAGGATCTATGAAATCAGAAGAATCCTCTAGGCAAGGTGAGCAAGGGGAAGAAGTTACCTTTAATTCAGCCTTTATATTTACCGACATGCAGCAATTTGGCTGCATTCCTCTACTGGTGTATGTCATACCTATCCCTAATCCACTACATCTCAAGCCAAAACTATTCTATTGGTATTAGGTCCTTGGAATCCAGTTCAATAAATAACCTAGTAAACTAATTTAAGCCTAGAAGTCAAGGGTTAATAGCAAATCAATGTATTATTTCTCTCAGACAACATATATTCATATCCATGAGACTCTTCCATCCTATAATAGGAATGGGTCATTTCCATGTCCCGTATCTTCTCTGTGAACTGGTGAGAAGCCCATTTAATTCTACTTAAACCATACTGTGTTTTCTTTTGTGATTCCAAAATGTCTAGAAGTTTAAAAATCTTGTTATTGTGCCAATGAAAGCAAGGAGTATCTGCTTACAGAAAGATGGGGTAGTGTGGAAGAGTTGGGAAGTGGCACACCCACAGTGGGAAGGGGCCTAGCTCCTAGCAGTAGGTCATCAGGTGGGCTAGTATAATATTTACCTCTTCAATTATTATTGTCCCTATTCAATAGGGAGGAAAGTCAAGATTCATTGAAATTAGATAACTTGCTCAAGGTCATAAGATGTTGAGCCAATTATTCTTGCGGTATAACAATCCACCTCAAAACTTAGTGGCATAAAACAGCTATGTTATTAGATTTTCAGATTGGGTGGCTTTACATTTGTAAAGGGCTCATCTGGGCCATTCTCTCATGGGGTCTCTCATGATGCTGTGGTCAGATGTTGGCTATAGTGGAACACCTAGGGTTTGGAGTTTGGGGTTCCTCATAGCATGGCAGCCTCAGGACAGTTTAATTGCTTACATAGTGGCTCAGGTTTTTAGCACAAGTATTCTCTCAATGAATGTGAGATCCCATCACCTTTACAGAGCTAGCTTGTGAAATCACACAGTATCACTTTTGCCACATTCTCTTGATTACGATAAAGTCAGAAATGTACCTATTTTCAAGTGGAGGGTAATTAGACTGCACCTCTTGATATGGAAGTATCAAGGAACTAGAACATGGGAGATGGGAGAGATTATTGAGGTTGTCTTTGGAAAATACAATCTGACATGGATGATTAACTGCCTACTCAGAATTTAAAACCTGGGCTGTTTCATATCAAACTCTTTGTTCTGCTGCACTAAACCCCATTCCTAAAGTTTCACGTAAGTGATAATGTGGTAACTGTGGTAATAATGTGGTAATGTGGGAAGGAAGTAGGCTTCTCAGAAAAACGTAAATTATTCACAATGGATTAGTTATTAGCATGAAATTTCAATTGCTTTTGTTTGTTTCATTTATAGATTTCTCTTCTGTGTGTCTTCACCTATTTTACTCAAAGCTATTCTGTGCTGGGGTATCATTTTCTTGTGGTATGTGCTGGTATATTGATGATTCATTGTTTGCAGAAAATTCTTTGTTTTTCCAATGCTCTTATTCAAGGTTCACCTTCCATATTGCAAAGAAGGCATATCTTTCTCTGGAAAACATTTTGCAAAATGCCTGCTACTCGTACTTATTACTGAAGAATTGCATCCTTTTCTATTTGCTTCACCATCTATCTTGGTTCCCTGTCTCTGCATCTATGACTTACTTTGACATTTTTGTTCTTCCTCTGCAAAGGGAAGGCTTGCAAAGCCATGCCCTTTTTGGGTAAAGTAACCTTCTGATGGGAAGCTAAGCTGAACACAAAATTCCACTCAGAAGAAACTCAGATGCCATGTCACATCCTGCAAACACCACAGACACTTCTACCCCTGTCATGCATTTCAGCAAAACTATAGTAACATCTTGCCCTAAAATATGTGAAACACAGAAGGCTGGTCCCTAGTCTTAGAATGTTTGGGATAACAAATGAAGTACTAGAATAGAAACTTGGATACAAGAGCAAGGCATAAGCAGTGAGTTACTAGAATATAGACATTCTGAGGTAAGGGGAGGAACTGCAATTCAGAGACATGGGAGCCCAGTAGTCACCCTGGTCTCGACTGCAGTGTGTAGAACCTAATTAGAGCAGGGAAAGAGAAGAGAGATGACTTAAAATGGTTAAGTAATTAGAACCCTCTTTATTCTACTTCTGTTTGCCTGAATAAATAGATTTCTGTTGGCCACATTTATCATCTATAAAACCTAGGTAGTAATAATCACTTTTTATATTGCTGGCAACAACCAGAGCATAGTCAACATTTGTTTCTTTCCCCACCTCAATTTTTTCTCTGCTTCCTCTCAGGATAAATCTAAGAAATGGGTTGCAACTGAGGTTGTGGTGGGAAACTTAACTAGCTTTATCGTGAGACACTGAGAAGGGCAGCTGTAGGGGCTGACATATTCAGCATTCACAAGAGGAGAGATGAGAAAACATCACCAATAACAGCTGGTGAGAGTGGAAATTGAATAGTCATGTGTATAAAAATTTAACAGATACAGTGCCCAAATTATGTAAAGATGTGCAAGAATGATCATCGTGGCATTGATTTTAATACAGTAGTTACAAACTGGAAACATTCTACATGTGTCTTGATAAGTATCTGGTTAAATAAATTATAGCATAGCCATGTGATGGAATTCTAGGTATCCTTTAAAAAGAATAAGGTAGAATTGTACTTGCTAATGGAAATATCTCCAAGATATGTTAAATGAAAAAGCAAGTTGCCAACATAATATTGTATAATTGTGTTTGTGTATGTTTCCGTGTGTGTGTGTTGTGGTATGTGTTTATGTAAGAATACAGTTGGCCCTCCATATCCATGGGTTCTGCATCTGCAGATTCAACCAACTTGGGATAGGAAATATTCCAGGAAAAGGACCGGGTGCGGTGGCTGACGCCTTTAATCCCAGCACTTTGGTAGGCTGAGGCGGGCAGATCACGAGGTCAGGAGATCGAGACCATCCTAGCTAACACGGTGAAACCCCATCTCTATTAAAAATACAAAAAATTAGCCGGGCATGGTAGTGGGCACCTGTAGTCCCAGCTACTTGGGAGGCTGAGGCAGGAGAATGGCGTGAATCCGGGAGGTGGAGCTTGCAGTGAGCCGAGATGGTGCCATTGCACGCCAGCTGGGTGACAGAGCGAGACTTCCTCTCGAAAAAAACAAAACAAAACAAAACCAAAAACAACAACAATAAAAAATAATACAAATAAAAATATAGTATAACAACTATTTACATAGTATTTCCATTGTATTAAGTATTATAAGTAATCTAGAACTGATTTAAAGTACATGGAGGATGTGTGTAGGTTATATGCAAATACTATGCTATTTTATATAAGGTACTTGAGCGTCCCCAGATTTTGATATCCTGGGGCGTCCTGGAACCAATCCCCTGTGAATATCAAGGGATGACTGCATATATAATGGTATGTATAAAAATTTCCAGAAGGATACACAAAAACTGATAATAGGAGGTGATTTTATTAAATGCAGTGGGAATGGGAGCTATGCAGGGAGGAAGACTTTTTTACTTTGATTTCCTCACCTTTTTTATCATTTGATTTTTAAATACTTATAAGCATGCATTATTTTTATAATGAAAATAAAACAAAATACAATGATCCTTTTTTTTTTTTTTTTATGGAGTCTTGCTCTGAGCCGAGATGTCGCCCAGGCTGGAGTGCAGTGGCGCGATCTCGGCTCACTGCAAGCTCTGCCTCCCGGGTTCAAGCCATTTGCCTGCCTCAGCCTCCTGAGTAGCTGAGACTACAGGCGCCCTCTCCCGCCCCACACCTGGCTAATTTTTTTGTTTTTGTTTTTTTGTATTTTTAGTAGAGACGGGGTTTCACCATGTGAGCCAGGATGGTCTCTATCTCCTGACCTCGTGATACACCCGCCTTGGCCTCCTAAGGTGCTGGGATTACAGGCATGAGCCACCGTGCCTGGCCAATACAATGATCTTTATTTATTTTTAAAATTTTTTTTATTATACTTTATGTTCTAGGGTATGTATGCACAACGTGCAGGTTTATTACATATGTATACATGTAAAAGCTACTCAACACAGAGAGAAAAGAAAAAGATCCCAGGATAGCAAGAGCTAGTTAAGGAATTGAAATCTCACAGGGGAATTTTCAACTCTGAGTTTACATCAGAAAGTTCTGAGGACATGATTAACATTTATGCCAAACACAAGCAAGAAATAGGGCAGTGAAAATCATGTAAATGACCTGGAGGAGTCCACAGGTAGGATGTTTGGAGAAAATGTCAGATGTGTGTTCATACTCATTTCAGTGAATCAGCCCTGGTTGCCCATTAAAATCACCTGGGGAGCTTTAAAAATATACAAAGACCCACTCACAGATATTCTGATGTAGTTGGTCTGAGGAGGGACCAAGCATGAGTATGTTTTAAAAGACCACCAGGTAATTCTTAAGTAGCCAGGGTAGAAAGCCACTCCATCTAACACTGCATAAAACCCTCAGAATAATCGACAAGCAATTGTTGACCACCTACTACCTGCCAGGTATTGTGCTAAGTGTGAAACTTACAAATGTGAAGTAATTTTAAAAACTTCCTTCCAAGTGACAAGGATATTATAACTTCTCTGTAAATGCAATCTGTGGATGATAAATGAAAAAAAATTTTAAAAAGAAGAGTAATGTGTAAAATAATATATACTGTTTTTGATATCAGATAAGTGGGAAAAAACCTATTAAAATGTGCAGTGATTCCTGTATCAACTTAAAAAGAAACCATCTTTTATGCTATAACAATTGTCTAAGAGCTTGCCTAGCACTTGAATCATTTTATTCAAAGTGAGGTCCATGGTCAGGGACGTTATCATCATGCCTGAGAGCCTGTTCAGAATGTAGAATCACTAGCTCCAGTCAGACCTATTAAATCAGAATCAGCATCAAATAGGATCTCCAGGTGATTCAGAGGCACATCAAACCTTGAGAAGCACTGTTACTTCTAAGAAGAACTTAAAATCTTTTAGACCTCCTTGGTCATATCTGTATTATCATAAAATTGAATAACTTGTTTTGAGGAGACTCATAAACAGCTTACATCCCAACCACTTCTGTAATAAAAACAACATTATTAAATCACTTTTTTCGCAGTTACTGTGCTAGGCACTATAGCCACTTTCTAAATACAACCCTAAAGAAATATGTATTATTGTTCCTCCCATTTACCAATGAGTCCATTGAGATTCATCAAGTCTCACAGCTAATAAATGACAAAACTAATTTTAAATTCAGATCTGATTAACAATGCAGTTGTTTTACTATACTTCATTGTGTTCAGTACTTATGATAGTGATATTATGGTATTTATTGCACTTTTCATTAAAAATGAAATTTGAATAATCTTTAAGGTTACAGTCATTGCAGAACTATTTAATAACTACAATAAAAAGAGAAGTTGGATTATAATCCATGAGCTGACCAATCACATATATTTCATTTCTCTCTCTCTCTCCCACTCTCTCTCATACACACACACACACACAATACACACACACTCACACAGTTTTAACTTGTATAGTAATTTGATCTGTTGGTATACTCAGAAATCTTGCAGTGAAATTTTTCAGACCCTGAAATACAGCCAAGAGGAATATTTTGTTTAAATTGCAATTAACATTAATAAAAATAGTTTATATAAAAACAAGGTGGAACTTTTAATAGAGAAAGTGTGCAAAGGTGTATAGACTAGCTTCGAAGTGGATCTTAGCTTTCCTAAATAAATGCCAAAGTAGAAAATCAGTCTGAGATGGAATAAAATCTTTTCATCATCTATCACAAGGAGATGACATTTAATCCATCTCCTTATTTTGAAGACTGATTAAACTTCAGATGGAATTTAGTTAATAAATGCATATCAGCACAATGCATCCCTATGGCATATACCTCTTCCAATTACAGAGCTTCTCCTCAATGATCTATGTGAGTTCCTAGGTTGGACTTTGGTCTTGAACTCAAGTAATTTTTGTTGGAAACAACTGTTGATCTGGCCAGGTAAAATCAACCTTTTCTTATTTACTACTAAAGGAAGTAATAGCAGACTGTCCACTGACCACAGAAGTTATGTATTTTCAGCATGGTTGGATCTATCTGGATGTTATATGTCTAGTCATGCTGAAAATATTAAAACAGAGAACTGTACCATGCTGTATATAAATAATTCAATATTAGGTCTTGAAAACCCATCTTAGATTATGCTTCTGTGGTTCATGGTGTGTGTTGAATAGTTGACTGATTTGGCATTTGTGTTCAGCCAGTCACCACATCTTTTTTAGTTCTGTGGGCCTGAGAGGGCAAATTGACTAAAAACTAAAGAATAAGAAAAAATGTAAAAATAAATAGACCTATCTGACATATGTTGACCCAAGGAAAAAAATAGAGGCAAAATTAATGTAAGAGTTTATCCGGGCCAAATTTGAGAACTGTAACTGGGAGACATAGATTCAAATTGCTCTGAATATATGCTCTGATTAGTAGCAGTTACAAGTAGGTCTTTAAAGGAAAAAGAAGGGCAGTTTCTAAATTTGTTTATCAAGAGTTTATGTTAAAATAACACAAGTTGTTGATTAGGTATACATTGTTCTTTGTATTGTAAATTCCAGTGAAGATAATGGGTGAGGGTTACATTGTGCAATCTGTGGTAACATTTTAGATAATTTATCACCTAGTCTGGAAACTACAAGGAAGGAAAGAAAGAAGTGAATGCCTTTCAATAACTGCCCATAGAGGGTCACCTGGGCCCTGGGAGGTGAAGGCTGCAGTGAGCCGTGATAGCGCCATTGCACTCCAGCCTGGACAACAGAGTGAGACCCTGTCTCCAAATAAATAATTTAGTTTAATTTAACAAATAAAAAGTAAATAATTGCCCCTGGGCCTAGGCAGTGGGGACTGAGCATGACTGAAGTCTCATATTCACATCTTCCTGGGCCTGATAAATTTTGTATAAGTCACATTCCGCAGACTGCTCTGAGCTACTTTGTTTCTTACAAAAGAGGTTTAAAAAAAGGCAAACCATATGACAATTCCCAGTGACTACTAAAGACAATACTCATCCTAAGTGAAAGGTGTATGACAAAATCTCATCTAATATTAATACTCCCACACAAATGCAAATTTACAAAGAGTAAATTCAGATTTCAGCTACCTGAGAATTATCTGATTTTCCATTTGTAAAAAAAAGAGGGTGAAATTGGCATGGGTATGTTGGGGAAATATAATTAAAAACAAAATGTTCTCCCAACCCAGAAAACCTCTCCTCAAAGGTAGTAGAGAAAGAAAACAGTTTTATTATTGAATAAGCATCCAACCAGAATGTGGTGCCTGTCACAGGCAATCTGCTGAGACTGAAAACACAGAAAGGAATCTCATCCTTTATATAACCAAACGATATGGCCCATTACCTATGTGTTTTCAAAACAAACAATAACTAGTCTTCAAGCAAGAATACTTTAGTCACATGTAGTTCATCCTAACTTTACCTGGCAATTGGGTTTAACATCTAAAGCTAATTGTCTTTATAGGAAAAATAAGCTTCTACGTCTTTATGACAGGAGGTAGTTTTGCAACTTGGAGCAAAGCACCCACCAAAGTTAGCTTCCTACCCTCCCATGCAAACTGGGAGATAGTGACGTTAGCTCCTTTGATGTTTACATTTCAAAGAAAGGAGAAAATATTTGTAATTACAAAGTTTCTGAAGCATTTTTAAAGTAAATGCCCTGAGAAAAAGAGAGGGAGGGAAGATAACTCTTCCCTTATTTTCAACCAGGGGAATCAAACTTCTTAGTTTTGTTTGTATTTATCCTTTCAGGTAGAATAACATACCCAGAGAGTCTGTTTTTCCCATCTGTCCAAAGGAACAATAAGAACATCTGATTAGGGAGATGAGCTACCTCCATCAGCTTACAGTTTTGTAACTTGCATCAAACCACTTAAATATTCTGGGCCTCAATTTTCTTCTCCATAAAGTGAGGATATTAATAATGCTTACTTCACAAGGTTGTTACAGAGATGAAATAAAATATGAAAAAGTAAATGAATTTTAAAGTGCTTCATAAACTGTGAAGCCCTGCACCAGTAAAGCAGTTGCCTGTTATGATATGCTTTCAGAGAGTTTAAAACAGCCCCCTGCCAAGGCCCTCCCATCATTTCTCGATGTGCAAAAATACCATTACCAGACACTTATTCTTAATTTCCTGAAAATGCAGATGCTCTTGGGCAGCTAACATATTAGCATCATGACCAGCTTATTTTTTAAGAGATGGGGTCTCACTTTATCACTCAGGCTTGAGTGTAGTGGCACTATCATAGCTCACTGCAGCCTCGAACTCCTGGATGCAAGTGATATACTGTGTCCAGCTTAAAGAGGTTGTGCCTGTCCTCTGTACACTCTAGAAATCAGGCCGTTCTGGAGAAGAGTGAGCGGTTTAAAGAGATCTAGGGTTCGTTGGACTCTTTAGCTGGAGGGAAGAGAAAAAAAGAGGAGTTGTATAAAAGATATAAAAGATAGGACAGTCTCCTTCCCAATTCTTTTCAGAGCTAGCCCCGTGCCAAGGTCATGTAGGAAAGAAATGAAGGAAGTTCTTTACTTCCAATTGTTCTGGCAACAGATTACTTCCTATTTTTAAGAGAAGACACAGACATACATTCTAAACATTCTCATTGTTCAAATTCTCTCTATCCAAATTACAAAATCTTCTATATTCATTGTTTCTAAGTTTTGAAATTTGCGTTCATTAAAGAGAGGCACAATTATAATATCACGTATGAAAGAGGAACCAAGAGATTATCCAGTGCTCAAGAAGAATGTTGTTGCTGTTTTATTAGGCTCAAGAAGAAAGTATAACATTTTCAAAGCCATGTGTGGCTTAATAAGTGTCTGTTTTCCAGAAATGCCAAGAAACATTGTGGATCACAGTTTGAGTTTCCTTCTAAAATCCCAACATACCTCATAAAAGTAAAACCCAACCCTGAAGCCAAACAGCTCAAGGTAGGAAGTAAATTTAGAACCTGGGGTTCTGGCATATAGCTCTGATCCAAAACACACTAGGAGGCTTGCCAGAATGTGGAAAACTTGCTGTCATACAGAAACAGAGGCAACTACTCAATGACATTGTAATCCAATTTCTGTAAGTTTTATTACATAGGGGGCTGTCAGCATGAGGCTCTGCGATTATGACTCACTGGGTTATTCTGGCTAACATGGAGCACACTACACATATACACAAGCACACATACACTAATTCTCTGATGGAGACAGGAAGACTATCAATGGTCCCATGGTAATCTATGAAGAGAGAGAGATGCATGTTTCTGAGCTTAAAAATAACAATTAAGTAATAGGTGACATTATAGACATCTAAGTGATCAGGCACTATTCCATGGCATATATTAATTCACTGGATTCTTATAGCATCCCTATGAGGTAGGCACTATTATAGCCTCATTTTAAAGAGGAGGAAACTAAGGCTTACAGAGGGCAAGTACTTTCCTCAAGCCACACAGCCAGTAAGGATAGAGTTGGGATTCAAATCCAGGCATTCTGACTCCAGAGTCCAGGATACTTACCACCTTAATGTTTTTGTTTTTCAGAGATCTTCTAAGCAGAACTTTCACTACTAATCTAGTATTTACTTCCCAAATCACTTCTTTGTTTCTCTGGTCCAAGTAATTCAGAGCATACTTTGTTTTTTATTCTTCAACGTTTAAAGAGTTCTATTGTCCAGCTCATATTGCGGGACTCATGTCTGAACTTTGACAGTCCACACAAGTAAAAATATACGCACCATCAATAGGTTACTCTATCAGCACAGTGGAATACAAGATGAACTTGATTTTTTGTTAACTAACTAAATTTAGTTATTGATTTATGGGTGTCGAAGTTACCCTTATCATAGGGTTTGTAACTTTGTCTAAAAGTGATTGCGATACCGGTAAAATATCACCACACTGATGTAAACAAAATAATTAGATTAACAAATTAGGTTCAAGACAATTATTTCTCCCCTATCAAATTAACTCTGTCCTAAATGATACCTAAGGAAAAGTCATAATTAAAATTGTTGTTATTGCTGCATCATTAATGTTGTATTTCCTTAAAAAATTTTATATTAAGAATATTATATATTTTTGTGAAGGATTTATTGGGAATAAAACAAGCATGTTTATTTTACCTTCACTTTCAATTCTGTACTATATTCCTGGACCAATAAAACACTGTTTTAACAGTTTAAAGGCTATATAGACACATATGAACTTCTGAATGGAGACTTGCAAATCTTCATTTTGTAAAATTCAACACTCATTCATGATTAAAGATAGTAACTGTCTTAGTCCCTTTGTGCTGCTTTGACAGAATAACTAAGACTGGGTAATTTATAAAGAGCAGGAATTTATTTTTCACAGTTCTGGAGGTTAGGAAGTCTAAGATTGAGGTGCCAGCATCTTGTGAGGGCCTTCTTGCTGCGTTTTCACATGGTGGGAGGTGGGAGGGTAAGAGAATAAGCTAGCAGAATTATGTGAAGCCTCTTTTATAAAGGCCTTACTCCCATTAATGAGGAAGGAGATCTCACGGCCTAATTACTTCTTAAAACGCTCCATTTCTTAATACTAGCAGATTGGCAACACTTGAATTGTGGAGGAGACATATTTAAACCATAGCGATAAGTAAGCCAGGAATATAAGGGGTCATCCTCAACCAGCTAAAGGGTATCTATTCAAGTCAGGAGCTAAATAAGGATGGCTGCTATTTCTATACTCTTCAGTGTTGTACTGGAAGCCCAAGGCAATTAGATAACACAAGAATAACTAATAAGAGAAATAATTATATGGAAAGTAAAAGATACACATCATCACTTTCAAATGATATTATTTTCTTACTAGGCAATCCACGACTATGAACCTTCCTATTTGTCAACACTTTGTGGTGGTGTTACTGTTTCTATTTTCTAGGTGAGTTCCTCAATTTTTTGTCCTATCACAGTTTTAATTTCCAGGTGCTTTCTTTTTCTTCTCTGAATAGTCCCCTTTTTATCTCATGCTGCTCCTCTTTCATAAATGCAATTGCTTCTTATCTCTTCGGCAATATTGTTTTTAAAAGATGTTTTCTTGTGCTCCTTGCCTATTTCTATTTCCTCTGGAATTTCCTCTCCCCTCCATTTTGTTTTGGCCTGTGTTTTTCATGGTAAAGCCTTCCTCAAATGTCTGGTGATCCTTGGGTGGATTCATTCATATTTAAGGATATTGGATGAAGGCAAACTTTGTTGACTTGCAGGTTGGGAACTTGACCATTTCTCAGGAATACTCTCAAGGTACCTCTGAACATCTCTCTCATAGGCCCATCTCTTTCCTCTCATCTTACCTTTAAGAGGTATTCATCTGACATCTAGAGAGCTGGATGCTAAGCAGGAAAAAGAAACTAAGGCATTCCTCATTCTGTATGCAGATTCTCACTGAATATCCTGTTATCTGCATGTACCTTCTCCCTGTCCTCAGCTGTACCAGATCCCCCTGAGACCATATCATGCTTCAGAATACTTCTCCAGAATAAAAGGAAACTCACCTCTCTGCACAGGGTTGGAGAGATTCTTTATATATGTTCCATTTGCCAGAATTTGCTTGATATCTCTCAATTGCTATTTTCTTCTTTCCATTATAATCAAATCTAAATTTCAGGAGGCAGTGGTGATAAGTGCTTTTGTGAACCTGCCATATTTACCAGAAGTCCATACTCAAACATTAGTTGAAGGAGCCAATTTCTGGCTCCTTAGAACTGTTCAGTATGGATGGATTATTCGTGTTAGAATGCCAGAAGCTGAAATCCACAATATTGCAAAGTGACCAAGAAAAAAAGATGCAGCACCAGAAAGTGTTAAATTCTAAGAAGCTGTAGCAGCCAAAAACTCTGGCAAGCTCTCAATTTGAACAGTAACAAGACTGTTCAAAAGCCTTGGGAAACGAGTCCAGAAAGAGAATTTCAAGATCAGGTGTTCTTGAATCCTTATCTTTCCCCTTGCACCTAAACAGCAAAGGGCTACATTTCAGAAACTTACTTAATTTAACTCTATTTCACTAAATTATAAAACCTTGTCGTAGATTAGAAACCAAGCAGGTCATCTTACAGAGGAAAAATAGTTCATGCCCTTTAAATCCATTATAACATCAGATGTGTTAGGTGACACCCAAGACACTATGCTAAGTCTATGTTTTAGACAAAAGTAAGTATTTTAAAACTTTAAGGATTTTAAAATAGAGGCCCAGAGACTACCCTATTCCAGGTCATTACAATTGGATAAGAGGGACTGCTTTAGTTACCAGAGAGCATGGAGGGGAAAGTATCTGAGGTTACCAGATGGTCCTAAACTGGCAAGCCAGACACAGAGGATGAAAGACATTCTCTGTGGTCAATTTTACCCTCCCTTAATGGGTTATTTGTATTGAAAACCTTTGACTTTCACAGTGGAAGAAGTGCCTGGGCCCCAGGTGACTATCCTCAGATCTCTAGAGATACAGGGAGACGATTTAGATAATATATACTTTGCATGAAATCAATATTTGTTTGCAGAACATCTAAAATCAAGTTCCCTGGATGATAAAATTCAGGCTGTGCAAAAAAAAAAAAAAATACTACACAAAAGAACCTGAAAATGACTGTACATAATTCAATAAGATATTTATTTTTTCTAAAGAAATCACTGCAGGGTTTCTTTAAATATCAGAATGCTCTTGAGTAAATAATAAAGAACTCAAATTATAAACCTAGAGGCAAAAATAATTTTGCAGAAATTATCTATTTTATAAGAGAGATTAAGACACTCCTGGATTGCTTACAGTGGGGAGTTTTAAAAAAGGAAGAAAACAATCCTCTGGCAAATAAAACAGAGAGAATGTGGTGAAAAACGGCCGGGCACGGTGGCTCACACCTGTAATCCCAGCACTTTGGGAGGCCAAGGTGGGTGGATCACCTGAAGTCAGGAGTTCGAGACCAGCCTGGCCAACATGGCAAAACCTCATCTCTACTAAAAATACAAAAATTAGCCGGGCATGGTGGTGGCAGGCTGTAATCCCAGCTACTTGGGAGGCTAAGGCAGGAGAATTGCTGGAACCCAAGAGGCGGAGGTTGCAGTGAGCCAAGATCGCGCCACTGCACTCCAGTCTGGGCAACACAGCAAGACTCCGTCTCAAAAAAAAAAAGAAAGAAAGAAAAAAGAAAAACAACAGCAACAACTAAACCCACAAGCCACAGACACTTCATATTAATCCTGAATGTAAGAAGAGATGTTAAGAAAGGATGACAAAGGCATCTAGAATGAGGAAATGTGTGCAGTTCAGTGCCCATCGTGAAGACCTGACACCAAGTCTTCCTGTCTTCTTTGTATTCCCCAGTACCCTATTAGGTGATGATCAGTCTAGATACAATTCCTTAAGACTAATTCAGTTTCAGTTGTGACATTTTGACTCCTGAATCATTTTTCTCTTTTCCTTGTTCCTGACAGTGAGCTGTCAGTTTACCTGTATTTGGCCATTTACCTGATCTCTCCATAAGCCACCAAGAAGCAAAGGTAGCAACCACAGTTACTAGCGTGATTATTGTCTTGGTTATGTGGGAAACAGGAGCAGCCACACAGACCAATTTTAAATGGATTATTGTCAGGATATAGAGAGATTATCCTGTCAAAAATCAGCAGAAGTTATATTTATGTTATTCACTAGAGGAGAAAGGCCATCTTTTTTCTCCCTGAGCATATTTGTTTTCAATGTAAAGTAATCTGGAAAAAAAAATGAATGTAGTACTTAATCAATAAGATGAGAAGCAGAATATATTTGTCCTCTGAAATCTTGCTTCAAAAACATTGTGACCAATAATTCCTATGCGTTTATATCTATTTGGTAGTACTACTATCACTCTTTTTATTTATTCTCATAGAGTAGCAGACAGAAGCAGAGTTATAATTCTGTATTTCAGAACAGTCTATCTTGCTAACAGTGAAACGACTCTTCTTTCTCCTTCTTGCACTCCAAAATGAGGGGAATGTTTCATCCTAGTTTGTGTGATAAGGCTATCATAGATCCGGTTCTCCCTTAAGCAGACCCTCACCCCAGGATTTAGATAAAAATGATTTATTAAGGATGTGCTATCACAAGAGTAAGGGGTAGAAGAAACAGGATTGGGAAGGGGGCCAAGGCAAGCAAGGGTATGTCTCATGGAAGACCCAGGCTCAGCCTCTTCCTGCAGGAAGCTCTAGAGTGAAAACTACCCTTCAAAATTTCTCCATCTAGAGGTAAAGGAACAGAGTTTTGGTCCTCCCACACCACTTAGTCACTGGCTGGAAGATGCCCAGAAGGAATAGCAAAGGACTCTTCCACACTCTTCCAGCTCTCCATGCTGACTCCACTGCCCAAGGGCAATCCTCTGAAGGTCATAGGAGTGAGTTACTAGCAGCAACAAATGGGGAAACTGGAGGATGGACCCAAAGGAATCTAGGCAGGGCACCGTGGCATCTGCTAGAAAGGGTATTCATGCTTTCCATTACTCCAACCTGAATTAGAAAGTTTCCCTTCTTCTTACATCACTATCTGTGATCCATATTCTATTTATAATCTCCTTTTGAGGATTCTCACTTTAGAGATCTGCTATTTGACAGTTTAAACTTCAAGCCTTTCTCCCATACTGTAGCATCTCTTATCCTGCAGCCTTTATAGTCTAAAGCATTGTTATAATCAATCTGTGTCAAAGAAAACAGCAAAAGCATTCTCTAATCCAAAGGTAAAGGGCAAGTTGTGGAATCTGAGAATGGAAACTCGACTCTTGAAGATGTTTTACTAGAGGAAGGACTAGAAGAGAGGAAGATTGAGCTATCTGAAACATGCCTATTGTCTTCATGATGGCCTAGTGCCAAACGCACCAAACCTGTGCACTGCTGAGTGTTTGGAGAACATCCTGATAGCTTCATGAAGCTCTCACAGATACTTCTCTGCATGACTCCCAGAACCCCAGCTTAGGGTCTGAGCTGGCTCAGGCCCAGGAGAGAAGACAGGACAGAAGATGGAGTAAGTCTTCTTGAACACTTACTACCAAGAATCATAATTCCATCATGGATAAAGAAGGCCCAGGGATGTTGGCCTCTTGGACACAATTTGACATCTTATGCCCATACAGAACTCTGCGTTTTTAAAAATAATGAGCCAAATTATGTATAAGCAAATTATATATTTCTTTCACTTATTCTGAGCAGAAAGGTCATCCCAACCTGTCTAACTCCCTTATGAAAATTATTAAAAGAAGGAAATGGTTATTGTTCCATTGTGTGTATACAAAATCTAGGGAAAATTTGCAGATAAAGATAACACTTAGGGACAATGAATTATTTATTAGCTCTTTGCTTGAACTCTGAAATCTGATCAAAGAGGAACTTCTGACACTTATTCTATTAATTATGAATGACAAATTTTCAAGCTTTCTGCTAAGAGTATTATGTGTTAGAAATCAGTCCAATCTCACTTGACTTTTTCCTCTGCATAGCAGTGGGCAGAGAAGCTCTTCCTCCCCTGCTTAGGAGCTTCTCCATGCCCAAATTCTTCCCATCTTTCAAGACTAGTTGAAATGCACATTCTTGAAGAACACTTCCCAGATTTCTCCCATTGTGATCAATCTTTCCTCAAATGGTTCTTCAGTATCTCCATGATCTCACTTTCGTTCTCTGAGCTGTGCACTTAGCTGTCTTCCTGTCTCTCATGTAGATTTTAAGTTCTTATTCATTTTGGCATCCCCATTACACCTAGAAAAAGGCTTTACATGTAGATCTCCTTGAATGTTATTGAATTGAATTTATTTTAAAAGATTGTTTTGAGCCCTTACAATGTGCTTACTCTGTACTAGACACTGGAAGAAAATGTATATAAAAAGATGAAAACAAAACTGTTCTTAAACTTTTCATCAAGGATTAAAGACAGCCACATTTTTTAAAAAAGAAAAAGATTATAACAGGGTTTGCTAAATTTTGAAAGAGTGCCATAGGAGTCCACAACTGCCTGTGAAAAGGTCAGTAGGTGTCATCCCCATAAAAAGGTAAAGAATATGAGGCTGATAGATGTTGCATGGTAGCCATGGGTGTCAGGACCAAAACAGTACTGTCAGGCTTTCAGCATTCCTTCTACTCTCCATGGGGAGCCTACACTAGGCAAGGGTCAGAGGGTGTGCCCCTGGGGAAAAGGACACATGGTCAAGAACTCATATAGATTACCCACCAAGTGTTTAAGAAAACAGGATCTTAGACTAGGTAGCGTGAGGGAAAAGAAAAAAGAAAAAACGAAAGAAAGAAAACAGGAACCAAGCCTTTGAATGTGGCCAATTTTAACTTTGAATGTGGGCAGTGCAGGCAGTCCTAAAAGATCCCATGATCCAAATTCAAGGGCCAAAATACATGAGATTCCACCAGTATTTATTGCTGTGAGTTCCTTTTAATGTGGTTATCTTTTACAAAGCAAATACTCTTAATATTTTAACATATTAAGTAAGCTAATGCATATTCATTGCACTAAGGTGCTTTTTTTTCTTCTCTGGGGGAACCATGATCTCAGTGAAAATACTGGGAAGAGATTTTGGTGAATACTAAATACTTGGTGAAGAGTAAAAAGGGGTGAAAAGAGAAGGAAGGAAGGAGTGCTGTGTGCCCAGAGAGAATAACAAATGTAAGATCTAAAGATATTAAGAGAAGCAAACATTGTAGTTTTTTGGAAAACAGAAAGATTAGGGTAATTTAGGGACTTTACAGTAAAGAAAAGGAAGTTATACTGGAAGAAGAAAAATATCACAAAAGTAAGGTTTTCTCTCTTACAGCAAGTTGGAGAAAGGTGAATTGTGGAAGTGAAAAATAACTATGTAGAAACATAAAAGAAAAAACAGGCATGTGCACCAACCCTGAGTAGTTTTCCATGAATTCACTTTCAGTAAATTAAATTCTGTTCTATCTCTTCAGAACTGTTACAGAGCTCATAGCACTAAATGATCAGTGTTACTCTCCCCTTAGCCTCTTCTGTGGTGTTTTATTCTACAAACCTTTAGGGGAATTCTCTCTGTGTTTAAATGGCAGGTTGTAATTTTGTACCTCCGTGATGGCAGCTTGAGAGAGAAGAGAAAGCTGTTTTGCACTATAGCCTTAACGCCAGCACTGACGTATCTCAACCTCCTTGTGAGCCCGAATAATTAGTCACTGTGGAATCTTCATTACAACACGGCTAATGAGTAAATAAAATCAAGAAAGAAGAAGATAATGTGGTTAAATATGTGCTAGGACTGGAAAAACAGAGAGAGGGACATTTATCCCACTTACAGGGTTTGGCTTTAAATCAATTCACATCATGACATTATGAGCAGCTGTTAAACATGACCATCAAAGGTTTCACTAGAAAACTCTTCAGCTTGATACAAGATTCTGAGAGAACCAAACAATGAAGTACTTAAGTATCCTTAACAACAGCTTTTGGTAAAATTTTACACCAGAGGTAAATCTTTTATAGATTTCTCCACAGGCCATTATTGAAATAGAAATTCAACCATTAAGGTCAGCAAAGATGGGGTTATCCTGTTGCCTACTTCAAAGCCTTCACTGGGTTTTTTGCAGGGACTACTTCTTGCTTGGTCTAAAGTCAAAGGCCACTTTCTCAGGGCAGCTGTGTTCAGCAAGAACAGAATTGTATGCATACTCCAAATAGACAATTCTCCCTTAGCAGCCTAAAATGTAGTGCTTTACATCCTTGAAGTGTCATTGAAGGCATGCATTCTAGGCAGTGCAGCAACAGCATATTTGATGTTTTAAAAAACACTGCTTTTTAACCCTCTCTTCCCTCCCCAGACCTCCAATCTCACTTCCATCTTTCTTACTCTTAGCTGATAACCTTGCTGCTAACTCCATAGAGAAGTTAGCTCTTAACTTTCTATGGGGGGGGGAGGTGGGGGACAATAACCCTCATCTAAATTTACCTGCATCTTCATCCATCTCTTTCTCTTTCCTTTTTTGTATTAGTAAACATGTCCTTCTCCTCTCAGAGGCAGTCTCTCACTGTATTCTCTGGATCTCCCCTTCTTAGCAACATATGTAATGCCTTCTCCATCTCTATTCACCTTCCAAGGTGAATCCATCAATCCCACGACTTCAGTAATCATATAGTCATATATAGTAATTATATATAATCATATAATCATATAGTCACATATAGATGACTCCCAAATTTGCATCTGTAAGCATGACTCTGTTCTGGATTTCTACATGACTTACTTGACAGCTCCACTTGGATGACCCACTCTCAGTAGGAGTTAAATGTGAGTTCCCTTCCCAAGCATTTCTCTCCATTGGTATCTCTGACCTCAGTAAAATGCATAGCCCTCCACTCAGATGCTTAAGCCAGTAACCTGGAGAACTCTGTCACACCTCATTGACTTTTGTCTCCATGTCTAAGAATATATCACCAAATTCCAAATTATATCTCAGATCTACTCTCTACAATTCCACTATCATTATCATAGAACCATCCACAACCACCACTCTCCTGGACTACTGCAGTAGATTTCTAACTCATCTCCAGCATTCATTTTTGCTTCTTTTTTTTCTGCCAATCCATTCTCCATACAGCAGCGTATCTGTCCTTTTTGAAAGAAAACACCATCCTCATTCTTCACCTTGAGCCACTCAGTGGTATTTCACTGCACATGAGTGTTGCCATAGTGCACTGTTTCTGGCGAGCTCTCTCTGTCTGCCACTCCTGGCCCATCTGTTGACTCACTCCTAATTCCCTCAGTGACTTTCTTCACTCTGGTCCTTGAACAGGCCTGGCTTTTTCCCACATCATGCACACAGGAAATTTCCCCCTTTTTGTTAGCCTAACTCCTATTCATCCTCAAGATCAGAGCTTAAATATCATTTCATTAGGGAATCTTTCAAAAGTATTCCCCAATTTTTATGCCGCCACTCCACACCCACCTTTTCAATTAGATCTTACTTTTGGAATACTTTCTGTTTTTTCTTACTTGTGCTCATCAAAATTACACTGTCATTTTTGTTCATGGCTATTTCTCCATGTCTATCTAGTACAGGGTTTGGCACAAAATAGATGTTTAATAAGTATGTGAATGATGGATGTATGTATGGATTGATGAATAGATGGATGGATGGATGCATGGATGGATGATGGATGGATGGAAGGAAGGATGGACAATGGTATGTTCCCAGCTACCATTTTTGTAGTCAGCAAGTTGGAATACATTCAAGAAATCTCAAAGAATGAGTTGAAATTAGAGCTAAAGTTTTCTTTTTAAGACTTTTTTTTAATTGAGTACCAAGCCAAATTCTACCAGAAAAATAATGATGTGAACCGGGAATTAAAATCTTTGTTTCCTAATAAGGACAATGAGACTGTATCATCCAATCTCAGGACAATCCAGTCAGGTGATAAGCCAACTGAGAGTTTTCCTTACTCAATAACAAAACACCTGCATGGTACACCAGTCCATATGAAACACCAAAACAATGTCTGCTATCTCTCTGAGAATATGCTTTTCTCCCCTTTGATCAGTCTTTCAATCAAACAAAAAGGGAGAAAGTCCAAATCACATATTTTTCTGCCTTAAGCATTAGAAAGAGCCTTTGTGGATTTCTCTATTTCATCATAGTACTACATCTCAAAGGGCAAACCCCAGGCCACTTGCAACAAAATAACAAGGAAAGTTTATATATAGGAAAGCTCTCACATTCCACATAAGACCTACTTCCCTCTGTGGAGAGAGCCTAGGATTTTAGTAAATCCTCAGGTAAACTTGTGCCCTCAGAAATTTGAGAACAAATGGTCTAGAGGTTGTCAGTCCCTGCAGAAGGATATATAAAAATGTTTGTTTCAACCGAGCAGCCTCTCAATTCAATTTCTTTTGACCTATCAAAAGAAAATCTGTTAAGAACCACACAGCTACAAAGGGCAGCTTAATTTAGGTTATCACACAGCTATGAAAGGCAGCTTAATTTACATTAAAATTTGAATTTTTTAGAAAGAGAAATATAACATTTTTCACTTCGCATGTTACAGTGGTGAGACAAAAGACTGGGAGAGGCTGGGACAGGGGGCTGGATGTGCACCCAGAGGAAGAGACTGAGTGGTAGAGCAGGGAGAATGTGCAGCTCAGCAGGCAGGATAGAGAGTCCTTCAGAAAGGGATAATGCGTGAAGCAACAGGAAGTTGTAAGAAACAACTATGGTTCCAACAGGTAGTAAAGCATAGTGATAGGAAATAGCAAACAGGAACTATTTAGAGATAGAGATAGACAACTAGGTAGGGAATCAGCAGTCATGTTATATTTACAATGGAATCTGCTGCAGGCCCTTTATCTCAAGCAGTCCTCAAGAAACCCACACCACAAGTGTTTACAAACATCCTCCTAACAGGTAAATACATGACCTTTATAAAGTACCGGGTTAATCAGCTTACAGAAAACAAGTGAGTTCTTTGACAGAATTGGAGATTAATTAACACAGGTGGTTTATTTTCAGCTTATGTAAACAAAATTTATTTACCTATAATAAGCGTAGTCTATATATTTTGCCATAAATGCAATTTATAATAACAAATATGTTTGCAAAACTTGTGTTCATCACAAGCCTCCCAGCTAAAGGTTACATTCCTACACGATTAAACACTAGTCAATCAACATTAAAGAGAAGAAATAATTCATGATAACAAGAAATGAAACATGAAGAGTACTAAATAAGACTTTTGCCGGCCACTCTCCTAAGGTGCTCTTTGTTAATATGCACTAGAGGGCACCAAGACTTACAAATGTCAGACCTGTCTGTTGCTTATCATTGTAAAACTAGTAATCAAATTATTTTCTTCCAAAGATCTCTCATCAACTATCACTGTGAGACATAATTGTTTATTTACCCAAGCTTGAACCTCAGATTTAGGCTTAAAATCCTTATTTCTATATTAGTTAGTAGCAAGCATTCAGCTTTTAAGGGCACGAACAAGAGCAAGGGAAGACCCAGTTCTAGAATGATCAGAGCATTTTATAGGTTAGTAGACAAATGGCTCAGCACTCAACATACACCACTTAGTAGCGTGTCTATACACTAACAATGAACTGCCCAAAAAAGAAGTCAAGAAAGCAGTTCCATTTACAATGGCATCAGAAAAAAAGGAGTAAATTTAACCAAGGAGATAGAAGATTTATAAACCAAAAACTATAAAACATTGATGAGAAAAATTGATAAAGACACAAATAAATGGAAAGATACATGTGTTCATGGAATAGAAGAAATAACATTGTAAAAATGTCCATACTATTTAAAGGAATCTACAGATTAAATGCAATTCCTATCAAATTTCAATGAAATTTTTCAAAGGCTTAAAAATAATTCTAACATTTATATGGAACCCCATAAAAGCCTCAAATATCCAAAGCAATCCTGAGCAAAAGGAACAAAGCTGGAGGCATCACACTATCTGATCTCAAAATCTACTACAATGCTGTAATGATCAAAACAGCATGGTACTGACACAAAATCATACATATAAACCAATAGAACAGTGATAACCTGGAAGAGCAGGTGGTGATCACTTGGTGGATGAAAGCAAGACTGCAGAAAGTAGAGCAGACAGACACAGATAATCTCGGCTCTTGGTGATGTCACCTGAACCTCTGGTCAAATGTGCCCAAAGCCAGCATCACCTCTGAGTTTTTATTTGTGTAAGCCAATGAATTCTCTTTCTGCTTAAAACAGTTTGAGTTGAGTTTCTCCATCATTTGTAAATAAAACCTTTTAACTGATATAACCAGAATCTGTGTATTCATTATTGAACATTTACTGTATGACTGGCATTTACTAAATGCTGTAGATTCTGTGGCAAGTGATTCATTTGATTCTGGCTTTCATGGACTTACTTCCTACAATAAAGGAGACAGACAGTGCACAAATAAACACTCCAGTAAAACTGTGATAAGTTCCAAGAAAGTGAAGACTCTAGGTCTATTACTAACAAAAATAGGTGGCTGAGAAGAATTTGATTGAGAAGAAAGGAGTGCATTAGTCTGGAGAAGGAGCTTGGGTTGGCCAGGTGAAGTATGGAGAAAGTACACACAAGCTGAAGATGTGTTTTCCCTTCTCCTACCTACTCTAACCCCTTAATCACAGCAATAAACTTGTCACAGGGCTAGAAATCCAATCTAATCAAAAGTTACTTTATTAGATTAACAAGTTGTACTATTTTCCAGTTGTGACGCTCCCACCTACCAGCAGCACCACCATTGGAACCAGTCAGGCAACATGGATACCCGAGTGACTGGTTTATTCATCAGTTACCACCACATCAATAAGAAATCTTGCAGTTTTGAAGTTGTGTTTCAGGTTCACAAGTGTGTTGTTCAATTTCTGGTTTCCTCATTTCCATATGACTTTTCCAATGTAAATATCACTTGGAGAAGGAAAGGGCCTATATCCCAGGGCAAGTAGACGTGGTATCTCAGCTGTTCAGTCTAAACTGACTCTGCTCCATTTGGCAGAGCACCAGCTGTTGACCTGGCTCATCTCACTCTGGTAGTTGCCAAAACATTCATATTCTGTAGTTTTCTATTCCTCATTTTAATTTTTCCTTCCAGTATGTTTCTTGAATTCAGTGAAAATTGCCTGTATTTCCTTCTTACAATGTGATAGACCACCTTCGGGTCTATGCTTCTCAACAGATAACGTATGTGAAAGCCCCAAGGCAAGAGAATTTGGCTTTCCAGGATCCATAAAGGTCAATGTTTAACAAGCAATGAGACTAGAGAGACTGGCAAGTGCCAGACACTGTCCAGTCTTAGAGGACACATTAAGGATTCTGCTTCTTATCCTAATGCCAATAGGAAGTCATTGAAGGGAGTTAAACAGGAAATGAGATGAACAAACTTGCCTTTAAAAAATTACTGATATAGTCTTCCTGCTGAATTAAAAAAACAATCAAGGTATTTGTTTCCTGGGAACTTATCTGAGTGATGAAAAATGGGTTATACAAACTGGAGTGGGGCCTACAGGAGCCAGAAACTGGAAGTTATTTTCTTAGGGCCCAAAAAAGTTGAAAAGTGAAAAGTTCTTACTTTATTTTACAAGGGAAAAAATAGTGCTGTCTTGGAACATTGACTCAAAAGAGTCAAATTTCAGTTACAGTTTTACAACTATAGGCATTAATCTTTTCATTCCTGGTATTTGTCATGTGACAAGTGAAAATAGGTTGAGAGTAAGTTCAAGTATATAAATCAGTACTTCCCACACCTATCTCAAAGAAAACATCAGGCAGATGTCACTTTCCATTGATAAGATGCTTCTGGACTTCAGGAAGTTAAATTTAATCCAAGCATGATTTCATAAGTGTCACTTCCCATTGTACAGTCCCTTTTATTGCTACAGGCACACATCATTTTTAATAATGAGTAATATGCAGGGTAAAGGACAATTATAGTCCAGAGGTCTTACAAATCAAAGGAATAACACAGATAAAATCCCTGCTGCAAGTCCATGAATCCGTAAGTTATGAAATTCAAGTTGCTTAAAATGTCACCAATTCATCACCTCTAGTTTCTGAGTTAATAAGAGCAGCTCTAGAGAGCATATTCTGATTCCAGGCACCACTTCACCTGGCATGTGCTTCTGAGACCTTTTCTCTCCCAGTGTAGGTTTCACTATTCTTGAAATTTTTGTAGGTGCTATGTAAATGCATTAGTAACAAGCCATCAATTCCCCTCAAAGTGTTCTTTGAAGTGCAACAGACTTTGCTGCTTCAAAGTCTTAAACCAATTTTATTTAATTTCTGGGGCATAACATAGAAGGTAGCAAACTCAGAATGAGACACTTTTTTACTGACTAGTGGCTTTTTTCAAGAAGCCTAATGTATCTAACCACAGTCTTCAGCTTCATGTATTTCCATTACTGTATTTTCAAAATAACACTATAATGGGCCACAGAACCATTAAAAAGCTCCCTTTTGAAGGTTACTGAAATCTATTACTGTAATGTGCTTTTCCCTACCAACCTACTGGTGTGGATTGCTATCCCTTGGGCCAGGATTTAAGATTATTGCATGCACACCCAAATAATCCATTAAAAATAATGATGTTAATTAACGAATTAATGTTCATTTTTAAAGGAAAAGCATTAATTTTTTATTTTTTTTCAAAAAACTAAACACATTTTGTATCTTGCAATAAATAATAGAACCAATTGGCATACATTAGGTTTTAGAAGTGTTTTTCTATTTCCTACAACAGGGGTATCCAAAAACCCATACAGAACTAGAGCCATTATTTGCTGATGTTTTTTACCTCACAGGATACTCAGAAGAATCTGCTAATAAGAGTTACATATATAGGCTGGGCGTGGTGGCTCATGCCTGTAATACCAGCACTTTGGGAGGCCTAGGCAGGCAGATCACTTGAGTTCAGGAGTTCAAGACCAGCCTGGCCAACATGGCAAAACCCTGTCTCTACTAAAAATATAAAATTTAGGCCGGGTGTGGTGGCTCACGACTGTAATCCCAGCACTTTGGGAGGCCAACATGGGTGGATCACTTGAGGCCAGGAGTTCAAGACCAGCCTGGCCAATATGGCGAAACCCCATTTCTACCAAAAATACAACAATTAGCCTGGCGTGGTGGCAGGCGTCTGTAATCTCAGCTACTTGGGAGGCTGAGGCAGGAGAATTACTTGAACCTGGGAGGCGGAGGTTGCAGTGAGCCGAGATTGCGCCACTGCAATCAGGCCTGGGCGACAAAGTGAGACTCCGTCTCAAAACAAAACAAACAAAATTTAGCCGAGTGTGGTGACATGCGCCTGTAATCCCAGTTACTCAGGAGGCTGAGGCACGAGAATCACTTGAACCCGGGAGGCAGAGGTTGCAGTGAACCGAGATCATGTCACTGCACTCCACCCTGTGCCACAGAATGAGACTCTGTCTCAAACAACAACAACAAAAAGAGTTATATATGTAATACCAGTTCAGGGAAAATACATCCCTAACTTTTGTCCTGATAGTTATTACCCCACATTGATCCCATGAATTACTTTACTTGATGTAAATCTAATAAATCCCAGAATCTGGGTTTCTTAAGCCTATGCCTAGCCTTCCTTTATTTTGCTCACATACTGCCTCCTGCATAATATAACAAGTCACCTGTAGAGATTCCAGAGTCTCTTTTAGTCACCATGTTTTGGGACAAATCCTTAAAAAATCCCATGAAATTGTGATTTCCAATTGTTTCTCTCAAAACGCACAATAGTCATAAAACTGATCATAAATCAATTTCAACTTCTAAGGTTGGCCAAGAACATTCATAAGCATCAAGAGTGTTTGGATTTTGTTTTTATTTTTGCTTTTAAATGAAACAATGTGATTCAGGATACTGGGTCCTTTGTAGAAAAAAGAAGGTGTGTCCTGTGAAGGGACACACAGGATCTCAAAGCTAATGATAATATGCCATTTTTTAAACTCGGTACTGGGTACTCAGATGTTCATTGTATTATTAATCTTCATTTATAAAGATTTTCTATTTACTCAATATTTTATAAAAAGAGTTTTGAAAACAAAACTAAAACATGGAAATAGTTCCTGTTTCCAATTTCCACATTTAAATTATTACAACCTATTGGAAGCACATCAAAGACATCTGTTAAATTTTGAAAGCTTACTGAAAGTTTCAGGAAAACCCTGAAAGGGTAATTTTGCCTCTGAAAGACTTTTATACAAAAGTTGCTGCCAGATGCTATTCTAGTGATACTATGATAGAATACCCTAAACAATATTTGAAGAAAAAAAAAATCATGCTTCATTTAAAAAATAAACCTTCAAAAACAACCAGGCACCACCTGCCAAACACAGAAAACATTTGTTTATTGCATGCCTTCTGAGTAGCAGATGTAGTACATGTACTATTGCAAATACAGAGACCAATATACAGTCCCTGCCTTCAGAGAGTTTACAGTCTAACAAGGAAGGAAGATAGGCATATAAGCAATTGATTCCAATGTAAGATAACATTAAATAAGTCCTTATCAGGAGTGTGAACAGCCTGCTCTGGAGCTGAGTTCAGTAAGTGGACTGGGGCCAGACACAATGGTTCATGCTTGTAATCCCACTGCTTTGGGAGGTTGAGGCAGGAGACCAGCCTAGGCAACAAAGCAAGATCCCATCTTTCCAAAAAAAAAAAAAGGAAAATTAGATAGGCATGGTGGCATGCACCTGTAATTCTAGCTGCTCTGGAGGTTGATGCAGGAGGATTGCTTGAACCCCGGAGTTTGAGGATACAATGAGCTATGATTGCACCATTTCATTTCATTTCACTCCAGCCTGGGTGACAGAGCAAGACCCTGTCTCAAAAAAAAAAAAAAGAAGAAGAAGAAGTGGATTGAGGCCTCCCTTGGAAAACAGCATTTACTATAATTAATTCACAACAATCTAAGGTCAACCCCTCACTCTTTCAACTCCAGAATTTGATTTTATCAATGCATCAGATTCAGAGCATCAGACTGATCAGATTCAGACACAATGACTCACATTCACCACCTCTCAAAAGTCTAAAGAATATAAACTAAAGTGGTAATTTATAAATTTGCAATAACAATTATAACTGCTGGGAAGAGTGAGTGTCCACATTGCCTGACCAGCATACATTCTTTCCTAAAAGTAAGCTAAGCAGAAAGCCCTGTCATGAGAAAGGTGCTTGGGATACAAGAAGTCAGAATAAGGTCAGCTAGTGATATGGTTATAATGATTTTAAAAAGCATCATTTTGATAACCATATCAAAATTATATGGGAAGGAGAAAAGGGAGGGAGAAGAAAGGAAAGGTGAGAGGGGAGGAGAGAAAATTGTGAGGTTTGAGCAGCTAACTGGTTCACTTGTAGCTAATTAGGAAAGCCAGATATCTCTTAGATAATTTATTTTTCTTTTGGAAAAGTTTTAAAAACACAAAGCGCTGGAACTTTCTTCTTTGCCTGGAGTTCCATAACTCTATTTGTGCATTCATATTCAAAAGGTAATCTGTGCATGTTGAATTAGCTTCAAACTGCTAACTGAAAAATCCCCATTGTAAAAAAAATTTCAACAAGAAAAATTCTTCCATTATTCTCCTAACTCCTGACTCACATTAGAGGTGAAAGAAATAAAAATTCAAGGCTTACCAACTGCGCACATATTGCAGTTATTTTGGAGAATCTGATTAAATATATACCTTAACATACCCCTGTGTAGTAGTCTTATTTCAGCTGCAAAGAGAATTATCCTCCAAGGTAGTTCTATACCCTTTGAGAAGAGAGGGGTTGGGGTGAAAGATGGTTCACCATATTTTTTCCCTACCTGGATCATCTATGAGTAGATGGTTCAAGACCATCAGTGAGGTGAGGCCAGTGTCCATTGTCCATGGAAAGGAGGGACAATCTTACCTGGTTGGATATCACCTTGCCTGACTTTCCTGAAGAAATCTGGGTAACTGTTCTAGTCATACTGGATATATGGGTTTTCTGGTGGGGGTTAGGGGAGAAGGATGGAGAATTTAACTACTTTTCTCCTTTAATCCTTGATTTTTTGCTCCTTGTTTCCCAAAACTCTCTCCCTTGGTCCTTTCCTTTAATTAACTCCCTGTGTACTTTATATGCTCTAACATTCCCGTTTCCTGTTGAATTGTCTCTGTGTCAGAGTTACCTTAAGGCTTGAAGATTTCACACCCTCAGGAGCCCTCTGTGTCATCGGCTTTTCTCTTCTGCCTGGTCACTACTGCTCTATCTCAGTGCCTACTGGCTCTCCTTGGGAGGCAGAAAGGACAGCCTCATGGACATAATGAAGGGGAGAGGGGGATGGTCCACTCTAGACTAGCTAGTTTTATACTAAAGAAGCATTTTAAAAACCTATGACTCTACCATTATGAGGACGAATTATCTCCCCAATATCTCCAGATGGTGCACATGAGAAATGTATCTTCTTCCTATTAATACGTCTTGCTCTAGTTCTTGCAAAGTAAAACCTAGCTCATTTTGTGCTGAGTATTCACCTTTCCTGTCTTGAATCATATAAAACAACTTTCTGTTTTGCTTTCAATCCATGTTGTCGAATGACTTTTCTCTAACTGCTAGGTTTCTCCTCTGACATTGGTGCATGTCTGAAAAGCTTAGGGATTTTCAGCTCACTCTGCTACACTTAAAAAAAAAAATACCAACCAACAAAACTTTTCACATGAGATAATTTTAGTATAGATCTATCTTCTGTAATTAAAAGAGACTTGGCTAAATTATTCTAAATTAAAATCCATTTGTTTCATTTCCTTCTAGGAGATATCCAGTGTAACCAAATCATTGACTTTCAAAGCCTTGTAATATAGTAGCAGAAGAATAAAGTAAAGTCTTTTGAAATATCCACAGGTACAGTCTTGGTTATATGAAGAACAATAATAGTATTTTACCCAACATGGTTGTGGAGTAAGTTAATTTTCCAGATAACTAACATTTATCTGTAAGCACTAAGGCCTGCCTTTATTTATATAAAATCTATTTAGAGCTCTAATCCCATAATGCCCCAAGAGCCTGGAAAAGCAAGCAGGTTGTATGTTTCTGCAGCCTTGAATCTGGCTCTTTAGAAAGTCCCTGTTGCCTGCCCTACTATCGGACAATCAATCATGCCATCTTGTGCCTATCAGAGCTTTCCTTTTAAAAATGTACCCATTTTCTACTCAACATGTATCTTATAGCATCTAATTTGTGCTGGATGGAAAAGTCTTATAACCAAAGTGGTTCTAATTCCGTATGAATGAATAGAAATAGTTGTGGGACTTGAGGGAATCACCTGGGAATACGCAGTATGAGCTTAGGAGTGTAAACTTTCTGTGGTCATCAGAACTTCGTGACATCTATTGTGTCTTGTCAGGACTTTTTTCATTTTTAAGTTTTTTCTGGATAGTGAAAATTGCTACATAGGATATTTAAATAAATGAGCTGTTGTTATTATTCAGCAAAATGAACTTCATCACTTTAAGATGTGAAATCTGTCACTTATTGTAAACTGCCCAAAATACTTGTGGAATGTGCCAGGGGGATTATATATCTATATAATAATATAGATATATTTTATGTACATAGATATTATACTATTATATGGATACATAATAATATATATCTCTCTATTTTTCTATATGGAGACAATTTCTCTCTCTATATATAGGTATATACAGAGAAATGACTAATCTATATATAGATGACTACATATAAATATATATTAGTGAGAGTTTAGTCATTTCAATTCTGAATGATTATATCCTAATAAGCAAAAAGGAAGTTGTTAAAGACAAAACTCATTAAGTGGTTTGTTCTGGTTAATTTACTTAAATCTATATAATGTACTAAGCATTTTCTTACCACAATAAATAGACCTGACTGGAGATAACAACCTCTGATGACCACAAATATTTTATTGGGAACATCTGTTTTATCGAGAACGTCTGTTTTCATGACGCACACAGTTTCCGTAAGTACAAGAAAGTTGTGAGGAGAGGCTGGAGTGATTTGCCATCACATCTCATAGAATTTGTAAAGAAATATTAAAATAAGTTCCTTCTAACAGTTGAATGTATTAATTATTTCACTAGAAGAGTTTGCTTATTCCGGCTTTTGTTTTCTATTCTTTTGGTTCAGGCAAATCAAGGTTTTACTGTAACAGAAAACAAGGCTACACATTCTCTAGGTACCATGAAAGGCAGAATGAATCCTGTCATTAGAGACAAACTAAATTTAGACGAAGTCTACTTGCATGCCCTAATTTGAGAAAGAATAGGAGTATGAGGAAGAAGGGGAAGTTCATCGCACCACCAGTAGACTCTCTAATATCTAATATCTACACAGTGGGTGGACAGAATCTAATTATAACAGTGCCCCCAGATTTCATCAGCTAAAGAGACAAAGTTCAGAAAAATTAAAAAATAAAACACCCCAGCTCGTCTATGCAGGAGTTGGAGTTATGTAATGTTTCTACTTCCCTCGCCATGTTTATGGGCAGACTCCTTATGTCTTCGTATTTGGCTGAAATCAGGCTGTGTCTAACATGTGTCCGTCAAATTCTACGTTTACATTGGGACTTTTCCTCAGGGTGTCGGCACTGATGCACTTCCTGCCCTGCAAGTGCTTTTCTTGTTCTTTTTGGTCAGATAGGGGTATACTCATGCTGTCATTCTTTCTGGAAATCTCAAGCAATCATGGAATTTATAACTTGAGGGAAAACATATTCTCTGAATTTTAAAATTAATATAAATATTGTTACTTTACACAGAAGAGAATTGACTTTTACATTTCCATTTATATGAAAGTGAAGGAAGAAAATCAACTTCTCCCACATCAAATGATAAAATAGAAAAATAATTCTATTAATGGTTGTAATTTTGTATTTTGTTGTATCCTAGATTTTTATTGACTGTAGAAGTTACTGAATTAGTGATATTTTATCTTAAATATTTGTGCATTCAAAAGAGTAACTGTTGCACTGATTTATCTGTTATCTGTTATTTTATACCACCAAGTGTTCTATCCAGAAATATTGATTTCCAAAGTCAGATGCTGCAACTGATGAACAGAATAGCAGAACATGCTAAACTGCATTTTTTGTTATTAATATATTTCAGCATTTGGTTTACTTAACTATAGGTCATTAAAAGAAGTTCACTTTTAGTTAAGATGCCTGATTTGGGGCGGGGTTGAAGAAGGATATCACAAATTGTAATTTCTAAAAGTGGCTGCAGTAATATTTTTTATCCAATCTTGCTACTTTTTCATTAAGAGGTGGAGCCTATTTCTCATCACCGTGAACCTGAGTCTTTGTGACTTCTTCAGAAATTTTTGTTGTGACTTCTTTTTATTTATTTATTTATTTATTATTATTTTTTTTTGAGACAGAGTCTTGCTCTGTCGCCCAGGCTGGAGTGCAGTGGCACGATCTCGGCTCACTGCAAGCTCTGCCTCCTGGGTTCACGCCATTCTCCTGCCTTAACCTCCCAAGTAGCTGGGACTACAGGTGCCCGCCACCACACCCGGCTAATTTTTTGTATTTTTAGTACAGATGGGGTTTCACCGTGTTAGCCAGGATGGTCTTGATCTCCTGACCTTCTTATCCTCCTGCCATGGCCTCCCAAAGTGCAGGGATTACAGGCATGAGCCACCGCACCCAGCCAAATGGTGTGACTTCTAAGGCTAGGTGAGAAAAGATGATGTGTATAGCTTTTGCCTGGGTTTCTCTCTTGAAACGTTCACCTTTAGAAACTAGCTACTACTATGTTCTGAGGAAGCTCAGGCTACAAAGAGAAGCCACATGTAAATGTCCTTGCTAAAATCCTAACCAACAGCCAGAATCAAGCACCACACGTATGAGTGTGAACAAGCCTTCAGACAATTCTAGCCCCAGCTGATGAGTCATCCTCAACCTCCTTTGAATCTTCCAGCTGAGACTGCAGGCTCTGGAGAGCAAAGACAATTAGTCCCTGCTGTTCTCTGTCTAAATTCCTAACCCACAGAACCCGTGAGCCTAATAAATGGTTGTTTATGACAAGTTTTGAGATATTTGTTATGCAACAGTATATAATTGTAACAAAAGCACAGAGAAGAAGACCAAATTTTTGCACTGTAACTAAGAATGAATTGCCCTACAAATACTCAGGATTGTAACATAGGAACTTTTTTTCTTCGTAGTGTTGCAGGACCTTTCCTTAGTTCCGCAAAGACAGGGTTCTTTGTCCCACAGCCACAAAAATTTGGGCTTGAAGATGATTTGAATGGTGAGTAAGACAGGGTTTTATTGGGTGAAAACAAAGAAAAAAGGGGAAAACACGGACTCTTGCAAGGTCAGAGTCCTTGCTAGAGTGCTTCCTGCCCAGCTGTTCCAATCCCAGTTTCCACACAGGAAGGGGCCAGCCTCCTCCCCTGCTGCAAGTGGCAGGAACTTCTGTGGCTCCACCCTAGTACGCAGTCTGGTTGGAGTTTTTCCAGGGACCCCCTCCCCACTAGCTGTCTCAACAGTCAGTTAAAACTCACTCAAACTCCCATTATCAGATGAGCAGAAAGTACAGTATCTCTGTTTTGGGGCTTCCGACTCCCTTGGTTCTTTATAGGACCTGGTTTGTCTCGGATTGTCTTCCAAATCTAAGAAGATACAGTGCTGATATCTCATATGTTTCCCTCTGATTTAATTTCCTTGGCTTCTCATTGCCAATTTCTGTCTAAATCTGTAGGCCCATGACACCCAATGCCTTGCTGGCTTAGCCTTCAGCACAAGCAAACACAATCTTTTAAGAGGGGATTAACATGCCGATAACTCTACTTCCCCAGGGCCACATTCAAACAGTGTGCCTCACCTCATTTTTCATACTTTCCCATACAACCATTCCTCCCCAAGACTCCTGTTACCCTGAATTTTCTGGATCCAGATGACTTCAGGTATGCCGTTTTCAAGCCACAAGTACTATCACTGTTTCCAGCCCTAAGAATCCATTCAGAGGTTAAGTTTCTTTTCTTTTTCAGTCCTCTAGATAATAGGATTTACTCCCCTCCCCATTTAGGCAATGGAGCTTTCTACACACACTGACTTATGATAGCTACTTGGATTGTCATTGGCCCCATAACTACTAGAAGTTTTCCCATTTCTTACTCTAAATGGCAGAGACCAATTACTGACCTCAGCCAATAAAGAATCTCATGAAGGCTCATGCCTTCACAAGAATAAAAAATCTATTTATGTCTTGGAGATGATTCATACTTCCAAAAGTTCTCTGACCATCTCTATCATTAGAATTGCAAGACCAATTATAAATTAAATCTTCAGTTGGGGCACCAGCTACCACTATACATTGCAATTATAATTTTAATAAAAAATACGATTTAGTGAATATTCATTGTGCTCCAGCTTCTATCCTAGTCAAATGTTCCTGTTATCTCAGGGAGATGCTAGATTAGCTATGGATCAAAGGCTAAATCCAGCTTCTTTTTGAAAAGTTTTATTGGAATACAGATAACCTCATTCCATTTATGTACTGTCAATGACTGTTTTTGCACCTCCAAGGAAAGACTGAATAGTAGAAACAGAGACCTTCTGGCCCTTTAATCCTAAAATATTTACTATCTGGCTCATTACAGAGAAAGAGCCAACTTCTTCTCTAGATCAAGAACATTCTAAGCAAAGTAGTTAAGGAAAAAACAAAAAACAAAAACTGTCTTCAGAGAACGTTACTGAAGTTTGTTTGTGATAAGCACATCAGCTATTCTAAGAATTTGCTTTTCCTCTCCGCATTCATTCACATGAACACAAGGACACCAAATTTTGGAGTCTGGATTAATATAAATTCAGTTACAGTCTTGTCATGTTCTTAATGGAAACAGATAAAAACATATATGAGTTTGACTGGAAGAGAAAAGAAAACAAGCAAACTATTGTACTGTGGAAAATTAGCCTGAAACCCCAAATTCAAAAACAAAAATTCTCAAAATACCTCAAAAGAACTGAAGAATTGCTAAGTGATACTAAAAAATTCATTCAAAATAAAGTACATGATGACGTAGTTTAGAGGTATGAAAGATAGAATAAAAGGACTTAATATACTTTAATAGAAATTTCAGAAGAATGAAGGGAAAAGTAAGTACCCAAATGTTATCAAGCATGTTGGGGACAATAAATAAATAAAATCGATGCTTTCTTCCCTCAATGATATTGCAATCTAGTGAGGCTGTTATATACACACATGCTTCTGTAAGAATTCTGCATAGGTAAAGTTCTATATAAAATTATTTAAAAATTATATTAGAAGGAGAAATAATGGATTTATAATTATGTGTAATTTTATGAAGGAGGATTATTTCAGTTTGATTGAAATTTGAATTATCTAAGGAGTAGAGACAGGCAAGGAGACTAAGAGATCTGACATCTTTATCTAAATTTTATTTCTTTTGTTCCCAGCATCTCCCTTTCATTCCAGTATTCTTCCTATGTATTAATATAGGAAAAATATATTCATATTCATGGAATACTCCGGGCCAGTCTGACCACAACCATAACATTGGAGTCTGTGATTCCACTGTGTTCCTTTCTGCTATTACTAGAAAGAAGTAAGCTGAGATGGATATTAGAGTTAAAAAGTTAACCTGTTAAGTGTGGGTGGAAATAGTGAAGATTACTGCTTATGCATCTTTTAAAATGTTCCTTCTAAGTTGTTTAATATTTGGTGCTAATTATGAAACTATGTATAGTTATTTTTAATTTTTCCATGTAAACAATAGCAATCAGATTATCTACAAAGAAAATTTTTTCTATTAATACAAATTAATATAAACACTATTTGAGTAAAATCTTGTTATAAAATTTGAAGGATCTTGAAAAACATAATTTCTGATCTGATTACTTGCTATTATAACTCTCTTAATTTCATGTACTTGCTTAAGGAGACAGTGTTTTTGAAGAATTGCCTTTTAGAAATGCAGAATAAATATTAGCCCATCTTATAAAGTAATGTATTCTCTCAGGGCTGGGAATTGTTCTAGTAAATGGTAGAGAATTCAAATATAAGGTACTGTTTGCTTTCCATTAGCTAAATTATTGATTACAAATCAATATACATATTAGAAATAAGACAGAATATTGTTAACAATCAATGCATATAAGCTGTTTGATTTTGTTACAAACACTACCTGAAATGTAAAGTTTTTGTTTCAAGATCCATTATGAAAAAAATATATTAAATTCCACCAGATTGCAAGGGTAAAGACTATCTTAATCATCACTACTATCTGTCTTAGAGTAGGTATTCAATAAATGACAAATGAACAATTTGCTAGCTTCTTGTGTCAGTTCTCTTTTCAATTTCACAAAATGATACTGTAGAACATTCGTTTAAAGAGATATTGTGTTGAGTGAAAATAGTAATCATATAATTTGTATAATTCTGGGTTAGAAAAAAAGTCATGTTTTTCCCCCCAACTCCATTTTTTACATCTATAGATCTGTAAGAGGGCAAAAAGCAAATACTGAATCTCTCAAATTTATTTGATGGTGGGATGTTTTTTTCCCTCTCAGGGAGTAATTATTGGACAAAAATAGTATACTGTCTTTGTTTGACTTACCCCAGAAGAAGACCCTAAGACAAACTTAGGTTGCTTATTTGAGAGGTGATCCCAGAATGCACCAGTAGATTAGAGTGGGATAGAGATGGAAAGGGATCAACAAAAAGTAAATCACAAAGCAAGTTATTTATCTGGGAAGTTAGGGCTTAATTTTGCTGGTGAACTCTGGGAAACTGCTGGTGAACTCTAGGAAACCATGTAGAACAGTGGTCCCCAATCTTTTTGGTACTAGGGACCAGTTTCGTGGAAGACAATTTTTGGTTCTGTGGACCAATGGGCATGCAGGGGAAGGTTTTGTGAGGATCCAAGTGCATTAAATTCATTGTGTACTGTATTTCTATTATTATTATATTGTAATGTATAATGAAATAATTATACAACTCACCATGATGTAGAATCAGTGGGAGCCTTAAACTTGTTTTCCTGCAACTAGGTGGTCCAATCTGGGGGTGATGGGAAACAGTGACAGATCATCAGGCATTAGATTCTCATAAGGAGCACACAACCTAGATCTCTCACATGTGCAGTTCACAATAGAGTACACGCTTGATATGGTTTGGCTGTGTCCTCATCCAAATCTCATCTTGAATATTCACATGTTGTGGGAGGGACCCAGTGGGAAGTAATTGAATCATGGGGGCAAGCCTTTCATGTGCTGTTCTTATGATAGTAAATAAGTCTCATGAGATCCGATGGTTTTAAAAAGAGGAATTCCCCTGCACAAGTTCTCTCTTTTTGCCAACTGCCATCCATGTAAGATGTGACTTGCTCCTCCTTGCCTTTCACCACTATTGTGAGGCCTCACCTGGAACTTTAAGTCCAATTAAACCTCTTTCTTTTGTAAATTGCCCAGTCTCAGGTATATCTTTATCAGCAGCCTGAAAATGGACTAATACATTAAATTGCTACCAGTAGACTGGGGTGCTGCTGAAAAGATACCCAAAAATGTGGAATTGACTTTGGAACTGGGTAACAGGCAGAGGTTGGAACAGTTTGGAGGGCTCAAGAGAAGACAGGAAAATGAGGGAAAGTTGGAACTTCCTAGAGACTTGTTGAATGACTTTGACAAAATTGCTGATAGTGATATGAACAATAAGGTCCAGGCTGAGGTGGTCTCAGATGGAGATGAGGAACTTGTTGGGAGCTGGAGCAAAAGTGACTCTTGTTATGTTGTAGCAAGGAGACTGGTGGCATTTTGCGCCTTCCCCAGAGACTTTGTGGAACTCTGAATTTGAGAGATGATTTTGGATATCTGGTAGAAGAAATTTCTAAGCAGCAAAGCCTTCAAGAGGTGACTTGGGTGCTGTTAAAGGCATTCAGTCCTATAAGGGAAGCAGAGGATAAAAGTTCAGAAAATGTGCAGCCTGACAATGTGATAGAAAAGAAAATCCCATTTTCTGAGGAGAAATTCAAGCAGGCTGCAGAAATTTGCATAAGTAATGAGGAGCCCAATGTTAATCCCAAAGAAAATGGGGAAAATGTCTCCAGGGCATATCAGAGGACTTCATGGCAGCCCCTCCCATCACAGGCCCAGAGACCAAAGAGGAAAAGGTAGTTTCATAGGCTGGGCTCAGGGTCTTCATGCTTTGTGCAGCCTAGGACTTGGTGCCCTGCATCCCAGCCACTCCAGCCATGGCTGAAGTGAGCCAATGTAGAGCTTGGGCCATGGCTTCAGAGGGTGCAAGCCTCAAGCTTTGAGAGCTTCCACTTGGAGTTAAGGCAATATACAGAAGTCAAGAATTGGGGTTTAGGAAACTCCACCTGGATTTTAGAAGCTGTATGGAGATGGCTGGATGTCCAGGCAGAAGTCTGCTGCAGGGGCAGTGCTCTCCTGGAGAACCTCTGCTAGGGCAGTGCACAAGGGAAATGTGGGGTTGGAGCCCCCACATAGAGTCCCTACTGGGGCACCACCTAGTGGAGCTGTGAGAAGAGAATCACTGTCCTCCAGACCCCAGAATGGTAGATTCACTGACAGCTTGCACTGTGCACCTGGAATAGCTGCAGACACTCAACTCCAGTCCATGAAAGCAGCTGGGAGGGAGGATATACTCTGCAAAGCCACAGGGGCTGAGCTGTCCAAGACCATGGGAACCCACATATTCCATCAGCATGACCTGAATGTGAGACATGGAGTCAAAGGAGATCATTCTGGGACTTTAAGATTTGACTACCCTCCTGGATTCTGGACTTGCATGCAGCCTGTAGCCCCTTTGTTTGGGCCAGTTTCTCTCATTTGAATGGCTGTGTTTACCCAATGCCTGTACCCCTGTTGTATCTAGGAAGTAACTAACCTGCTTTTGATTTTATATGCTCATAGGTGGAAGGGACTTTCCTCGTCTCAGATGAGACTTTGAATTTTTAAGTTAATGCTGGAATGAGTTAAGACTTTGGGAGACTGTTGGGAAGGCATGATTTTGAAATGTGAGGACATGAGATTTTGGAGGGGCAAAGGGTGAAATAATATGGTTTGGCTGTGTCCCCACCTAAATCTCATCATGAATTCCCATGTGTTGTGGGAAGGACCCAGTGGGAGGTAATTGAATCATGGGGCAGGTCTTTCCCATGCTGTTCCCATGATAGTGAATAGGTCTCATGAGATCCGATGGTTTTAAAAAGAGGAGTTCCCTTGCACAAGTTCTTTCTCTTTACCAGCTGCCATCCATGTAAGATGTGACTTGCTTCTCCTTGCCTTCTGCCATGATCGTGAGGCTTCCCCAGCCATGTGGAACTTTAAGTCCACTTAAACCTCTTTCTTTTATAATTTGCCCAGTCTTGGGTATGTCTTTACTAGCTGTGTGAAAAGGGACTAATACAATGCTTCTGTGAGACTCTAATGCAGCAACTGATCTAACAAGAGGCAGAGCTCAGGCAGTAATGTGAATGATGGGGAATGGCTGTAAATACAGATGAAGCTTGTTGGCTCAGGGAGTTGGGACCGCTGGTGTAGGATACACCCCAGAGTTATTCCAACTAAGGAGATAGAAACTGAGGTTATTTATCTACAAATTTCCAGTAGTATTGGTTGAAGATTTCTCCTGGGTGAAATCTTCTTTTACCTGTTCCTCCTCATCCCCCACCCACTGGGAATCTCTGGTCTTCCCCTGAAGAAGAAGGGTTCTACTGGATTGGGAAGGGTTCAAAGGTGAGAGAAAGCTTCAAGCCAGAGTTGTTCATGCTTACTCTCAGCAGCCAAAGGGTCAGCATGCCCAGGAATGGTGATTGCTGAAAGGACATGCTGGGTTCTGATAGCATCTTCCACATCTAGTAAACACACTTCAGAAAAAACTCAGAAGACACATTTATAATCCATACAGAAATCATTCAATATTCCCATAGAAGGTATTGATGTTTATCATGACTTTCTACATGTTAAGAGAGTACAGGCATGTATGGTTAGTCTAAAATAAATTTTGAACTTAAAAATTAAACACTTTATTTTTAAGTTTTTCGTTATTAAGTGATGAATGAAAATAGTGTTAGTAATCATATAATTTGTATAAAAATTATCATTTTTAAAATTTTATTTTTAAGTTTAAAGGCTCTTCTCACATAACAATCCCCTTATTAGTTTACCCTACAATGTTGGTAGGTATGTTCATCAAATAAATCACAATCTAGTCAGTTTCAAAAAAAAAAAAAATTTTTTTTGTAATTGCTTTTATCATAAATGATGTTGAATTATATCAAATAACATTTACCTTCAACTGAGCTGGCCATATGCTTTTTCTACTTTAATTTGTTAGTGTGGGAAATTGTACTCATAGATAGTCTAATATGAATCACCTTTGTCTTCCTTCATCATGATGCATTTTTTTATTACATTGCTAGTTGCTATGTGCTAATATTTGTATTCAAATTTTGTAACTATGCTCATGAGTGAGATTGACATATGATATTATTTTCCTGTTCTGTTTTTCTGTTTCCACATTAAGGTTCTAGTCTCATAAAATTAGTTGGGGAGTTATCCCACTTTTGTTATTCTCTGTAGTGGTTGAAGAAGATAGGAATTGTTTATTCTTTGAACATTTATATAGACCACCTATGAGACCACTTAAACTGCTTTTTTGTTTGGCTGACATATATACTTTACCAACTTAATTTTTTAATGGTTATGGATCTAATGTGGTGTTTTATTTCTCTTAGGGTCAATTTTTTATGGTATACTTTGTTCAGAAAGTCTATTGTGTCTA